>NW_010972436.1:20528107-20650070 GCF_000737465.1 Haliaeetus leucocephalus | reverse complement strand
AGGAGGTGATTGGTGACAGCCAACATGGCTTCACTAAGGGCAAATCATGCCTGACAAATTTGGTGGCCTTCTATGATGGGTTTAGAGCACTGGTGGATAAGGTAAGAGCAACTGACGTTATCTACCTGGACTTGTACAAAGCATTTGACACTGTCCTGCATGACATCCTTGTCTCTAAATTGGAGAGACATGGATTTGATGGATGGACCACTTGGTGGATAAGGAATTGGCTGGATGGTCTCGCTCCAAGAGCTGTGGTCAACAGCTCGATGTCTGAGTGAAGACCAGTGACGAGAGTCATTCCTCAGGGGTCGGTATTGGGACTGGCGCTGTTTAACATCTTTGTCGGTGACACGGACAGTGGGATCGAGTGCACCCTCAGCAAGTTTGCCAGTGACACCAAGCTGTGTGGTGTGGTCGACACACTGGAGGGAAGGGATGCCATCCAGAGGGACCTGGACAGGCTTGAGAGGTGGGCCTGTGCGAACCTCATGAAATTCAACAGGGCCAAGTGCAAGGTCCTGCACATGGGTCAGGGCAATCCCAAGCATAAATAGAGGCTGGGCCATGAGTGGATTGAGAGCAGCCCTGCAGAGAAGGACTTGGGGGTGTTGGTTGGCAAGAAGCTCAACATGACCCTGCAATGTGCGTCTGCAGCCCAGAAAGCCAACTGTATCCTGGGCTGCATCAAGAGAAGCATAACTAGCAGGTCAAGGGAGGTGATTCTGCCCCTCTACCCCGCTCTCATGAGACCTCATCTGGAGTACTGCTTTCAGCTCTGGGGCCCCCAACATAAGAAGGACATGAACCTGTCGGACCGAGTCCAGAGGAAGGCCACAAAGATGATCAGAAGGCTGGAGCACCTCTCCTATGAAGACAGGCTGAGAGAGTTGGGGTTGTTCAGCCTGAAGACAAGAAGGCTCTGGAATGACCTTATACCAGCCTTCCAGTACATAAAGGGGGCCTACAAGAAAGCTGGGGAGGGACTTTTTCCAAGGGCATGTAGTGATAGGACAAGGGGTAATGGCTTTAAACTGAAAGAGGGTAGATTTAGATTAGGTGTAAGGAAGAAGTTCTTCACTGTGAGGGTACTGAGGCACTGGAAGAGGTTGCCCAGAGAGGTTGTGGATGCCCCATCCCTGGCAGTGTTCAAGGCCAGGTTGGATGGGGCTTTGAGAAACCTGGTCTAGTGGAAGGTGTCCCTGCCCATGGCAGGGGGGTTGGAACTAGATGATCTTTAAGGTCCCTTCCAACCCAAACCATTCTATGATTCTGTGAAATGGTACACCTGCAAGATGACCAGCAAATCTGTTGTGGGAATGAAAAATGCTGCTTCTCTGGAAAGACCCCCACTTCTTCAATTGTTATAGAGTCTGAAAGTTTTATGGATATATTTTTGGTTGCCTTTGGTCTTTATATTCTTTCTTCATTTAACATTGAGAGTGAATATGGGCATTTTATAGATCAAAGACTCTTAAGTTGCTCTCTAATATGCCACTGTCAAAACAAACAAACAAACAAACAAACAAAAAGAGACGACTCAAACCCTGTGACATGTAATAGAGAATTAGGCATTTGGTGGGATAGTATGGGTCGGAATTTCAAAGTTTCCACTTTCAGTGTGCACCTTCTTGTGTCAGAATTCCTTTCATATTCAAAATATCCTCACAAAATGTGTCTCACAAATTATTCCTATTTTTAAGCAGCTTTCCATTGCTTTCAAGACCATTGCCAGTGCAGTCAGAAACTAGATCAGAATCAAGAGAACACTGATAAGAATTAGAGGAAAGATTATTCATTTATTCATACCCATTGCATCAAGAACCAGGTATCCCCTACAAGGCAAAAGCTGTATGTTTAATTTACAACAACTGACCTGAGCATCACACTACAACCAAGCAATGTAAGGTATATTAGAACAAAGTTTCCTCACTGAAAAACAATGGTAAGTCAACAGTACAGCTTGTTATTACAGCAAATAAAAACCAAATTACTTGAGGCTTTTCCTCGTACACCTCTTTTTGCTAAAGAAGTTTGTCAGGACATAGGAGGTGTATTTGCAAGCACAGTGAACAAAGACCATAAAAATGGATGAGAAAGATAATAAGCTTTGAAGATATCAGGGCTCTCAATCAGACATTCACTGTGAACCTGAGTGTATAAGCCCAGAACAACAGTCACAAAGGTGCTGAGGCCTTTCAGCTCCTGATGATTTTGTCTCTAAAAGAATACTTTGTTGAGGGCCTGCAGGAGCACATTTCGGTTAATTGTGCTCACTGCAACTATTTATTGATACCGGAAGAAAACTCTACTTTTACATGCTTATTGAAGAATATTATGCCAAGGCATCCAGAATAAGGCATGGAACCCTTTTACAATTTTATAAGTAATTACACACTGATTCATGGCAGGTCTTGTTCAATTGCAGGAAAAACTGAGAAGATATTGCAGAAAATGTAAATTATTCGTATGAGTCCCTGGGTTTAATATAAAAAAGCAGAAAAGGTCCTGTAGAATCTAGCTATGCAGAATTTCATTTTAATATCTCATTATCTTTTATTCAGGTCAGGAGCTAATCCAATTTTGATGCAACTGTGTAAATGTGGCACAGTAAAAAACTCAAATTATGGTTTTGGTTGCCATTTTTACCCTCCATTTCACAGCTCAACTTCTCCACCCAGCCTTCACCTCTCACGATGCACCAACATGGTTCAGTTTTACCTCACTCTTGACAATTCATGGTTCAGGGAAGATAAAGAACAACTGAAGAGTTTGTCTCATTGAGGAAACTGGGAGGAGGAAGTGCAAAAACTAAAACCATTAAAGCCTGCATAAACATCTATTTAATTTTAAAAAGTAAATTTTACAAAGCAAATTCTCTCCTTGTAGCAGAGAAGAGAATTTTTAATAGGTTATAATAGTGACAAAATATGAATATTTGATAAAATGTAAAAGCAAAATGTGAAGGGTTTAATACAAAAGGCATTTATTTCTCAAATGTGTATAGGGTAACTGTCAGCAGCTAACATCAGTAGCCAGCTAAACTCAACCATGTGATTAAGCTAGGTTATGTCACTCAAAGTTTAGGGTCAAATAATATTGTAAAGTATCAGAGGTGATGAAGAGATGGACACAGATGAAAAGACACAAATGGTAGGATGTCAGGTACAAGAAATGGAAGGTGCATGAAATTCTAACATGAGACAAAGAGATCAGATGAATGCTGAAAAGAGGCACAGATATTAGGGATATGAAAATACACCACTGGCCTGATTCTCATTTGTGTTATGGAGCCTTTTCTCCTTTCTGTTTGTTTAAAGTGGCTTTGAACGAAGAAAAAAAGCAGGTTCCAAGAGTTTTTAAGTGAAACACAGTGAAACCATAACCCCACTGGAATTACTGGCATGACTTCATCTGGTTCAGTGCTGACAAGAATTTAAATCTTGTTCTTCAATAAAACTAAATTATTTAACACTAGACCTGGTTAAGTACAGGAAAAAAAAAGTATTCATATTGCAAAAACTGTTCAGACTAACTAGGTTTCTAATCTCTTTATTCATCATTCAGGCATATTCACCTGAACTCATTTCCATTTGCATGAATGCAGAATGTTTCAAAGATTCATACTTGATGTGAACACCTTGGGGTGCTGGGGTGCATCAACAGCTCTATGTAATCTATTCAGAAAGCAAAACCATTGTCATGCGTACTAGGTAACCAACCCCAAAATATACAGTGAAAAACAAAGATACAGCAGTGAATTAGTGCAGAAGAAGCCATAAAATGAAATTAAATTGCCATGAATGATGTGATGAATACTTATGAAAAAGAAATACTTTCACAGAAACTGGAATCAATCTGCCAAATGATTTACAAAGGGAAAAAAAGATTGATTTAATTGGATAATGTTATTGCTACCAATATAATCAACTTCTTGTTAGGAAGGTTTAGTCTGGATTTTAGTTTGAGCTGCTTGAAACTGGAGTGCTTTAAACCTGCACACAGACAATTGCATTGGTTTTGTCACAAGAATAGGTGTGTTTCAAAGTTGCTTTTAAAAACTAAACCCAAGTGAAAGAATAAACATGTCACTTAATCGAAAATATTAGGTGCAAACAAAGAAATGGTACAAAAAAGAATAGAAGGCCTCTCTTCCATACTCATATCTTGCAGTGGTAAATCTGAATACCAGATGTGTTAATACACAAGTTAGTAAGTAGAAATCTGCTACAGTCATACTACCCCAACCAAAACTCTCTTATAAAGGAGGGAAATGTAAAACTGTTTTCATCCTGACTTCCTCATATGAATCTCACTGTCAACTGAGTATCAACTGCTAATGAAAGGTTCCTTCAGACTCCCTTGTACTTTACTCTGAATCAAAGTATCATGACTGCTTTCACCTGCTCCTGCCAGGATAATCATCTGAAAGTTGATCAAACATATCTGAACCAGTACAAGAGCAATAACTGATGGAGACGGATGCTGTCAGCTAGAAAGATGTCTTCACGCGCTATTTGTTCAGCACTTGTCACCTTTGGATCACAGTACCTCTGTGTGCACCTTTCTTTTTTATTATGACAACACTGCAGTCCAGTAGCTTTCATTCCTGAAAGCTTGATGAAAATACGTGATGATTTTTTGAAATATGAGAAGCTGCTGCTTATCTTTGGAAAGGTGTTTTCTTTGATGCTGGTGTAAAAATGCATGGAATGCATCTAAACTCAATTAAGGAATATTTGCAGTATCACTTAACCTCTTACAAATGCTTCCTGGCCAATTGTAAAGAGAGCTGACATTTTCTTTGAACAGAAGAAAAAAAGCAGCAGGGAGATCCATATTAAAACATACTCCTTGTGGGAATATAGTCTGGGAAATTTCTTCCCAGAAGAGAAAAGTTTTAGGGCAGCCAACAACATATAACATTATGTAACATCATGTCATTGCTTAAGGGTTGGACGTAGGATACCATTCATTACCCAAGCCAAATCCATCTGAAGGTACTGAACAGATTGCAAAGACATCAAAAAATATTTAGGTATTTTATTTAAGAATGTTACTACCTAGAAACACTGTTCCTTAGCTCACTTGTACTGCACAAATTTTCCCACTTCCCAATGAAAACGTAACAAAGCATCTTCCCACTCTTGGAGTCTCAGAGTTGGATACTCAAGAAAATTCGCTATGTTTTTCAGAGGTGGCTTGCAACGAATTTAATTCATTTAAGAGTTTCATTATGGCAGATAAACAGGAACATAGTGGCAAAGATCTGAGAAAGAACAGACTATGTTAATAACACATACCTCTAGGATCCCCAAGTCTGAAGGAATACAGACCTTGTCACTTCTAAGCTGGCCATTCCAAACTAAAGTAAGTCACAAGATGCTGCAAGGTGCTCTTACTATCTTACTATTCTAGTATTTCACATCCCTAACACCATTAACAAAAAACAGCTCCCTTCCCCTCTGATGACTCACATCAATATCTCTAGGAAACACACTGGTGGTCATACTTCAGCTCCTAATATCTCATGATCCAGATTCTTACAGCCCAAACTCCATCCAAATCCTAACTCTTGCTGCTTGTTGCCTTTAGGCTTTCAAGGACTCTCAATCAACAGAAAGCATCAAATAAGTGGAGATTAGGCTGTGTGAATCATGGATCTCCAGGGTTGCTGGTTTTAACACACAGTCTTGGAGGAAGAGGGAAGGGATAGTACAGTGTAACACATAGAGTTTGCTTCCCCTACCTGTGCCAATATTACTCATTCAGCTGAGACTGAATAACAGACATCAATCTCCAGGAAAGTAATTCTCAAGGGTTCTCCAAGCACTAAATAAAAAGGTAACAGAAGCTGAATTGTTTTGTTTTTTTTAAATGCAGCAGAACAAGGAAAAGTGAACATCAAGATACTCCATGCCTCTGAACTTCAAATCTCAGCTATGTTCTTTCACTTATATGGATGATACAAATGTGACATCAACAGACTCTTTAAAGAATGATAGTGGGTAACTACAGACAGAAAAACTCAAATATAAGAAAATCCTCTGACTGTTCTAAAAACGCTTACAAAGGAAGGGTGTACATTTATTCAGCCAGCACTAGGATAAGGTTGAAGGTGACAGATCAGGAATTAAGCAGCAACCTCATAACATCAGCATTATGAAATACTATTCACAATGACAAAGTGTCAGCTGTCATTGATTAATATTCAAGACTAGTAATGGAATTGCTAGTGTACTGTGGACAATTTTCTCCACCACACTTTTCCACATCAGAGAAATGTGGTCAGTAATTAAATGAGCAGAGTTTATGCTGGCAAACATCTACTCAAACTTTATGTGCATTGGCACAGTATCTACACCCCTGTCACTGCCACACACAAAGCCATACATAAGCTACCCCCAATGAAGTTAGCTCAAATACTCATGCTCAATACCCAAGTATTTGCCAGACTTCCTGGGAGGGATTTACAACTCATACTCCCAGGACAATATTGTTAGTACTGGCCATTATCTACTTTTTGTACAAAGGGTACAAGCTGTTGACCAAAGGCTATTGTATCATGAGATAAATGACTTCCTGGAATTCCCAGGATAAAGGCACTGGGAGATAATGCAATACATAATGACCTCAGGTGGCCTTTAGACTAAGCCTGCTTCCATAAGCAGGAAAAACTGGAATTTCCTACACTGTTTATTGAATAGGGGCATATTTTGGTAGTTCCCAGTCAGTCTGCCTTTAGCATCAAGGAAACAGCAGATCGGTGGGATTTGGAATTTTAAGTCCCAGTTCCTTATAAGGCTTTATTGCAAAATAAGCAAGAATCACACTAGCATATGTCTAGCATATACATGCAAGGAGTCCTCTTTTTGCCTGGTTCCTCCTGACAGAAGCTGGCAAGGTAACTAGTGAACACACTAAACTGTATGAAGAAAAACCTTACAAATGTTTCACCAATTTGTTTTTCCAATTTGTTTTGTTTCATTTGCAAAGTGTTTATTCATAAAGATTTATCAGATGGTGAGAACACACTTTTCCATTTTCCCAAATGATGCTGTGTTCTGCCCTCTGAACATCCAGGACGTTTGATTTTGTTGTGTTATCTAAGTGACTCAGACTGGAAAGATCTCCCCCCTGCATGTTTTGGATCATCATGCACAAAATATTCTAGGTCACTTTGGTGTTCAAGCCAAAATTCAAATGCATTGATACCTAATAAATACTTCACAGGTATACTTTAGATATTGTACACTGCCCTGGCAAAAGGATATTACATTGCATTTATACTGTAATGAGGAACAAATAGATTCTTTCCACATGGAGCTCTGACTTCGTAAGTCTGACAGATAAACCATATCTGTGTGGGAGGTCAATAACTAGACTTCTCTGCTTTTTCTTTTCTTCTTTCATTCTTCCAGTTCCTTCATCCATGTAAGTTATTCCTTCTGTAGCACCTCCTTTTCCCATCCTTCCTGGAAAGAATGTTCAAATGCTTTCAACACAAGAATACACCATAAAAATTATCAAAAATCTTGAAAATTGGGGATCTTATTTACTGGTGGGCTGAAAAAGAAACAAAACCAGTGGGATGCTATCAGAAATAATTGAGAAACAGAATGGGAAAAACAGATGACTATAGCCAGTGTGGATCTGATAAACGCTGATATTAAACAGATTTGGATATAATTTGCCTGAGATTTAAGAAGGCCTTTTGATACCCTAATCTAAAAGTTAAACATCCCCAGCACTGGGAAGGAGCTGTTTATTGGGCTGGGGGGATATCAAAGAAAGAAGGCGCTTGTGAATGGAAAAGTGTAGGGCAAAGGGAAGTGAGTAGCAGGTCACCACAAGGATCAATATGAGGACAGTTTCTGCTCACACTGGATATAACATAAAATAAGAACACACAAAGTGGCAGAAGAGCTTAGCAATAATTAAAGAAAAGGATGGAGCAGTATTAAGTTTGGTGCCAATAATTTTGCAAGTGATCTGAACAAACTAGGAAAGCATATGAGAAAATTGCTGGCTTCCTTATTGCAACCTGCAGAAATGCAGGTTAAAGAGACTTTTACAACAGTAAAATTAATAAAACAAAAAATTTTCTATGCTACAGAACTTTGCAAGAAAGCTCCTCCTGATGAGTAAGTACACTTTTATCATAGATCATAGAATCATTTAGGTTGGAAAAGACCTTCAAGATCATTGAGTCCAACCATCATCCATGCCCACTAAACCATGTTCTGGAGTACCTTGTCTCTGTGCTTTTTGAATCCCTCCAGGGATGGTGACTCAACCACTTCCCTGGGCAGCCTGTTCCAATGCCTCACAACCCTTTCAGTAAAGAAATTTTTCCTAATATCCAATCTAAACCTCCCCTGCTACAACCTGAGGCCATGTCCTCTCATCCTATCTCCAGCCACCTGACAGAAGAGACCAGCACCCACCTCACTACAACCCCCTTTCAGGTAGTTGTAGAGAGCAATAAGGTCTCCCCTCAGCCTCCTTTCCTCCAGACTAAATAATCCCAGTTCCCTCAGCCGCTCCTCATAAGACTTGTGCTCCAGGCCCCTCACCAGTTGCCCTTCTCTGGACACGCTGCAACACCTTGATATCTTTCCTGTAGTGGGGGGGCCAAAACTGAACACAGTACTCAAGGTGTGGCCTCACCAGTGCCCAGTACAGGGGAACAATCACCTCCCTGCTCCTGCTGGCCACACTGTTTCTGATGCAGGCCAGGACACCGTTGGCCTTCTTGGCCACCTGGGCACACTGCTGGCTCATATCCAGCCGGCTGTCAACCAGCACCCCCAGGTCTTTTTCTGCTAGGCAGCTTTCCAGCCACTCTTCCCCAAGCCTGTAGCGCTGCATGGGGCTGTTGTGACCCAAGTGCAGGACCCGGCACTTGGCCTTGTTGAACCACATGCAATTGGCCTCGGCCCACCAATCCAGCCTGTCCAGATCCCTCTGTAGAGACTTCCTACCCTCGAGCAGATCAACCCTCCCTCCCAACTTGGTGTCATCTGCAAACTTGCTGAGGGTGCACTCAATCCCTCATCTAGATCACTGATAAAGATATTAAACAGAACCAGCCCCAATACTGAGCCCTGGGGAACACCACTTGTGACCCGCCACCAACTGGATTTAACTCCATTCACCACAACCCTCTGGGCTCGTCCATCCAGCAAAGAGTCAGTTTATTTTCTCCTGATTGCTTCTGTTTCAGTGCTCAGCAACTCTTAAGGAGAATTATAGCAGTAGTAAAAACACATACACATCCTGATATTTGCATGCAATGAAGAATCTTCGTCTTCACTTAACCTTCTCAATGGGTATAAGAAGAATGGTCTACAAAATGGTGTTGGTATACAAAAGCAAATTACAAGATAACATTGCCTTCGCTGGTGCAGGGACCAGTCCTTTATTTGCAAAAAATTTCATGGGCCATATTAACAAAAAGTTATCACATACCTGAAAATATATAGCTATAGATAACACTTCCTCTTAGAACTACTAATTAAAAAACAGTTTGAGAAGCTGAGGTTTCATTCAGAGGCTTTGGAAACAGAAAAACATATACAATATTTGAATAATAAAATCGTTTGGGATGCCTACAAGCTTCAGCTGGGTCATCTATAAAGATACTACACTGAATAAACTGCCACAGCCCACCATTGAAAGCTCCTAGCAAAGACTATGCAAGCAACTATACCTCAGACACTGACCTCCCTAACTCACTCTCATTGCAGGTAACCTGTCATGATGCCACAGGGTCAAATCTGGAAGTGGATCTTGCCTACATTCAGATGTTTAAGCATACGTTAAATGAACAGGCTGGCTTACAGGCTGGAAGTTAAGCACATGCTCAAGCATTTTTTCAGATAAGGTCCTGAGTGACAATGCACTCATTACGTAGGAAATGTCAGTTTTAAGCAAACTGAAAGTACAGGCCAGGCCCTAAGAAAAGAAGAGTTTTAGCATAACTAAATCTGGCCACCCTCTCTTCCACAATTGAAGTATAGATACAGACATGACTTGAACTGCTTTGTTTTCCACTCAAACGATGATGGGCTTGGTCACTGACTGTGTTTTACTAGTTCCTTCAGGATGAACGATCTAATGGGGTAAAAGTAAGAGATTTGCTAGGAAATCTTCTAAGGTTCAATTCTTTCACTTACTTTTTCTGCATCTGTTTTGTTCTAGTACAGATCATCACTTAAAGTCCTCTTCCAATTCACTGAATATAAGCAAATAAACAAGAAGTCAAATCTTTTCCTTTAGCACTACTTTTAAGAAGAGTATTGTATCACTTTTCCTATATACCTACCTAAATACAGAAATTCTTCATTTCTATACTTAAAAGCCATGTCACTGTAATATTATCCTTAACAATAACATCCTTATTCCTTAGTAGCTGGAAAGGAAGACCATCTTCTACAGACCAGTAAGCAAGAATAACATTAACTTGACCTACAAGAAAATTCTATTATTAGAAGCACTAAGAATACAACTGTGAAAATGAGCAATAAGCAAAATTTCCAGTTAAATACATTTGGAAGTGAAGCACACTGATTACAGTGTCAAACAAAAAAGATGGATAGTCTTCAATTTAGAAAGCCAACATTTTTTTATATTATTACAAGCATTTTGGGGGAACTCATCATCTTACACCTGTTCTAGAAGTAGCCTCAAACAATACAGAAGTCACCTTTGGGTTTCAAACTGCTATTTAAAAAAACTACAAACATAAAAAGGCTTTTGATGATGCCAGAGGAAAACAAATTTGCATGTGGAGCAGAACTAACAAGGACTGGAGTAAATCAAAATATGTATTCCTAAGGGGGTTAGGAGGCACTACAAAAGTAATGAACAAAACATTCTCATCACCAGAAGATTACAGCTTACAGGAGAAAATGCACTGTCTGCAGAGGGCAGTGCTCTTAAACAAGGCTGCCTCAGACTTCCCATTAGACAACCATCTTTCCAGGAGTTCCCAGCTTCCTCAAACTGTAATGGTTTGAGCTGAAAGTTTTGAAAATAGTTCTGACTAAGGCTGAAGTTTTTGAGAAATGTTGACCTAAAACAATTCTGCTCTTTCTCAGGGATTAGAAGATGAATACATTGCTTCCCCCATTCCCCCTGGGCCCCCCCCTGCTTTTTTTTTTTTTTAAACACCTTTTACAGCTGTTTGACAGACATGTTACAGCTCCCTCCATGACAGATCAGGATTTGGAAACATGGCAGTTGCCATGGTGCCAATATTCTGTTGTTACTGTGAAAATGTCCACAAATTCAGCCAAGTTATGAGCTTCTACAAATCTGCCCACACAGACTGAGAGGAAATTTTGATTGTATAGAAGGTAATAAGCAAGCTCCACCCACTTAAAGCTGTTGGGCCAGCTGGAGCATGTGTGCCACATCCTCCCAAACTGCAGGTCCATCCCCTGGCAGAGGTTTGCCTGTGTGCAGCCACCAGGCCCACTGCCTAGGAATGAAAGCAGTAAATTTTCTCCCTCCTGCACTTTTCATTGCCTCCGTCTGTTATCCTTCCCCTCCTTGGTCATGTTAGAAAGGAATATTGCAAATTATCACAGTGGAATGAGAATCACGCAGAAAAGTTTGGGGATGATTCAATAAAGCAGCTTGATTACAAAGTGCACAGCAGAAGCTGGGCCACATAACAAAGAAAAACAAACGGCCCCAGACTGTCCAGTGCATCCAAGGATTTTGGCCTTGCCAGTGTCTCAGGCAATCAGTGTGTTTCTAGGTGCAGCTTTACAACCACCTTCCCAACAATTTTGAAGTTTTCTTCCCTTCCAAAGGATGATATTATAAATATTAAAGCTGGGGGAAAAAAAAAAAAACAAAAAAAACCGAAACAAAACACCAAAAACCCAGCACTCTGGAATCCCACCATAACTTCACTTCAGCACCTCGGTAGTTTTTAACTATTAGACGTTCATCCACGTGAAGCCATTTCATTCACTGTACCAAGAGGCCAATAGTGTGGGAACCCATCACAGCTATGCAGGAAATGAGACTGCCATCTTTAAGCTCCTCTCTCATTTACAGCAGGAGTTGAAAGACAGGTAGTGCATGGGGAAAGGAAAAAACATGGTCTTAAGGTTAAAAAATGTCATCCTCAAGTATTGGAGTCTGCTCAGCTTTGACCACAGCCTCTATGATGCTGAAAAGATCACCCTGAACTTTTCACTGCTGAACTCTGGCTGTCTGGCCCTTACTTTCTGAAAATCCAGATTTTCTGGGATCACAGAATCTGATTTATGAAAGGGCTGAGAATTCAGAACTGCAGGACCAGTCAGCTACACATCTGCTTTCGCTACAAGAAGTTCAAAGTATTCTGAAATGTATCAGGTTTAAAGCATCTCAAATTGGATTGATAAAATTAGTGACCACTTTTACCTTGCATTTCACCATTTTTTATGTCCCTGTACGTTAAATAGCAAAAATACATTAAACAGTGATTAATCAAAGGATTAATAAACTACCGTCTTATGGTAGCACTATAGAAAGGTACTTGAGGAAGTCGATAATCACGCATTCAATGCTGGACAGAATGGTGTGCAGCAAATAACTCAGTGGCATACACTGAGCAATTCAGATAAAAAGAAACATTTCATAAAGCTCCTATTCAGTGGTGTCTATTGTATATGTTAAAGGCGCAGACGTCTCATAGAAAAAAGTAGCTATGCAATCATGTAATTTAATATCCCTGTCAGGATGTGGATGAACAATTGGAAAAATTACCAGAATTAAGATTGCCTATGTATTTTGTTTTCTCTACACTTGACTTTACAACCTTAACACTGTTGCAACAAAGCATGGCTTACCAAAAAACACTTTTGCGCTTTTGAGTATTTCCATGTCAGGGATTTGTAAACATCTTTTTGTAGTAAAGTCCTACTAATACTAAAAAAAAAAAAAAAACAACAAACAAAAAAACCCAGGACTTTAAAAAGTCACTGAACTTTTTATTCAAAAATATTAGTTTATTATACATTTCCAGTAACTTGGAATACTGAACCTGCCTGTCAAAAGTACATGAAAATGCTATCATTTATCACGTAAGGGTCTAAGACCATGTTTAGTGACCCGTTTAGGAGAGTACTGGGGTAGAGGCCAGGAATCTGAAACTATCCTCTTTAAAATGTCTCCCTTCTTTAACTTGAATCAATTAAGGAAATGGTTTGCCATTAAACTATGGCTCTCCCACACACCATTTAAATACACACTTGACTCCCATTGAAATGGTCAGTTCAACTTAAATTAGATTGAACTGTGCATAAACAAAAGGCTACTGGAGAGCACAAAACTCCCATAGCACCCTCTACTGATAAAGAGGGAATGGGATTAACATTCATACAGAGCAATTCCACAGAACAGGCAAAGTAACAGAGAAAAGTGAAAATGGGTTTTCATTGCAGTTCAGAATTTAAGCTGCTGCTTTATAAAGGGACCCTTTCAAGACATTTACACTCAAAGGCCCAATCCTGTAGTCCTTACTCTGGCAAAATTCCAGCTGAAGTCAATGGGAATATTGCCTGTGTAAGGACTATTCAAAATTAGTCAAACTGTCTGAATATCATTCAATCAGCTCTAATCACTGCATTGAGAATAAAGGCCGTAATTTTGGCATTTTTTGTCACTTTAAATTCTTCAACAAATACTTGCATTATTCTCTGTAAATCATCTTGCCAAGCAGTATTTGTCAAATAATTGGACAATTTTTTTCCATCAACCATTGAATAAATTATGAATAACAAGCACTGATTTAACCATGTGACTCCCATCAGTCAATTCTTAAGTTTCCTATGAAGGGCTTAACTGGGGGTTTTATTGGTGGCTTAAACATTAGGGAAAATCTCATTCAACAAGAACTGCTCAGCTACCTTTCCACCAGTATTGACAGTGTAAAAGCTAAACCTAAATTGTGATTTACTTTTTAATTGTATGGACTACCATAAACGTTAGCATATTTTTCTGACAGAATGTCTGATTTTATTCATTCTTCCAAATCTGAAGTATAACCTTTAGGAAAAAAAAAAATATGCAAAGCTCTACTTAGGAGAGATGATATATGTAAAGAGACTTAATAATGTTTGTTAGATTAACAGATATACTTGGAATAAATATTTATTTTCTCTCAGGCACATAAGCCTCACACAGGCACAATAGCTACAACACTACCACATTATTAGCAACAGCATTTGTGTCTCCTATACAACAAATCTTTTACTGGTTCTTCCACCTTTGAGATAAACTCTAATTAGAAATATCAGGGTCATTAGAAAATTTTAAAGGGAGGATAAAGATGCAGCTTTCCTATCTTTTAACTCTCTTTTAATAAGAAATTAAAATAGAAATTAAATAGACATTTAATAGGCATTTAAAATAGAAATTTAAAATTTCTATTAAAAATTAATAGGGAGAAAAATTAATTTAAAATTAGAAATACTAGGGCATCAGAGTCCAACAACCGCCCAGCAACCAGTCTCTAAAATATTAAGTGAATTCTGGTTTAGAAGAAGAAAAAATCCCTTAAAAAGATCTATTATTGTGCAATACAGTGCTAAAAGAAAAATCTTGGTTTTACCTGAACTTGTATAGCAGCCATAGTTACTATTACAATCAACAATCATTTTGGATACTAATAATCTCATCTGAAACTGTTCTCCAGCAACATCTGTCCCCCCAAAATAGCATATACTCTGTCAAGCTGGATATGCACACAGGGCGATGATAGCCATAAACAATGCCAAACAAATGCATAGCCAGGGTCTTAAGGTATACCTCTCCTTCTCTCCTCTCTGAGATGAGCACACCGAGTCCTTGAATGACTTTCCCCCCAGGCCAAAAAAAAAAAAAAAAAAAAAAAAAAAGTGAGGAGGCAAGGGCAAACGAGAAGATGAGCAAGAAAGACTGTGATGAGAGTTTATAAAGCAATCATGATTGGTAAAACAAATTGAAATCTTACAGGGAAAAAATTAATTATAGAAGGAATTACTACTCTGTGCAGTAGCTTGCCCTACAGAAGCAACGTGGAATCCCTCTCTCTCTCCCCCGTGTGGATGTATCTATATGCATGTTTTCTTGCATCTTATTAACTCATTAACTTTGTGTTTCCCTCTCATTAATTCACCTTTTATTTCAGGTAGTATCAGGAAGTGCAATTAGCTGCATCAAGCACATCTTCACTATGCAAATTATTTAGCTGGTAACAATGTTTATAATTAAGTGGTTTAACACTACTTTATTACATCTTTTCAGTTGCTTACAACCTTGCCAAACTTCATTTGTTTTCCATGCCAGGTTTCTGTCTCAGGAAGAAAATTTTCTGGAAAGTTTCTGTAAAAACCTTCTATGTGAGTGGAAAAACTGTTTTGTCTACATTCAAAAGCCTGTGCCTTTCACTGATACTGTTGGTGTGACAGTTGCAGAAAAGATAAAATTTGGGTATGTCCTTCTGCATATCTCAAAGGAGTCTTGTCAGAGTTGGCAGATTTAAAGCCTCTGTCTACTGCTAACATGTTCCATCCTCCCAGAGCTCTGAAAATAAACCCACATAAACCATATTTTAACCCCAGCAGTTGACCATTCTCTGGTCTTGTCCTAAAAGTCTACACAGAACTTCTTCTGCAACCAGGGGATACCAGCATAAGCAGCAGAGGGACTGAGATCAGAAAAGCTATGACTTTTAGTCTTACACTGCAGCCTAAGATCTGTGGATACACATCTGGGCATTACAACCCAGGCAGTTTAACAACACAGCCAAGTCTGCATTAAGCTCAGTGTGAGCCAACCACATAAGTGTTAACTGAGTTTTCCAGAAAGATTTTACAGCTCCTACTAAGCTGTATGTTGCAGAGACTTAGAGGAAGGAGGCGAGTTCCCCACCATAAAGCTAATTTGGGCGTAACAGCAGACGAGCAGGCACATCTTGACAGCAGTGTGGGCATTCGAGCTGCCTCCTGCGCTCTCACTGCTCCCCTTTTTGCTCTTTGGTACCTAGGCAGAATAGTTAAAAAAACCTCCTTGATGCCAGTGGAGTATAGAATAGGAACTGGGAGAAGGCAGGAGAAAGGGCTAGACTGGAACAGACTGGGATAAGACAGGAGAAATCTGTATTCTACAGCAAAAAATAGGAAACAACTTTGCATTGACTGTAAAAACTGATCCCAACCAACACTCAAAAAAGAACACATCTCTGAAGACACACATGGTGTCAATTCTGGCACTCCCTAACCTTTGCGGCCTTCCTTTTGTAATTACGTTGTTTTTTTACTGTAGGTCTCTGGTATAATGGCCCTGGTTTTTCATATTAAAAAGACATCGGGGTAGATTCTCTGCCGGTGTAAATTGGCACAGTGCCACTGATTCTAGTGGAACCATGCCAATTTTCATCAGCTGCAAATCTGGACCATTCTTGTTAATTTACGTGTAAAGAAGCTCCCCACATGCCTCTAATCATTTCTATTTTCCCCCTTGACCTTTCCTGCGTTTGACGTTGGGTTTTTATCTTAGAAACGTAGTGATAAAATGCTTTATTTTGTTTCATCAGCAAATTGGGATGTCATTAGTCACCACTTCTAGCCTCTCCTCCAAATACAGATTCACAATAGGGTGCAGCACAAAAAGCTCTGCAACAGTGCTATCCCAGGCTGCTATACCTCCATGGTTTGGCATGGTGCAAGAAGGGAACACATAGTGCAGCTTGCACAGCATCTCAGGTGATAAGACCTGCTGCGTCAGAACAAGAGGTGGCACATGCTTTGTCTCGATGGCAATTTAAACACATCCACAATGATCCTTGGACATTCCACTGACTGATTTATTTTTCTGATGAAATACTTTGCTTTCTATCACCAACCTGGTTTTTCCCCACATTGGCTTTATTTGCATCACCTTAACTATCAAGTTCTTTTTTTATGATTAGCTGTGTCACTAGCTACTGTCTAAAAACCTTGTCTAGTAATTTTTGTGGAACTCACATCTTTTTGATAAAACTATAGATGTACTTGTATTGCCAACCTTCTCCATGAAATTGTTAACCTTTAAAATATACTATAAAGCTGGAGCAGCAAGATACACTGTTGCAACAGCCACCTTATTTTTCCTTAGAATTATACTCCATCCAGGTTCTTTATAGGTTTGGGTTTTTTTATCTTTAACGATTTTATCAGTTAAGTTTCCTGACACCAAAGAAAGGTTCACCATTCTAATTCCTGGAATCATTCTCAGAACCATTTCCCCCAAAACAGTTTTGTAGGCAAATGGCTACCTTCAGTTTTCCTCTATTGTACCACATTTTGCTGATTAGTTACCTAAGTTTTAATAGGAATTCAGTTAGCAATTTGTTAGCTCCTTCAGATTCCTTGGATGAATGCCACATGTTCTGACTTTCACTGTCATTTAATTCCATGGGTTGTTGCAAACCCTGTATATACATCACTGCTTTTGGCAACACTTGCTGTTTGTAAATAGCAAATGCTAAGGCAGGCAGTTTCTTATGATCTGCTCTGCTGAAGTTCTAAGCAACCAAAATACTTTGTTTCTGCATAAGCTCTTTGTCTTTTCAGTTTGTTCCCTTTGTGCCCTGGTGACTCCTCGTGCATTTCCAGCACATTATCACTGTAACACTAAACATTCTTCAGATTTCCTCTAACTTATTTGAGATTAATCACACTTGTATTACAGGGATGTGGCTTTGAAATAATAACAAAAACCTATTATTTAAAATACACACCAAAAGTCGCATTCCAAGTTTGAGATGTGTTACAAACCTTAGGCTTATAAGGTGTTTAGTTTAAATTGTGTTGTATACCACATTTTGACATAACATCGAATGGTGTCATCTACCTCTAGTCACACTCTCCTTAAAATCCCACTGGAGAAGAAAACAGTCTTTGCTTTGTGCTCTTTACTGTCATACTTAACCTATTCAAGGCAGTATTTAGCCCAGATATTCTCTCATGGTCCCCTACACTCTTCACTTTTCTTGCCTGAAAAAAACCTATGGGCCTTATAGAACAGCCTCCCACTTCCACATCCTGATCTGTCTTTCCTACACAGTATACAGAAATTAATCATTGTACCTCATTGATTTTTTTCATAAGCACCATATTTCACAAGTGATAAATTATACCTATATTATCTTGATGCCAACCATTAAGCCCTACCTAGAGTTTCCTTTAAGCTCCTTATATTAGTATTTGCAAGTTTTATTATTTTATTGAAATGTTCCTCTTTAGAGGTGTCTTTTCACCTTTGCTGCACCACAGCTGCAGTTGCTTACCGTATCGCCTGTTCCTGGGTATATTTTGCAAAGACGAGACGTCTGAGCAGCACATAAGAAACGGGAAATTTTCATCTGAAAATAGCAAGAGGAGAAAAGCAAAATTAGAGAAAAATGCTCTTTCTTGGGAATAATGTTTTTTGTTGCATACACTTTTGTTCTATAAGGAAACGTATAGTACTAAGCAAGAATAAGAGATATTTTTGCTTTGTATAAGTTGTTGATGAAACAAAGAACATAATACTATATTGTTCAGGTATCTTAATTTTTTAAAGTTGAAAATTTGTGTAATGCACAGGATGAAAAAAAGACGGGAAAATATTCTAGGCCTAGGCAAATGTCTCAAGAGTGGTCTGACAAACCCAATCTATTCAGATTAGCAACAAAAATTGAGGGATGACTTGATGACATTGTTAATGTATCTTTTCAAGGAGAAAATACCAGTTAATAAAGAGCTCTTCAGCCTAGCTGAGAAAGGCATAAAAAGAGCAAATGGCTAGAAGCTGATGCCAGACAAATTCAAATGAGATATACTAAAGAGTAACAGTCATGATAATTAACCACTTGAACAAACAACCTTCCTAAGTAATAAGATTTTTAGATGAAAACCAAATGGCTTTCTGAAAGATATGATTTAAACAAATGGTTTAAGTTTTAAACTTTGCTAACTGCATAAAATTCCTTGCACAATCTTAGAAGGTCAGACTGGATGATCAAATTGTGCCTCAAACCTGAAAGTTTTAACATGTGGCAAGACATAACTTTCAGAATCACACAACCATTCAGAACAACTGCTTGTTTCTTATAATTGTCTTTTTTGCATTCTCTTAAAACAGTAATTTTGTGAAAGGGTTTTCTAACCCTCTGTCTTGTTACACAAAAGGTTAAGTTCCCTACAGACAGATCAGGTAAAAAGCAGGTAAACGTTGCATTTTAAAAAAAACATCGCTGTTTCAAATAGCATTTAACATAAAAAGAGAGAGAGGGAGAAAGACACAAAAATGCCAGTGCTGGAAGTATTAAAAGCATGCCCTGAAAACCTCTGTGATGACAGTTTGAAGAAAGCAGCTTTTATATGCTACTGAGCCCACCTCTACAATGCCTTTTAAACGCAACTGTTTACCTAGAAAATATAAGCAAGGGCCAGAATCTGGACTAGAAGAGGCACCTTTTGATTGCAGACACTGAACGGAATCCTTAACTAATAAATTGTTCCACACCTTTGTCTGAAATAAGAAAAGCAAAGGTCTGCATTTTCTCACAAGAATGCACAAGCCCCCTCAAAAGCAATATGGTTCTCTACATCTAAGTCTCAGTATTTGTTGACTTAAAGAGTTTGTATGAATGACAATGCACATCACTGGTTTGTTACTTCTGTCATCTGTGCTACTGAGTGTACCTTGACTCAGATCAAAGTTGAAAGCTTCTTAAAAGATACACAAACCACAATGTGACAAATAGCATGCTTTGTTTGACACAGCAAACAAGAAATTACTTTCATCAACCCAGGAAAAGAATCCTGTGTTTTCAGTGCTAATTCTGAAGACCACAGTGATGGAACCAGAGCTTTACTTCATCTTCAAGGAATGAAGACCTCTCCAAAGACAAACAGAGAGGAAGAAACAATATCAGTGCATTAAATGCTGACAATGGTATGAATTTGAGGCTTGTACTCTACAGTACACATTTGTAGAAAATTCACCCTTTACATAATTAAACAGATTCCCCACAAAGTGGAAAATGTCTCTATTAAGCAAATATTCATCTAACCGGAACTTACAGATCGGAACATACACAGCACTTCACAAATACATCCAAAACTAAACATTCATACCTCTACAGCATTACACAACCTAGTACCATACACACTTAATACTCAGGCATCAGAAATATTGAAAACCAGATGTTTTGTTCTTTTTTACAGTAACACTACCTAAGTAATTTCCAATGCATTCTTATAAAATATTTGAAAGTTTTTACAAACATAAAGCACTTCAGATATAGAAATCCTTACTAGTATGTGTATTATTGGAGTAAGAAAATTTTCACTGACATATGCTCAATAAAAATTAATGGTCATGCATGAAATCACATTGGCTTGGAATCCAATTTGTTCTAAAAATGTACACACACAAATTTCCCCTTAAATTAAGCTTTTTCTCCCCGAGAAGGAAATAATATTTACTTAACAGAACAGATTTTGAATCCAACTATAAACCAGTGACAGCTTTTTCACTGACTTGAAGGGGCTTTAAATGGGACCTAATAACACCTCTACTACTCTTACAAACTAAAACTATGCAGCTTTCCTACCGAGTTGGAAGTACATGCCTGAAAGTTAGCAGAAACTGACAGAAAATGCAAACAGTAAACAAATAGCACAACAATAAAAAATACATAGTATGTGTGCATGCACATAGGTATAAACAAATATATATATTTAAGATATACGTGAACAAATAGTAAACGAGGTAAAACACTTTCAAACTTCTGAGAAGAAAGAGCAGACGCTGTATTTTTATAATTAAGGATGTCTGACTCAGTTCTCTTAAAAAAAACCTTTAACTGGGCAACTACAAAGCTCTGCGACAGTGTTCCTTGCTGAGTCAAAGGCATGGCTCACATGTGCAGATTTGCCAAAACCTGCCTTCCTTAGCCAGCAGAAGTATTTCAAGGTGGAATTCCTTGTTAATGCATTCAGACTCAGCTCTCATCATTTATGACAGCAGTGCATTTGATTCTTAGAAGAAGCAGTGGCTTGTACACTTTCAGCAGCATAAATGTCCTTATTTCCAGTGGCAGGGTGGGGAAGGGGGGGTGGAGGGAAAAACTGTATCTTTACACATGCAAAGGTCATTACCCATCCTATTCACTGTCCACACCCTGGAGCTTGGTTTGGAGGCAATAACAGCCCAACATCACTGTAACAATATTACATAACAACGTTCCAGAGATAAGCTTACAAAAGGTATAGCACTCACCATTCTTGCCATTTACAACACAGGCTGCACTTACTGTGTCAATATACATTTTTAAAACATGGTCTTTTAAAGCCGCCACTCAAATGTTGATCAATTTGAAGTAACCTCCGTAAAAGTACTACATTCCTTTCAAATATATTAATATTTGTATTACACTCCTCTAACATGGCAAAGTGTAAAAACATATTACAGACAATATCATGGTATAAAGACCCAGTTTCAGTGAAACTCATTGCAGTTGCTATACTAGAAAGTTTACTTCAAACCTTTGCCCTAGCATTGCTGTTTCTCTATCAAATCTATTCAGCCCACACAATTTATTAGCTCTTCCTGAAAAGTTACTCTCCTGCCATTGATAGCAGCAGGCCACCTGCCTCTGCTAATTAGCAGCGCCATGCTCAGTTGCAGCTCTACAAGAAGAAAATGGATTGGCTCTTCAGCTAGTGCATTTTGTTCTAGAAGACCAGAAGCTGTTGAATCTGCGTCTTACTCCTTCAGAAAGGTTTTAAAACTTACTACACTGCATGGTACCTCAGATGAGTGCTGCTAACCTGTGGCTAAAATTCTCATTTTTCCTAAATCTTCTTAAAAAGAATTCTGTAAGCCTCAACTATTCTAGACAGATCCATGATTTCAGCACTATTTAAACACACAATTAACATTTTAAAATTATACACATAGATAAAAACAGGTATCATTAGTCACTTATTAGTCACCTTCAAAACAAGCAGCATGTTTATTATGTTAATGTCATTGGAGTGTTTAAAGCAACCTTTTGCATTTGAAATGGAGGCTCTTGGTAAAAGGTGGCACTTAATAAGAAATGGCAATTACTGATGCATGTTACTCTCCAGAAGACTGCAGTATGAATTTTAGTTTCTTCCTAACCATGTATCAGCTAAGGCTAATACAGCCATTTTAGTTTAGAAGCAGTAGGAAGTACAGTAAAAGTGAAAACCAAAATAAGAGACAACACTAATCTCTAAGTTTCAATTAAGGCCCAGCACCTCTGGATTAAAGGCTTATTTTAATGAAACGCCTTAATTAAGCATACATGTGTATAGGATCACCTTAATGAGGTATGACAGAAATAGACGAGACAGCAAACATTATTTTAAAAGAAGCTTATTAGCAACATTAAGAAACTCAGTCAAGGATTCTTAAAAAAAAAAATAATGCAATACTGAAAAGACACAAGAAAGCTGGACCAAGTTCAAGCATAAAACAGTGAAACCAAAATAGGTACGAGAGGTATTTTTCAGTATCTTTGTATTCAAATTAATACATACTAGTGATTTTTCTATACATAATGGGTTTATTTTTGCAAATAATAAAGCATTTACACTTTCATTTAAATTTTAGACAGCAGAAAAACAAGTTTTCTACTTTATTTGCAGATTAAAAATCTTTAAAAGTTTATATTGTAAAATATCCCTTTATGGTATTACTGAGTCAGGTCTGGTGTCAGGTTAACTTGCAAGTTCACTTTAAAAACAATTATTTTATCTTTTTATTCCTGTCTTTAGAAACAATCAGTGATTTAATGTAATTTTAAAGATAGCCACTTCAGTTGCTTTTTACATCTTCCCCTACAGTACACAGAGGTATTCTCATTTGCAGATTTGACTTTAAAGTAATTACTTATAATTACAGAGAAGTGCATCCAGTGGATTAATCATTCCATTTATACGCTGCTCGAAGGATTACTCTCAGGACAGCCTCACTGCTTTTGCTTGGAAAATGTCAGTTCCACAAGAAAACAAATCTCTCAAGTCAGTAGCAGCTGAGAAGGATTCTGACAACTATTTAAACCCAAAAGATTAAAGAAATGGCACACCTGGACTTGAGGCAGCATCTGTAACTGTCCTCCTCTTGGGAAATAAAGGGTCTCCAAGTGAGAATAACCAGTAAAATGGCCAGAGGAAGCCTACACTCCTACTAGGGGCTAGAAGCACCTTTGCACAGTTCTGGATCTGAAAGAAACACATCAGTGCTTATTAAAAACAAGGGCAGTGCTTCTGTCTCAGGAAGCCATGCTCTGAAGCCTGGGAATTCCCTGAAGGAGCTGCTGCTGTACACTAACCCCGGTCTTACAGTCTCCCCAAGCCATCTGCTTTTTGCCATGGACAAAGATGGGACACTAGGTGACAAAGATCTTTGGTTTGATCCATATGGATACCGCTCATCTGTTCTCTTCATATAGAACTATTTTTTTAAATGGTGACTCTACAGAGTTGCCAAAAACACAGGTCACCCAGAATGGCAGTGACGTAGCTTCCCTTAAAATTTAAGGTCACTAGTGTGTAACTTAAAATGGGCCACCCTGACTTTGCTAAATGGAGGGGGAAATGTAAACCCCCACCCCCCCCAGCCATGCTTAGGAAGAGGTGCAGTCACGACTACCAAAATAATCACCTTAAAGGTGTTTTTCACACCAGAGCCACCCATGACTGAACTGATCCCCACTGGATCATAGATCAACAGCCAAGTGGCACTAACGCAGTACATATAGTGACTCAGTGTTCACCACTAACCAGGGAGGCTACTGGAGGAAATGGCCGAAGACTGTGCACCCTTGCCACCATCACTGGTAAGTTTGAGAAGCTGGAGAGCTCTGCTAAAAGGCCACTGCTGAAGGAAGTCCTTCCACATATGATAATCGCAGGGCCTCCCTCTCATCTTACTACCTGCCAGGTTAAAAACAGCCCTGAAGTTAAAAATACATATTAAAAATTGAAAAATGCAAAGTCAAAAAGAGTCTTCGGCTCAAAACGCACGGGGGGGGGAGGGGGGGCCCTTCCCTTAATGCGCACTACCAACCCCCGCGTTACAACACAGACGCAGGAGCTGAAGGGGAAAACACTAACCAGCGAGGACAAGATACAGGAGAACACACAGCTTCGGCGTCGGGGTAAAATCAGCAACGAGCCACTCGCAAGGGGGTCCCTACGAGCGGCCATCGAGGCGGGGCCAGGAGAGGCGACGGCCCCCTGAGGCGAGGAAGAGGAGAGGAGATGGCCGCCTTCCCGCGCGCCCACCCCGCCTGCGCAGCCGCCGCAGCCTCCGTCGCCACGCCGGGGAGCGGCGTTGCCTGGCAACGCGGCCCTGGCCGCGGGAGGCGCGGCGGTGGCGGCGCCCGCTGCCGAGCCGGTGGTCTAGAGGTCTGTGAGGTAAAAAACGTGCGAGAGGTAAAAAAGAGCAACAAGGCCACGGGCAGGGGCCGGAGGAAGGCCAGGAGCAGGGTCGGCGGTGCCGTGAGGTGGCCTGGCCGCGTGGCCTCGCTGGCTGGCTGGGCGCGACGCCCTCATCCCGCCCGGGGACGGCGGTGACTCCGTATGAGGGGCGATGGCGGCGACAGCGGTGCCGCTCCGGGCACCCAGAGGTGGAAGGCAGTCTCCAGGCGTAGGTCGGGGAGCACACGGTTGGCTGCGGTAGCGGGAGGAGCACGCTGAAAGAGAAGGGGGTCGTGTTGTGAGCGGTGGCTCCCGTTTGCCACAGCCAGCGTTAAAGGGTGTTCCCTCACCCTCTGCCAGCCGCCTCGCCGCCACACGCCGCAGGTGTTGCTGCTGTAGCGGTGAGGATGTCGAGATGGCAGCGGAGCAGCTTCAGCCCCAGAGGAGCTGCTAATGTCATCCTTGCTCTATGTATCATGGGCTTCCTTGTCGACAATAAACTAATCTGGCAGAACGGTTCAGTGGGGTTTATTGCTACGGCTATATTTTTTCCTCGGTTCAGCTTGAAATCTGTGATTACTGCCATTCATTTTGAAGCTATTCTTTGTCCATTATGGGCAGTCCATCGGGCGTGAGATGAGGCTGACAGGAGAGGGGCACAGTTGGTGGTTTATGGATCCAGAGGTAACTTCTGTGCCTGGAATACATGTTAAGCTGTCTCCTGTGGTAGGCCTGGGAGAAAACAAGTGAAAATAGGTTTCTCTTCTACTATTGATGAGGCTGTTTCTGCTTAGAAATATTATTCAAGTTCTTGTATGTGTCCGTTTGTAGAGCCACGTGACTGTTGTAAAATCAGCTAAAGATTATCAATGGAGCATCATGATTTTCACAAGGTACAATTTCACATCTTTTAAAATAAGGCAGAAGGGTGGGGAGAAATGGAGGAATAGGTAGATAAGCCCATTCCCTGTATAAAAATAATATGTTCTTATTTATATTCAGTGTTCTGGAAGGCAAGGTTAGCCTTTGGGATTGTTTTTAATGATATTGAAGTAAAAATGTGTTTGGGCATGCCAAACTTTTATACTCCATAATGAGTTTATTGCATATAATAATTATGGGCTCAGTAATTAAAACTTTAAAATTACTGCTATTTTATTTAATATAAATGATAAATCAAAGATTTCATTTGACTTTTTATAAGTTAAAACCCGGATGTGTCAGAAACATCAATCTTAAATTTCATATTATGGTAATTGTATGTTAGGTTTCACGTACGGGAGTTGTATGTGTATAAAAGCCTTTGACAAGTCAAAAACATTGGCTAAGAGCAGAATTTCTTTTAATTTAGTATAATATATATATGTTTTTAAATCATTTATAACAGTAATTATTCAAGGGTGGGTTTTTTTTCTTTTTAGGGCCGCTCCTCCAAACGAGAGACCATAGCAGTTTCTGCAGTTGCTTTACAGGATCATATAATACACAGTCATCAGCTCCAGGATCTTTCATTAGCAGATCCTTTTAAGTCAAGGACAAGGAATACCAAGAACATTTACAAACCCGTGAACAAAGAAATGGTCAGAGCAGTAGTAGATACTGGACTAAGAAAAAAGAGCACTCACCACAAAAACAAGGAAGATGCAGAAAAGGAGTATGTTCTTGATCCCAGTCCTCCACAGCTAACGTTAGGTAAACCATTATATTCTGATTTGTGAATTTTTGTTTTTATTTAAAATAAACTGAGGAAGCTAAGCTTCCTGTTGTAAGATAATTTAATGCTAAACAGCATAAAATCTTGTTTTAACAATTGACAGAATTCAGCAGTTTGGGCCATCAGGTAAACAATGGAATTGCCATTAGTGGCTTGAATGTGTCTTTTCATATCTGAAATGTATTAAAAAATACTATTCTTTTGACAATGAAGGTAAAAAATGAAGAAGCTAGTGCATCTTGATGAAGAAGAATTTTTCATTAAGAGGTGGGAAGTCTTTTACACTTTTTTTTTTAATATGTTTTGTATATTGACTGTCATCTTTCTTTACCTTATATTCTCAAGCAAACATCAGTGATTTTGATATTGTATTTATTTGGGGAAATGTTTTAGTATTAAGATTATTTTTTTTTAACTCTGTTTGAAATGGTTTGTTTTATTCCTTATTCAGTAAAAAGACATTTACTAGTGCTGCATAAAATGTATTCTTTGATAATATATACCCACGTTTACTCAAAGTTAAAAAGGTTTATTTTTACAATGGTCCTGGGGCTAAACCCGGGAAGAATTAACACCTGTAGTTAAATACCTTTTTCAAATTTAGAAGCAAACATGCAATAAGATAAAAGTCACAGATGTGAGGGCTTGGAATGATGCCTGGTGAGAAAACTCACTTTTAAATAGTATTATAATAATACAGTTGTACAGCAGTGACAGACAATATTGCTTAAAAAAACAAAGCCAGGGAGCATCTTAACAGACCAGGAGTCCAAATGTGCTTCCTACCTATCAGTTTCAGTCTTGTATTTCCCTTTTCTAAAGATTTCTACAGTATTCTTGCCATGAACATCTTCTCGTCTCCATCCTTTCGGTTGTCTTGATTAGGTATTTCTTAAAGGATCTTCTGGCTCCACAATTTGCAGTTTTAAGCGTAATAAACTTTCATCTTCATTAATAATTGTTTTATTTATTCTTTTTCATAAAAGTGCCCTTAGGCCTCTCTGAAGATCATGTTGCCTTTGCTATAGTAACTGTCACAGTAGTCCCAGCTCTAAAGAGAACCATGTAAATCAATGAGGCTCTGTACAAGCACAGGCATCTGCCTTTTGGAATCAGCTGAAGGTTAAGAGGGTAACTTAAGATAATACACAACAAGTGTGTGTAACAAGTGATAGGACAAAGGTAGTAAGACATGGTGATTATTACTATGTTTACATGGTTATAGTTCTAAAGATGGGAGGGTTTTTTCTTTGGTTCGTTTTGAAGAGGAATTTGAAAGAAGAGAGGATAGTGGGGGGAAGAAACAGCAGAGGGGTACGGGGGTTAACGCAAATATAAATAATGAATGATTATGGAAGCTAAAGGTTGTGGTGAAAAAATGCAGCCCAAGTGTGAGCATGTTCTCTGCAATTATAAGAAAGGCGAAGTATTTTCTCTTTAAATCACAGCATTGACTGAAATGTCCCATATGAATGCATGTGCAAGTGATTTGAAAGAATGTGCTGAAAGATTTTTAAAAATTGCAATTGTTTCTGGGTTTTGCTTATTAGTATTTTCACCTGTAGACTCACATTATTTTAAAATGCTTGTATCAAGCTTTCTCTTCTTAACAAGAATTGTGTGGTTTAAACCTTACAGCTGTGAAACAAGTTTGAAAATGTAATTTAATGCAACTTTTTCTTCTTGAGTTTGTGGGTAATCAAACAAAATCTCACAGGCCTCTGTTATTAAATTTTTCTCAGTAGGGACTTGACTCCTAAAATCAAATAATAATAGTTTAAATGTTAATGTATGTAATCACTTTGCTAATGTGCATTTTAGGATAAATAACTCACTTGGTTGTAAGTGGGTGTGTCACTAAATGGGTTGGGCTTGTAAACTTGATGCATCAGGATGAAAACTCTTGGATGTCTTGAGCTGTGATAAATGTAGGCTTTCATTGCTTGTATTTATTCAAAGTGCTGCTTTGAGAATCTCTTCATAGAGCCTTTTGCTTCAACCACGTATCCCTTCTTGTGTGTCCTGCTGCCAGTTTTCCTTCATCAACTATGTTGTATGAAAGCTTTCCTTCTAAACACCTGTATAACCTGTCCCTCACAAATACCCCATCTGGTTTATATTATTTAGAAGTTAGGTTTTGCCGCCAATCTCTTCCTATTTGGCAGCTTTAATCATCCATTTGTGAAAGTTTTAAATAAGCATTTTTTCTTACCCCGGGGGTATATAAAAGGCTTTCCACAAAGCCATCTCATTGTCTTTCTTAAAACAGTCTCTGACCGCAATGCTTGGAAGAAAATCAAGGGTAGGCATTTTTTATGTTGTGATACTGTCTTTCATGCTGCAACTGGTTTGCTATCTTGTTCACTGCCTGTGTATCCTGATTTTCTCATCATAAAGACCATCACTTGTGTATATTGGAATATCAAAATGGGATCTTGTTTCCTTACTCATTCACTGATACTCTTCCATATTACTGTCAGATGAAACTTTATATATGTTTTTGCTGAAACTTTTATTGTGTATTTTATAATTTGATTCTTCTTTTGTAGCAGAAACACTGATCTGTGCAATATATGCTCTTCAAGAGTTGAATGGTCAAGAGGGAAAGCACTCCTGGTTAGGAAAACCTCCTTGTCACTCAGCTACCAATTTCAGCAAATCATGCATAAGCTTTAAGCAAAATACACGTTCTGAACTAGTTTTTAGACTCTAAAAAGTTTGCAGGATCCTTCATATTTCTCTTAAAGCTCATACTATTTTTCACCATCAGGAGCACCAGATAAAAGCATTTTGCTGCACCAAAATTGATAGACAACGCTATTTTATGTTAATACAGTGTATATTTTACATTCTGAAATTACGATGCTGTAAATACATACGTATGCACTTTGCTGCTTGACACAGAGTGTTTTGAATTCTAGCCCATAGCCTGCAGGCAGAGCTGTGAGCTCCTGCACGCGTGGAGGTGCTGTATTTGTGTCTGGGTATCGAGTTGTCCGGGAACTGAAACAGCGTGCCTCTAAGACAATTCATACATGACCACCGATGTAATCTATGGCATTCATTGATTCAAATTATATTTTGATACTTAGGTTTACGTGCATTGCTTACCTTTGACTTGATACCTTTACTAGGGTAACAAAAGTAACAAGGTGGGGTCTCTGCAAACCAAACCATATGTAGAGAAAGCACTTTCCACGTTGTTCCAAAAGCAAAAACTGACCCAGCTTGAAATCTCAAAGCCATCCAAGATATGGAATCAAACTGATTTATGTTTGAAGGATGTCATGACCTCACAAGGAAGTAGGTTAGGCAGATAGTTCAACTAAAGGGAAGAAAGTATTCCTTATAATTCTTTTAGTACCTCACAAAAGTTCTTTAAAAAGATCAAAGACAGTTTTGTGCAAATTTTAAATGATTAATGATATACATCTGTAGATGGATGAGCTCAGGAGCAGAATTTTTGTCTCAAAAATTAACAAATCCTATCCTAGAATAAGGAGATACTCAAGCAAGTGGATCACCAAAACCCTATTCTTTGGTTTGTTAGGATTCCTTTTCTCTTCCTGACTGATATGATGGTTTGGATACACAAGCTGTCTGATGGGGTTTTGAAAGCTTATACAGAACAAGTAAGGGCTGCTTATTATTGTCTGGTTTATGCAGAGATTTTGGTATGAATGAAAGAGTTGACCTTTTCCTTCCCATTTAGCACTAAAACTATCATCTAGGTGTCATCAGCTTGCATTCTATTGCATGTCCCTCTTCTGTTACTGTTTTAGCAAATACCATTGAGGCCTCATCATGGACTCGTGTTACTGGCTTATTAAACATACCTTGGACATTCCTGCATTGACTTCAGTCAGTCCACACAAGCTGCTTCCTCTGGTCTTCAAAGATGACAAAGATCTATTCTTTGCCATACCTACTAGCATCTTTCTTTACTACTGAGATACTGACACTGGACTTTTATCTGCCATTTGTGGGGGCATAAGTATTTTCACTGATTCCTTGTTTGAGAAGGCAGAGATTTCACATGGACATACCAGCAAGGCACCTCACAGCTATCATTTGAGATCAAGAAGCTCAGGTATCACAGTGACACTATCACTGGTAACTTGTGACCATCTCTTTGTTTCTTTATGCTCTTTATTTCTCTTGCATCTGTCACAGTCTCATTACACATTAGTATTTTGCACTAGCAACAGTTTTCATTATACGACCTCATTAATTTTTATTTTTATTTTAAGAATACAAAAATGCAATGTTAAAGAAACCTTCACAAATGAATTCTTAACAGAGATTGTCTTTACGCTGATGATTTGAAATGACACTGTTGTGCATTGTTACATTGTCTAGTCAATAATCCCCATGTTACCGGCTGTGAAAAGGTATCAAAATAAATACAAATTACTTGGCAAATAAAAGTTTACATTTAAAAAAATTTCCTGTATAAATCCTGTATGCAAAAGAGGTACTGACAATCACTGAATAACTAACTAATAGTAAGAAGTATGCTGCCTGCCAGTGGTTTGTCTGATGATAGATTTATATGAAGTATCTGTATAAAGAATTTTTAAGTAAGCTTATTATCGATGAATTTCATATGAAGAAAATCCATTGTCTGCATCTGCCAGTGGGTTTTATTCAGTGATTTGTTGTTGTTATTGTCTACAGCTCAGAAATTAGGCCTAGTTGAGCCTCCTTCCTTGCCACTAACTGCTGAAGAATGGGTAAAAATAAGGCAGAGATCCATACAGCATGGAGACTCCGTACAGCCTTGTGCAATATGCAGGGAAGAATTTGCACTTCAACCTCAGGTACATGTGTAACTGTATAATTGTGTGGACTACGCAACTGCATTTAACAAAATTTTTCCAGAGTTACTGCTAAAAATCATTAGCTGGAGGAAGAAAGGGAAGAAAGATTCTAGTGTAAGACACCATTTAGCATTTAATAGCTGGACCCTGCTGTCAGTGGCCAACTCTGAAAGCATTTTGGATGTGATGTGGTAGAGAAAGGTTTGTAGTGTTTGTTCAGTTCTGAAGTTATGACAGTAGAAGAGAAGGTAATCGGCCTTTGTATCTGTTCCTGCAAAGCAGGTATCGGCTATTTTCTGCTTCATTTAAACTCCTGTTAGATATGATCCTAGACTTTATTCATCAGAATGGTAAATATTCACAAATTATACAATTTAAGATATATTTTGTTTTCTCACAAGTTTTGTTAATTGCAGTTTACTTCAATTGTTATTTCTATTTGGAAAATGGAAGTAGGTGTACTCTTAATACCAGTCAGTCGCTTCCTTAGGTTATCTGAAGAAATGCTTGCATTTTACCATGATGGCTTTATTCAATGCATGTGTGTAGCATAAGCATAAATACATAGATTCTGTCATCTATCATCTTGAAAATATTAAGCAAAAGGGACAAGTGACTGATTGAAGAGGAGTGCTGCTTCAGAGAGGTGATGATGGTAATTGGAAGAATTATTCCAACTATTTGCAAGTTTCTTTCCACAGTGCATTTTAAGATGGTTTTTTTCCTGCTTGTTTTCCCTTTTAATTTTTCTTGAAGACTTTTTACAGCCAAGTCTGTGATGTGAATCAAGGTCTTTTGATAACCTTAGATACAGAGCTTTTGCTTCCTTTTACATCAACATTAACTGGAGGTGTACAATTGTCCACAGGCAGGTGGGATGGATCTGGCAAAAGACCATTCTGCCAATTTCTGGCTACTCTGAAAGTCTAAAGCTTGACAAGAGAGAGCAAAAGACAGCACTCATTAAAAAGGTTACTTTAGATTTGGCACAAAAAGGGAAATGCCTCTGGAATTCTTTTTGTCCTCAGTGTTTCGTTAGCTTTCCTCCCTCAAGGGAAAAAAAGCCACTGTATCTGAAAGCTTTCCCTTCAGCTGGCTGCTAGCCATTAATCCTTTTGTGTTTGCCAGCTCAATAGTGCACACTACTTGTTCTGGTTTTCACTCCTTTCCCAGTTTTTCCTTCCCTAAGAGCCAACTGCTTTTTTTGTCCAACTCTGTATCTTTTGTCAGGATGAAGATCACAGCATTTGGTGGGAATTTAGGTCAGATAAAGGTGAAGTTTTCTTGTAGCCTGTGAACATGCTTTCTCTTTTGTTTTTTTTTGTATGTGTGAAATGCTGCATTTGATGTATATCACTTCTTGAAATTTAACGTCTCTGTGGGGAAAAGGGAAAAAAATTAATCAGCTTTCATTTTAAGTACTTGTTTTATAATCTTTTCCTCCAGTCAGTAGCAGTTGGCATTTCTTGCTTTCTGCCACTCCATGTGTTGTTAACACAAAGTTCACACATTGGCTTAAGATGTAATATATTAAGTAATTTGTATAGAAGACTAATTTTATTTTCACCGGAAAGACTGCAGTAGTAACAGAAAGAAACTGATGACCTTTCAGGCAGTCAGAATTTTTCTTGTCAACATTTTTTACTTTTCAGCTTTTAGCATGGTTTAAAGTCAGGTTTGGTTGATGGGTTTTTTTCCTTTGAAAAACAGGTGCTGCTTTCATGTTCCCATGTATTCCATAAAGTGAGTACATTTTTATATAACTATTCAGGCACATAATACATGAGTATTTTAATTCAACTACTTAAGTGAATATCTTAATGAATTAAATGTAATCATCTTGAGAAGTAATTTTGATTCCAGATTTTTATGATAAGAAATATAAATAAGACTATTTTATGATGAAGCACTTTATTTCATTTTATTACCTTTTTTAAAACCCTATGGGAAGACATAGTTTGTAACTGAGCTATTCATTTCTATACTAAGCAGGAATAGTTTAATTCATGAAATTTCATGTGAATATATGGAGATCTACAAAATTGTCTTAACATTTTAATTATAAAAATGTGCTTCCTGTAGAGTATTCATGGATTGATGAATAAACTGTTTTTACATTCTGTAATCTATCCTGTTTCATCTGTTCCAATGATATGAAATATATTGTAAGTAATTGCAATTATTTTTTCAGGCATGCCTGAAAGCCTTTGAAAAATTTACAGGTAAAAAGTCTTGTCCTATGTGTAGAAAAGAGCAGTATCAGACCAGAGTAATACATGATGGGGCACGCTTGTTTAAGATAAAGTGCGCTATTAGGTAAGCCTTACTTCTGCTACAGGTGTTGTCACTGGACAATATTTATCTCTAAATAATGCTCCAAATGTGTTAAAACTTTAATATAAGAAGAAACTAGACAGAACAAGTGAATGCACTACAAAAGTTAAAGTTTTTAAAAAATTCATAAAATGATTGTTTCATGTAAATAGTAAAATTATATAAATTCAAGTTTCCTCTTCTTGAGCAAAATTGTGTCTTACAGAATTCAGGCTTCCTGGAGGGGATATATTGTTAGAAAATGGTATAAAAACTTGAGAAAAACAGTGCCTCCTAAAGATAGCAAATTAAGAAAGCAATTCTTTGAGAAAAAGGTACGTTGCATTTGCTTCTTTGGTCTGATTTCAGCTCCCTTAAATCAAAACTCCTGAATATCAGATCTCTACCTTTTCATTTATTCTTTCTTATTCATATCAAACAGGCAGCACTGGAGGTGCTTGGTTGTTCTGTTAGTCTGTTCATTCCATCCTCTTTACAATGTAGAAGTAAGGAAAATTATTTAAATACTTAATTCTAAGGCCTGCCTTTTGCCTAGGCCAGCAATAGTGGGCTTTTTGTGAGGCTCTGTACTTCACTTCTCTTTTTGATAAATCACAGTAATCTGTTTTCCTGTAGAATTATATGAAGGGGATATAGTAAGGGGAGAAACAAATAAATCCATAAACAATCATAACTTCTTTTCACTTTGTTCTCTCACTGGACACTGAAGTAGGTGGTTCCATTTCATAGCTTTGCCCTTCTCTACCTTCTGCTCAGATGCAAGTCAGACTGTAATAAATTAGGGTCCTGACCCCATACAAATGAGGCCAAATCAGGTGCAAGCATTTTGCAATGACCCTGCTTGCCTTTAAGCACACAGCTGCTGCTGAGGCCCTGTGCAATCCTCAAGTCCTCTTTTGCCAACTTCCAGTCTCCCCCCAGTTTAGTAACAGCCAGCCCAGCTCAGCTTTTCAGGAACAAAAACTGCTCTGGCACATCCTCAGCAATTACCAAACCGTCCCTCAGGGAGTGAGTGAAGCCATCTTCTGCTCCAGGTTACCAAACAGCCTGGTTAATAGAGATTAACAAAGCCACACAAGACAGCCGTTTAAATGTAGCTAGTGTGTGCAGCTAGGAAAATACTCTTACCCAAGTTGCAAGCTAAATCAGTGGCAGGTTTAAACCAATACTTAAATTGGTGGTTTGGGTGGTTTTTTTAAATCACTGCTTTAGTTAAACAGAAGAGTGCTTGCAGAAAAAGGCTTGTTACTGTCACTATTTCTCATGCTTAGTTGGTTGTATCCAGTTCAAGGACAGCTTTGGAGGCAAAGACCCTCCCTTGCTATATTACGCATTTATGTATGATAGTGAGATTGGTACCTTGGAGGTGATCTGGCAGACTGTTGCAACAAAACTGGTACTGCTGTTTTGCTTGTGTGGTAACAGTGGCAGGGGAGAGAGGAAATACTGTTCTCAGCCTTAACACCCAGACAGCTTGCTGGTTGCTATGCTACCTTTGTAATCAATGCAAAGTCCTTCCCTGAAACGGAGAAAATGAATACGGAGATAACTGAAAAAAGCTAATGTTACACTTGAAAGTGCTTAAACACTTAAGTTTGGAAGAAGTGAACCCTTCAGTGGATTGTGACTGTCCTCAAGTAGAACGATGAGAACAGACAACAGAAACAGAGATTTTTCTGCATGGAAGACTGGGGAAACAGTTGTATGCTTCTTTCCCGATAAGGCTGTCAATTTTCTGTGGGCTCAAGACACCAGGGTCTCAGTAAAGGAAAGTTGAAGAAAGCTGCAACTTTCAGCATATTCAGAAGCTGAGTGTCATTTGTTAAAATTTCTCTCACCGAACTTCAGATGGCAGTCTACCAAGCTACCTATAATGGGTTAGCTTTTAGGGCCCCTATCTTAAATACCTGTTTTAGGGAGAAACAGCCTGATAGAGTGCCCATATTTCATCACATGATTATAAGCTATGGGAAGGTCTTCATTTAACATAGTTTCTATATATAGCCCACAGCATTAGGAAATCATTCTCATGTGTAACACTGCAGGATTTTGCAGGGAACAAAATGAGCACTGCTTTTTCACCTTCTATTAAGAATAAATTTCTAAAGTCTTCTCATATGGATTATCCAGGTTTAAATGAATTTGGTACCAACTGTGATTAAAGGATATATACTTATTTTTCTTAGTGGCTTTCAAGTGGGAATTGTAGATGAGTTTTCCTGCTGTTTGTTCTTATACTTTTAAGTGTTGGTTAATGAAAACACTAAAATTTTTCATAAGGAGCTATCCATTTCCAGATGCTAAAAAGCCTTTCTAAAATAAATTTTGCCTCTCAAACTTGTGCTGTGCTTTTAAAATGTCACTCCCTAAACATTAGCATAATCAAGTGGCATCACAACTGGAAAAAAAAAATCTAATTTTTAATAACCCTACCTCCTCTGGAAGGATCACAAAGGTTAAACATCAAGTTTCATACACTTAAATAAATATCACAGAATAAAAACCAAGGTCTGAAATATTAGTACTAGGAAGGACACATATTACTTGTTTCAGGGTGCTACAGTAGCCCTTATTACATCTATTATTAAAATTTTTTATAATCTAGATCAAAGGAGATAAGAAAGGTCACCGAAACCAAAGTAGGCTACTTTTTAGCACTACTATACACAGAAAGCATGGTGTTGCTTCAGCATGTTAGGTAGTGAATTTCTTTGATCCTACCTATAAATGTCACTTCTGTATGTCATTTAATTGTGGTATAGTCTTTTATTGGTGCAATTAAAACTTTTCAAATGCATTACATTATCTCCAGCTTTGCTAAAAATCTTGCCATTGTTTAAGAAGCAAGGTAAGTCATTGTGAAATGATGTAGTTGACTTTAGTTTCTCCCTACCCCTTCCACATGATTTCTCCCAACGATTTTAATTTAAATCTCACCAAACAGTATAATGGTCCTGGAATTTGTTTAGTCGTTTGACTTCCTTTATCACACGGAGATGGTAAACATTCTGTTGCTAACTTGAAGTGGCTCCAAGCAGCAAAACTAGGAGGATATTAAACCAGTAAAAGCTTATCAACTGATTCATTGATATGCTGTAAATTCCAGCCTTTTCATTTTACTTTTGAGGGTTGCCATAAGTCAACACATTAGTAAGCAATTTGCTGACATTGGATCACTTAAAAAGGCTTCCCTGTGGACAAAGTTCACCTCGGTGCTTTGTTTCATCGTTTTATTTTATCATAGTCTTGTGCTGCTGTACAGATGACTGATGTAGTTTTGCATACTGGTAGAGTATTTCAGATATTCAGTTTATGCCATTCTATTCAAGTTTTAAGAAGTCACAGACAAAATATAGAGGTATGGTGTTTTCAGAAATAAATTAATCAGTTTCAGTTGTTCTAGGGAAAAAAGGTTATTCAGTATTATGCACTAAAACACAACAGGATTTAATATTTAAATCCTAGAACACGCTAACACTAACAGATTATACAAAATGCCTCTTTCTGTTCACGTTGATAGTTTGTGCTGATTTGCCAGTGAGCAAAAGTTTTGGGTTAAATTTCAGCTTTTTTTTTTTCTTCCCAACCTTAGACTTTATTTGCTGATTGATGGATATGGGTTGGGTCAGGTCATACTGCAGAAAATACAGGACTAGCTCAAAGCAGATAGTATCTTAGCAGCAGGGGAACTTAATAGATCACTGTCTCAGCCAGGAGAAGAGTTTTCCTCTCTTTATTTTTACAGTTTCTGCTCAAAGAGGCTCATGAGAGGACTTTCAGGATCACTTACTGAAATGGGGAAGAGAAACACAAGTGCAAGCTCAGGGAAGAAATGGAGGGCTTCTTCCTGCGGAGGGAAAAAGGAACAAGCAGCACAGGCACAGACAGAGAGGGGGCACTGCTTGCTTAATGCAGCCCCCACCCCTCTCTGACCGCTCCTTGCAGCTCTCCTCCTTGGTTAGTTTGCCTCAGCAGCCTGTCTAGTCATAGTACGGCTCACAAAGGTGGGCCAAGTCCTGCAACTGACCCCATATTGTCTGTGTTGCTCTCACATTCACAGAAATAGATGCCGGGTAAGGGCAGAGTTAAAACGTCGTTGCTTTTTCTCAAATTTTGGGTCCTGAGAAGCTATTGGAAAGCGTTATCATGGCTGCTCTAGCTGTCTATTACATCCCCCTAGCTTTCTTATGAAAACAGTTCAGGTCTGTTCAAGTTTGATACCAATATAAATGAAGACCAAGCATAAATCAGGACCAAAAGTGTTTTCAGATGGATCAACCTCTACTTGATGTTGAACAGAAGCCATGAATTATATAAGGTTCAGGTGTAATCTTACCCTGTTCATCCTGAAGTCAGATCTTGAAATGAAATTAGTAAAAGCAGTTAAAATTGCAGTGTGGAGTAGATTCAGGTCTAGAACCTAGGTCACAACAGTTCAGATAAAGGTCGCTAGGACTGTTACTGCTTAATTAAATACATAATCACATTAAAATATTAAAGACATCACCTGATTAAAGTGTTATGCATTACTATTTCATGTCTCATTCACAGAGCTCACACTGTCATCGTTTGGGATTGTTTGGAGACCACAAAGTGTAAATATTGAAGGAGGTCTGTGGTGGGATTCTTGGGGTTTTGTTTTTTGTTTTACACATACCACTGAAGGTCAGTGTGCATGTTTGCATGGGATAGAATCAGATTTTTTTCTTTCTTGTCGGTGAACAGTCATGAGGGAAGCACAAGATTACCCATCTGCTCTTTGCTAGACCTAGAATTCTCTCACAGAGTACAGAAGGGGATGCTGATTCTCCTATCACATTGTGATGTAAATACATACACCATACAAGGTGTCTGAGGGGATTATTTTTTCTTCTTTTTTTTTTTAAGTTATGTTGATGCATCAGTACTAACTAACAAGGTAACTAAATCCAATTTGTACTGACAAATGGATACATCCTTTGACTATACTGTTGTGTTAGGGATCATTTGGAAATACACTAAGTAAGTCAGAATAGGTCTCAGTAGTGAATCAGACCATAAAATAAAAAGAATACACAGGATCAAATCTAATGTCAAGAAGCAAACAACTTGCCTTATGTGATGGATTTCACCATTTCCCTTACCTGGATGCTTCTAATATTTGTCTCAAGTCTTTATTGAGAAACATTATGGGTTTTACTGGAGGACACTTTCATACTTGCACATTATATGGACATAATTTTTAAAAAATTAACTGATGAGTTTTTTTCATAGTTTTAGGAGGAAATTTAAGAAATTCAAAGTTTAAGTGAAATCTTAGAATGTTAGGTGAGCTTTTCAGATAGTTTTTCTGGGTTTTTTTGTGGGATTTGGGCTCTTGATTCCTTTGGGTCTACTCAATGTGAACTTTTCTATTTTGATACACGCTATGAAGGGTCAGTTTAGCAGTTGTAAGCGAGTACATGTCCTGGTAGAGAAAAGCTACCAAAAAGTGAAGTGAAACAATAGGAAAGTTTCAGGTACCATCAGACTGTCTGACCTTGACAACAACCCTTCTCCCATTTCCCATCCCATCCTCCCTGAAAAGATGGCTCCCTGTTTTCCTGTCAAGTTTTCACTCACAGGAGATGCATGGAGAGAAAGGCTCACATTGCATGGTCATGGTACAGGTGTTGAAATGTTCCTTAACACTGCTGAAAGCATTTACAAGCAGAGTCACAAAAGACAAATCTAAGACTTGTGTGACTCCCTGCAGAACTTTCAGATATTGTGGTAGCAATGAGAGAAAGTGGCCACAGTGAATTGGGACTGCGCTAAAGGAGATGATGAAGTTTAAGAAAAGCATTCATTGCTTTTCGGTATTTATTTTGCTGAGCGCTGATGGGAGCATCTTCAGATATGATGACGATTGCTTAGGCCTATGTGCAATATGCAGAAACATATTTAAGGCAGTAGGTCATAAAAGTCTATACCAAGAATGCTACCTAAGATGCCTCTTCTCTCGTTGGTTATCATGCCTTTTACTAACCCCACAGCAGATGCACTAGTTTCCCATCAAATAACCAATGCTCAGCTAAGTTCTATACTTCCTTTCCCTAACACAGCTGTACCCTCTGTGCTGCACCCATATGGGTTAAGAATAGTACATCTATCTTGGGAAGGTTCAGTGATGAAAATCCTGTGTTTTCTCTGAAGGATAATGGTCCATCAGTGGAGTCTGGGGACCTGATGCTTTTAACCACTAAATCAGCACTGGACACCAGCTGCAAACTGGAACAAAATTCCATAGATCATGCAGCTAATCAGGCCCACTTGTCCAATCACTCACAATTCATCCACGTATGAACTACCTATAAGTAACTCCAAATCTAACAGCAGCCCATTTTCTTTTCAGGTTCAACAGATCAGCAATCGACTGTTGAGTTCTTATAACATCAACCTAGATGAATTTTTTTCTGAGATAGATTCTTCTATAGCAGCAAGTCGAGATGTGTTTCAGCAGTTGGAAGCAAAAGAAATATTAATAAGTGAAACTGACTGGGAGAAGATCCAGATGCAGGTTGATTGGTGCTTTTTTTTCCTTTTTTTTTTTCCTTTTTTTTTTTGTTTTTAAAGTAGTTTTCCATTTATAAGCTCTTTTATGCTCTTTTGCATGGCAGTCTTTTCAGCACAATTGAGTGTTTTCCGTTTTCTTAAATTTTGGTCCATCTGTTCCAAATCAAAAATATTAAAAAGTTTTTACTGTTAAGACATTTACCTCAGCAGCATCTCTCTTCTCAGTTAAAAAGCCCAAAGAGTCTGTAGACAAAATTGAGAATCAAGATGTTAATAGTTTCTCAAAATACATTACAGTCATAAAATTTGAACATTTGAATTAGCGTATTGCTGATATAGTTACCTTCCATTGTTTCACTACAGGTTTGTTTGTTTGTTTGTTTTTACTCAGGCATTTCAGCAAGAGATATTTGACTGTCCTATCTGTATCATGCCACTCAGTCCTACCGTTCATCCTGCCCGTCCCTTCTCTGATAACAGCAATCCGTTCTCACAACAGACTGTTCTGCTTTCTTGTTCACATGTGTTTCATCATACCCGTCTTAAAGCATTTGAAGAGTTTTCCTTGGGAGAGTGATATATTTGTCCTTTATGTCGCTCATGTTATCAAAAGAAAATCCTCAGATGTTGATACATACAGCTCATAATGAACTACCTCGTAGATCACAGCTGACAACATATGTACTTCTAACTTTGGAGCCTTTTCAGAGCCAGATCTTCCAAGAACAAATGATTTTGTATGGACAATGGTATTTGCCTTTTATTTAGAGAAATAAAAGTTAGAAGGGTACTGTTGCTTCCCTTTTATACTTAGTTTCACCTTTGGTCTTCCAGCATTTTTGTTCTTCCTCCCACCTTCCTCCATTTTCATTTCCCTTCCCCAAAGACAAGCCACAGTTGCTTCAGGAATTTTGTTCATTCAGCAATACCCTGCTATTACCCTCACCTGTTTTGTTTTGTTTTTTTTAACACCTGATTTGTTGCAGCACAGGTTCCTACTCACATGGACTGCCACTACTGCAACTGGTAGTTGTAGCAAGAAACAGGTTTTTTTCCTTTTCCTTCAGCCACATTTACTAACTAGAACCCTGGCTGCTGTTTCTGCTTGAATGACTGACCAACTCCGAAGGGCTGAAGGCAGATAAAAGTGGCCCTCAAAGATGCAGGATCATTTCAGAACTTCAGAGAGCCTGGAACCACAGTAAGAGAAATAAAAGAGAAATAAAAACATGATTATGACTTTTCAGCTTGTCCTGGTTTCAGCTGGAATAAAGTTAATTTTCTTCTTAGTAGCTGTTATAGTGCTGTGTTTTGGATTTAGGATGAGAAGAATATTGATAACACACTGATGTCATAGTTGGTATAAACACTGTTTAGCAACAAGTAAAGGACTTTCCAGCTTTTCATACTGCCCTGCCAGCAGAGGCTGGGGGTGCACAAGAAACTGGGAGGGGACACAGCCAGGACAGCTGACCGGAACAAGCTAAAGGGGTATTCCATACCATATGGCGTCATGCCCAGTATATAAACTGGGAGGAGTTGGCCGCGGGGCACCGCAGCTCGGCGATTGGCTGGGCATCGGTCAGCAGGTGGTGAGTGATTGTATTCTGCATCACTTGTTTTGTGTATTCTCTCATTATTATTTTCCCTTCATTTTCTGTCCTATTAAACTGTCTTTATCTCAACCTATGAGTTTTACTTTTTTTTTTGCCCCAGATTCTCTTCCCCATCCCGCTGGGGGGGGCACGGTGGGAGGGAGTGAGCGAGTGGCTGCGTGGGGCTTAATTGACAGCCAGGGTTAAACCACGACACAGCTACGCATTGGTGAAACTAAAGTCAAGTCATCACAGATAATTTATAAGAAAAGTATGAGCACATAAAGACAAAAGTCAGAAGCTAAACCAAAATGAAATAGCAACATATCAAGGTAACAAGAAAATTCATTTTCATAAAAAGGCAATAACTGATCAGCTACAGAAATGATAGACGGCTTCCGGATAAAACTGACAAGATCAAATTGTCATGATCAAATGCATTAAGTGAGGTGGTCACCACCATACCAGGTGTAGGGGTTTACAGTCTGAAGCTGGGAGTGGGGAAAGCTGTATTAGAGCATCATTCGATAACAAGTGTTTTACAGGTTGGTTGCTGATTGACTCTGCTTTTGGGCAGCCAGAAAGCTGTCTACAGGGCTGTCAGAGACCGTTGTCTCTAAGAACTTGCGGAGAATGTGTGACACTCCGAAGGAATTGATAAACCTATCCTGAAACTGGGGAGGAGGGAAGAAATCCTGGGGAAATGCAGATATTACTTTCACTTCATTTCCCAGAAAAACACTGGTACAAACTACTTAAAAAGAACTTGTATTTGACATGGGATTTGCCAAGAAGAGAATCATATCAAGCCAGTTCAGTTTATTTCTGTAACAGGATACAGTCCTGCAGATGAAGCAGAAAACACGGTATCATGAAACATTAGAGTGCAAAATATACACTTATGTAGGAATAACCCCATGTATGAGGTGACTCGCATCTTTTATATATGTAGCAATGTAGAGACTTTCTGTAGAAAGACATCCAGAAATACAATTGAGGACACAAGTTCACTATGAATGAATGATGTTGCAAAAAAAAAAGACCACCAAAAAAACCCCCAAAACCCAAACAAAAAAGTACTGAAGACATGATGTAGTGTAAGGGCTCAAGCTTGGAGGTTTCTCTGTCCAGTTCTGAGCTCTGCATTTCTAGAAACACACGAGGGTCCCCACTGGCAGCAAAAAAGATGAGGAGAGGCCCAGGTAGAACAGCTGAGGGAATCGGGGGTCACTTCTGTTGTGGTTTAACCCCAGGCGGCAGCTCAGCCTCACACAGCTGCTCGCTCACTCCCCCGCAGTGCGGGAGAGAATCAGCAGGGTAAAAGTGAGAAAACTCGTGGGCTGAGATAAAGGCAGTTTAACAGGTAAAGCAAAAGCTGCGCACGCAAGCAAAGCAAACCAAGGAATTCATTCACTACTTCCCATGGCAGGCAGGTGTTCAGCCATCTCCAGGACAGCAGGGCTCCATCACGCCTAACGGGGACTTGGGAAGACAAACACCATCACTCCGAATGTCCCCCCCTTCCTTCTTCTTCCCCCAGGTTTATACACTGAGTATGATGTCATATGGTCTGGGGTATCCCTTGGGTCAGTGGGGGTCAGCTGTCCCAGCTGTGTCCCCTCCCAACTCCTTGTGCCCCCCCAGCCTCCTCGCTGGTGGAGTGGGATGAGGAGCAGAAAAGGCCTTGGCTCTGGGTAAGCACTGCTCAGCAGTGATGAAAACATCCCGGAATTATCAACACTGTTTTCAGCACAGATCCAAAACACAGTCCCATACTAGCTGCTATGGAGAAAGTTAATTCTACCCCAGCCAAAACCAGCACAACTTCTTATATAGAAGATAAAGGGAAATGTAACCTTCCAGGTGTGGAAAAAGCTGGTGCAAGCAGGAAGACCTGTCTTACTATGGACGTTTGAGAACCAAATTAAAGCTTAAAGGGTGGCAAGGGCCGTTCACACTTGACATTTAGGAAACCTTGGACAATTAAACACTGGAATATACTGCCTAGAGACAGACAGAAATCACATCGCAGATAGTCCCTGCCAGGCTGGTTAAATACCAGCAATAACGTAGGTATGTTTGATCCTGTGCACCTGAACGGATCAGACATCTCCAGGTCCCCTCCAGCCACGTGATTCCTGAACTTTAAAACCAGCCTAAAATCTCCTGTGAAACAGAAAGGAACATCTGAAGCTCTTTACAATAATTTAGGAAACATGGTGGTCAGGTTTTTAATATATAAAAATTGCCCTTCAGTCAAACAATTAAGCTATTGAAAATGACTTATGCATGACATAATCAGCATACTCTTCCATAAACAAACCCCACTTGCCTAAAGTAGAGGGTGCAAATTAATTGTGTACCTGTCAAACACAGGGCTGTAATGCCTCTGAATGTACAGGAATCCCCACCACATAGCATACATCACATATTTTAAAAACCTGACCATTTGAGAATCTCAGAAGCAGGTTAAATTATGGGGATGAAGGAAGAAAAGAGAGGAATGCAAATATTCACACCAACTACTGACAGGATAATTTAGAATGCCACGGAGATTTTTTTTTTTTTTTTCATTGCTTAAAATAAAAAAAAGCAAAACTCCACTATGAATCACACTTAACTTTATTGAAAACACAGTAAGAAAAAAAATCATCCTACAAAACATTCAGTGTAACATTTCAAACAAAGGAAAAAACACATTACCACTGCTTTTCACAAAAAATTCAACCTGGCTAAGGCGGCAAGTATTTTCATTTAGTTTTGTAACGCAGCAAAGTATCCACAACTGAGAACATTATAAAACCTATTTCTGGATGACCTAAAATAATCCAGGAAGGGTTTGGTGGGGAGAAGGTTATGTACACAGAAATTTTTTCCGATTAAAGTAACACTAAAAGCATAATTTTTCAGCTGTATTTTACCTTGGTCCAAGATACATCCATGTGAAAGGAACATCAGTTGCTCAAGACTGCAGAGTTTACAAAGCCCTAAGCTCAAACTGGACCACGAGGGGACCGCTGATTCCATTCAACATCTCTCAGCCTCACATCGTTAAGATTGTGCATCATTTTTTTTTTGTAAACTGAAATCCTAACCACTAACACTGCAGGGAAAACCTGAAAGTGCATGACAGAAGACACCTGCTGCCATTGTACAGCGCCAGCAGTAGCAACATCCATAGAAACGCTAGTCCAGAACTGTATTTTTATGGTTGCGTCACCCAAGTCCACATGAAGCTGATCCCGTGTGACCAGATGGCCAGCAGCACTCTGAGAATATTCTCAGTCTCCTCAGTGGGAATTTTCCAGACAGAGCTTCGTGAAGACAAGAGCAACGCGTGTTTTCTATTTAGGTAACGCAGGGTTGGGTTCCTAACCCCACAAGAAAGTAAAGGAAATCTAGCCATATTTTTTGTGTACAACTGTGTTTCACACACTTCAAGATTTCAAATCCATGACCCACATGTATCTTCATTTTCTATCCATTTGTTTTTAAAGCAATAGAAGTCAGGCCAAATAAGACAAAAATACTTTGAAACCTACCTTTAAAAAATGAAAAGTGGCTCAACTTTGTTTTGTTATATAAAGCCAGGGAGGAGAAAGTTACTTACATGGGTTTTGTGAATCTAAGTATTTTCGCCCAGACTGGGAAAACTTATGGTTAAGAGGAAAACAGAAGTCATGCACCAGTTAATTTTCTCCTTAAGCATTTAAACACATCCATCGTATTCACAATACAGGTACCGCCATCGCGCCGCTTCTCTGAATTATCATTTTACATGGAGAGAGAAGGTCCAAAACATGCTCATACGCACAAAATACAAACGGTACAGAAAACACATGAGGAGTCTTACCTTGCCACCATGCAAAGTTTGACTTTGATCAAAACATGAAAGAGTTACACACTGCCGACACACCGGAACGACGCGTCTTGATCTCCAATCGATTAAGGCAGCAAGGCACATCAAGAGCTGTAGTCTTACTCTACAAATTACAAGAAGATAACTGAAGAGCTGTTCCACAGAACATCAGCTACTCCGGCGTAACTGCCATCAGCACGGGCTCAAATCGGCTGTACCAGCACGTTGCTCTCTCACTGAGAAGTGGGCCGGTTGCCTCACACTACTGAAAGCTAAAAGCATATGTACATATCCAATGACTAAACCATTTTCATCTCGCTCCTAATTCAAACTCACATGAGCTCTTGGTAATTTGTTAGAGGACTCACCCTAATGACGGGATTCTTTTAATGGAATCTAGTGGTAAAAACCAGATCCAAGTACAAATGAATGAATAAATACTAATATTTTCAATAATGGAAGAACAGTTCCAACTAGGGAATGTCTCCGGATAGACAATGTGGGAAAAGAAATGTATCAAAATCAAAGCAAGTGCCATGATACTTCAATAGCTGGTATCTATGGAAGCACTGAATAGATGAGGAATGCAAAATAAAGCCCTGTTTGTGAAAGGAGCTTCACCCAGTGATGCCGACTATAAAACTTCATGTAATGGGGGGTGGGAGGGTGTAAGCAATAGCAACACTTGAGGTTAGTATACAACAAATATTCAGAAGCAATTTAGAAGCAGTATCCCAAAGTACTCATGTAGGTACAAATGAATAGTCGGATACCTAAAGCCTTTAAGAATTGGGATTTCCTAATTTCTATGTTTATGTGAGGCCTTCACACAGATACAGCTTTTAAATAGCTTGGAATTAGATATGTCAGGATTATCAACATTTACAGGATATTTCTGACACTATCCCTTTGACCGTTCAGAGCCACCTTCTATATTTGTTAAAACATTTAATGCTATCTATATAAAAAAAAAAAAACTATGAACAATAAATGACACTGAAAAAGTTACTTAGGAAAATATGGTAATTAATACAGAACTAGCAAGCATCCTCAGGTTTTCTGTTGCCAAGACAGAGCTATCTTCAAAAGTTCACAGGCTTCTATAAATTTAAAGTCAAGGATACTGTTGCACTGTGAATCACAAAACAGATTTTAAGAATTTATGAAGTTCTGTTCAGTGTTAGTGAATTACTGGCATATTTAGAGAACATACAATTAACTTTCATATACTAACGATACATGTGTTTCTTCCTTCTCTTTGAAAGAAGAGGTTTAGGTGCTTCAATTGTGAAACATTTCAAAAAAAACCTTCCCATTTAAGTTTCCTTCTGGTATGTATTCTTACAGATCATATGATCTACGTAGATTCTTCTTGTTCTGTTATTTCATATTTTGTCTACATCGAGGAGAAGGGCTGTTCTTAACATCAGTGCCACCAAATAAGATACTGAAAGACTTTTATTAAAAAAAGAAAAGGAAGCCAAGATGTTATATGTCTCCAAGAATTAAGGCCAGATTTAGAAAAAGTTTCATCAGCCCCTGAATTTCATGAACTTAAGGATTTTAAATATATTTTTAGTAATATGGAATTTTAAAGATCGACTAGAAAAAGAATGGAAAACAGACTGCATGCACTAGTGAGCTCCATGTCATTCCCACCCACCTCCAATTACTGGGCACGGCGGGGATTCTGGAAGACACATGTAGTGTTAATTCCCCACAAGATGTGTTCTCCTTCCTCAGATTCTGACCGATATTTTCAGGCTTTAATTGTTAAGTGAAACCTGTAGGACATCCTCTCTGGCTGTGGTCTGGGCGGAGGACACGGTTCTATTCAGAAGCATGCAGCATTCTTGAGACAGCAAGAAGCCATTCAAGCACGGAACGGCCCACGCAGAAACGTACAACCAGAAAATCCTGAATGACTTCTTAGACCCAACAAAACAGAGCTGCAAGTGAAAAGCACAAGACCACGCACAGCTATCACCTGGAAACCCTGAGAGCCTGCAATCCCAATCAAGAATAACCCGATTCAGCAACTAGAACTGTGTCTGGCAGACGGACAAACCACAGGCTGATCTCCTCAGGCCTTGAACAGAAAAGGAGCGTCACAACTTCTTACGACAGTGTCAGAGACCGTTCGCCTGAGGTAAGGGCACTGGGTAAGGTAGAAAAAGGTGGCAGAGGTTATCACCATGGGGGTGACGGCTGTTGGCTTAGATTGCTCTCCCTGAATGGGACGAATTCAAAAGCAGCGTTTTTGTAAAGTTCAAATCCTGTTAATGCGACTGAAATAACTTGCCAGTTTACCAAGACTGAATTCAATATTCAGGAGCTCATGATTTCAGCTCCTGAAATATACAGGATGGGGAGGGAAGTTAGTGTATGCGATATTGTCTCAAGTCAGCACTAAAATAACAACAAAAATATTAATGCTAGGGGGTAAGGGATCTTATTTCCTTAAAGCATTTAAAGGTTCACAGTTCACATCAACACTTTTTTAAACAAAACTAAACACATTTCTTTAAAAAGAGGTTATTAACATGGCCTTAGTGTGCTGTCTGTGCTTAAATGACTCCACATAGATTTTAAAAATTACTATTTTGAAAATGAGAGTATATGTAAAACAACAGGATTTAGCTGTCTTCCTGTGTTTGGTATTTCAAAATCGTAGATGCTAGTTCACTAAGCGTAAGGCTCAGCTGCTGTACGTACACCACCTGAGCCCATCCCGCTCTGGAAGAGGAGGAAAAGAAAGAGAAAGGAAAATAACCTAGAACATTCTTACAAAATTCAAGGAAAGTCACATGCACGAAGAAGCCAACTGCCCTTTGTTTCTACCTTATTCCTTCCTAATTTAGATTGTAAATTATTTAATAAAAGGGCCATCTTGTCTTTACTACACAGCAGTGGGCACATGTGAGCACCCGAAGTAGCATCAGCTGCTGCAGAGACACACGGGCGAGCAGGAGAGACCTGGTGGGACAGACGAGGGCCGCGGCCCCCTTCGCACTCGTCACTCCTGGTGAAATGCTGGAGAAAGCGGCACCCGGCAGCACCCACTCATGTGTCCATCCCACTAAGCACACGGCTGCACCAGCTCCTGCTGGGCAGGCTCGACTGCAGCGCACAGCCGTGCCTCTCTGGTACTCGAGGTGGTACTTCGGAACCGGACAAGGAAAACAACTTGTCAAATCCTTTAATTTCTATGACGCTAAAACAGTCAACAGGGTAAAAGGTACTGGAGGAACAGGGCCAGAGATAAACATCACATGACAGACAGTAAACAAAGCTTCCTATGAATGCAAAAACTGTTACTTGTACAGTAACCATTACTATTATTTTTTTAGCTTTAAGTAATAAGTATGTGTGCTTTATGCTTAGAAATCCCACAATATTACAGTTCTGCCACTGCATTTAATATTGTGCTACCAACACAGACTAAAGCCAAGAAACGGCTAACTTAAAACACTTGGTTTACATCTACTTTTTGGTCTTGTGTGGTATCCAGTTGAAGATGGAAGCATTTATGTGCTTTTTGCCTCGTAAGAAGTGAGGCAGATGTTAATGTTACTAAGATCAGCTGTATATACCTTGAAGGTATAGACCACCTGACTCTACATGAGTCAAAATACTAGGAATGTATTGTCAATATCCATTAATGAATTACCAGTTGCTTGTATTTAAGTGACCATATGCTTCTGTGAAAAGTATATAGTGACCTGTATCTTACACGTAGTATATTTGTAGCATTGTATCTGTAAAGAAGTTTTGCATAAGCATGTCATTTTCAAGGCCAAAGGCATATTTTAATGTGTACAGCGTCACAATATAAACAGCTGATTTTAAAACAAAACGGTGTCAGTAGTTGCACAGGGTAGTTCTGAATTTCTCAACCACACAGCATCTTAACCATCCTCCGTATTTCAGTGTAAAATCTTCACTAACATGGCCTTAACCTGTACATCTCTCTGACTGCAGAATCCAGCAGAAGGGGTGGCAACAGGAAAGGCTGTAGAGAGTTTTAAAGTCTTGCCTGAAACTTGTGTGCTTATCAGCAGGAACTAGCTCTGCTCAGTTTAAGTAATGGCCCAACTCACTTTCAGAAACCACACACACATTATAATCCCATCTTTTTCTGTGTTCTTGGGTCACTGATGCCAGGACAAACATCTCTCCAAAAGCATGAAGAGCAAGACCCACGCTGGTTCACACTCCCTAGATTTATTCCTTAAATTCATTCCTTCAGTTTCAGAGTGTATTTAAATTAACTGTATTAAAGTTGTGATAGAAATACTTTAATAAAGCTAACTAGCCTCACACACCACAATTCACCAGCCCCATTAAGACATGAGAACAATTTTGGTCATACACTCACTTGCATGGACAAGTGGATACATTTCAGTTATTTTTAACTATAATGCTAATACATAAGGCTACAAGCTCTGAGAACACCTGAATGATGCCCCTAATAATAAATCTCCCAATATTTTAAATGTAAACATATTTTGAAACAACTTTTAATTACAGCTCCCTGTTCTTGGTTGCAGAACTTTGACTCAGATAAAGATTTCTCACTAAAATGTCAGCATTCAACTCGAACAACAGAAAAGATGCTTGTAAACCTTAATGAAATCAAGCGATTTTACTTTGTCTTCCAAGACTCAGTACAACACATCAATAGTCAGTTTAACAAGCCTTGAATTTGTACTTACGACACACACAAAAAGTAACTCTCTAGCATCATATTTACTACAGCAATATTTATATTATGCCCCAGTTCAAGACAGAAAAGGCAGCTACAAAAAATAACTGAGAAATCCTCATGTATACTGGAGCTTGATTTTTGAAGCGCTCTAGGGGGGTGCGGGGGGACACACCAAAACAACTCACATTCACACACACACACACAGCACTAAGGTCTACAGCCCAGAGCAGTCATCTCAGGAGAACAGCCAAACTGTTCCTGACACAAGGTGTATCTTGTTTCAGAACCACACCGGAGAGCTAGTTGTCACTGCCTGATCGCATGAGACCTCAAACTACAGACAGACATACTTGTTTTACAAAATGGGAAACAAACAGGAACGTTATCTGACTCGCTACATAACGGGCACACACTGAAGTTGTCCCTGTTCCAATCTGAAGATTACTTGTGGCAGAGCAGGACAAAAGTGCAACAGATTTTGCATACTTACTTGGGGTTTGGTTCATGGGTTTTTTCTTTACTATAAACTGCTTAAAGGATTCCTAAGGCTGCAGTAATGCTAAGAAAAAGGACATTACCACCCACCAATGCCATTCTGAATCTAAGGCCTCTGAGCAGTTAACTGTAACACTGCAGAAATTCATACTACCAAGATTGAACACACAAGTTTCACTTACCAAGCCACCTATGTCACCTCTATAAGCTTAGAATTTAATTTACGATATCTACACATATAGGCCTATATACATCTTCATGTATACATTAAAAAACAGGCTAGTGAAAGATACTGAGTTATGCCACTGAACAGAAATCCTGGTAACTATCGTATAAATTCAGAGAAATAATTTACTTCAAATTAAAGAAGATTGTAAAAAACTGCAATTGCAGCCTCCTAGGCCTGTGCTACTTGCATTGATTACAAGTACTGCTTATACACAGTAGTTCATAAAGAATTTTACAGGGATGTACTTGGTAGGGTAAGTGACCTCCATGGCACAACAGCTTACAGAACTGTAAGAGCTGTGACAGGGGGTCTACACAGCTTTTTACAAAGCATACTAGGCTCAGATTTAACACTGAAGTTAATCTTCATCTTGTACTTCACTCTATTCAGTAAGACATTGTCTGACTACCAGTAAAGCAACCTGACATTTATAGCTAAGAACAAAAAGCTGAAAACGCTGGCCTTCCAAGAAAGCTTCGTGACATTAGGCTATGAGCAGCCTGCTGTATCCGGCGTGAAAGGAACTGTGATCTCTACCAGTTACCATCATTTTTAACATGTTCTTAGTGGAACTGTTTGTCTACTGTCAAGAATACCTACTCCAGGTAGTTTACATTGCCAGTAAGGGTCATATTGGGCTTCAAGTGTATCTTTTTTTCTTCTTTTTTTTCTTTTTAACCAAATCCCAAAGTTATTCTTTATAGCTGTGTCTGTTTAACACAGGAGGTACTGTGCATTCAAATGGTAGCAGGTTTATATCTAAAGATGTGAGACCATCAACAAATAAAAAGGAATGCATTATTCTCTTCAGCTTCCAGTCTTCAAGGCACCTCCTGCATTAACTTACTGGGAAATAAACAAGCAGACCAAAAGTTCACTGGAAAGAGAAGAATCTGATATACCTAACTTCCTCAGAAGCACACAGCATCAAAAAATGAGACAAGGTTGGACCCAAATTATCAACAAAGAAAATCAATATAAAAATGCTGATGAGATGACAGGAATGCCATGAGGTTGATGTTTTCAGCTCTGTCGATTGCAGGTGATTGTTAATCACAGTGTTTTCTGATGCCCATTTGCAGACGGCTTGGTCTCCGAGTCTCTAGGATTGTTTGACAGATGAAGTTTATCTAATCCTGCAAAACATTACACAATAAGGAAAAACTGAGAATCTCCCATGTTTCATGCATAGAGGTAGTCAATAGAATATATACAAGCCAAATTCTACTTTGTGATTAAGGACTTCACATTTGCTTAAGTCCAGAACTGACATTCTAGCTCAGGTAAGAATTACTTCTGGGAAACTCCCTCAGCTGTGTGTTAAGCGAGAAAAGTCCATTACAATGGACAAGCATGGAAGTGAGAAAAGCCTACCTTCACATTGTTTAAATCACAGACTTAGGTGTTAAGAACCAAGAAAGACTTGCAATCCTTTACTCTGTCAGCCTATGAAGACCAAAATAATTACCTAAAATATTTCTTTTAAACTATAGCATCTTTCTGAAAAGCATCCATTCCTGACCTTAAGATAATGGGTGATGACCACATCACCTCTCTAAACTGTTTATATGTCTAATAATATTTTTAGGCCTATGTTATTACTAATTTCTTTATCTCCATTTCCAGCCATTTGTTCTTATTACATAGCTCTCTACTATGAGTGCTAATTAAAGTCTCCCATCCTTCCCCAGGCAAGTAGTTAAACTACTCTCTACCGGGGAGAGGTGGGGAAAGATGGTAAATATAACTGTATTTTATTCATAAGAGGCATGGTGTCAGTCCTTCCTTGCTTGCTACAGTTTCTCTCCGAAGTCTCCTATCAAGTCCCTAAAATTAAGGATCAAAAATGGAAAGAGCTTCTTATTCATTTAGTGTATGTGAATGTTTTACTGAAGTGCCATGACGTACCAAGTTAAATTTCTTGCATCATTGGAATTCCAAAATTGATTGCACTACATGTCCTGGTTTCCACTGGGACAGAGTTAATTTTCTTTCTAGTAGCTGGGACAGCATTATGTTTTGGATTTATCAGGACAATAATGTTGATAACACACTGATGTTTTCAGTTGTTGCTAAGTAATGTTTGTACAAAGTCAAGGATTTTTCAGCTTCTCATTCCCAGCCAGCAAGAAGGCTGGAGGGGCACAAGAAGTTGGGAGGGGACACAGCCAGGGCAGCTGACGCAAACTGGCCAAAGGGGTATTCCAGACCATATGATGTCATGCCCAGTATATAAACTGGGGGGAGTTGGCCTGGGGGGGATCGCTTCTCAGGAACTAACTGGGCATCGGTCAGTGAGTGGTGAGCAACTGCATTGTGCATCACTTGTTTTGTATATTCCAACCCTATTATTAATTATTGTTATTATTGCTATTATTGTCATTTTATTATTGTTGTTATTATCATTATTAGTTTCTTCCTTTCTGTTCTATTAAACTGTTCTTCTCTCAACCCACGAGTTTTACCTTTTTTCTTCCAATTTTCTCCCCATCCCAGTGGGTGGGGCGGAATGACTGAGTCGCTGCGTAGTGCTTATTTGCTGGCTGGGGTTAAACCATGACAACTACTAAAAAAACAAAGTCTACTCAATATTGTATTATTTGCAAGTCCCAGTATTGCATGAATTCTTTTGGTCACAGGCCTGCAGCAGGAATTTACTTTCCACTAATTAGCTATAATGCTCCACCAACCTCTAATCCTCAGCATCACAGTTTTCAGCATGGGGGGAGAAATGAGGACACAAATTTTGGATCTCATTCTTTGAATTCCATGTGACAGCTTTTAACAGACACTGTTTGTTATGCATAGCGTCGAAACCAAACCCAGTTTGTGTCAGGAACCTGCACCTTTCAGGATTTATAATCCCCTACTTGTGTCAAATGCAAGCCTTTTACTAGTTACTTTGCTCCTCCATTTCGATCACATTATTTACACAAAATCACACAATATGTGATAGCAAGAGGCCAAAACAATCCCTAAAAAATCCACTAGAATGATGCCTATCCTGCCACGCCTGCATTTTCGAGTTTCTTAATCTGCTTTCCACATATATAATTCTTTATTAAACACTAAATATTTAATAAAGTGCCATGAATTATCAAGATAACTCTTTTACTTAATTTGCTTTAAGACAGAAACTTTAAAGTTTTACCAGACCTGTTGCTATAAGCCCATGCTGACTGATGTTAATTTATTGCCTTCAGAGCTCTGCAACATTACACAAAGTAATCCCTTTACAGTCAAAACAGTTGCACAAAAAAAACCAGGATTATGCAAGTCAACTGAAAGAGATGAATCAAGGTCTTCTCATAAAATGACCTTAACTATAAGCTGGGGGATGATGTCAAATACATCATAATCTCATCATATATCTGTCTTAATCAATAATGGAACTTCTCTGAAAATATTTTCAGCATAAAAATCAATGGACAGATTTACAGATCCCTGGCCCACTATTCCATTCCCCTGGAGCTTCAAAACTCAACATCAAAAACCACAGAATGGCTTGTTTTAATCCTACACTATCAGTCACTTTGTATTTCCCTATTTAGTAGGTCTGCTTTTAACTTAATTGTCACCAGTACAGGTGCACTCTAGGAAGTGCTTGGATTTTGTTTACCAGGGTCACAACTCTGGAATGCAGTAATCAGTGAAAACTAACATAATTACCTTTTAGACACTACAAACTGAATCCGCAGTTATAAATATACACTGAAGTTTCACCATTAGTCCTCTCAATTTAAGCAAATACTACTCTAGGGTTCTAAAGAGGTAGGAGCTTCATTAATTAGTAAAGATGTATTAACAACACAATTACTAAATATGTACATTTTATCCTCTTAGTATCAAATATGTTTCAAGCCTTTCCTCTGTGGCCAAGAAACATGAATGCACAATTTGATCAAAATTTTGATTATATCAAGCACAGGTTTCACTCAGCCAGTTACCAAGATTCTGTATATTCTGTACAAAGATTTTCTGAACATGCAGTGCTCTAAAAAAAAGCATCACAACAAAGCAGCTAAGACTTCCACTAAACTATTTTAAGGAATTAATAACTTGCTTTAAACAAAAAAGAAAAAAGCCAACCCACAGACAAGTTGAAGTTTTATTTTGGAATAATTGCTCAGTAGCAATGAGAATTTTGCTGTGCTCTCCAAAGGCTGAAAATCTAACTGCAGATCAATAAGTACACAGACATATCATTAAGATCAACATCGTACCTTAGCTCTCAGCTTTTCAAAAAATAACACAAAGCTATGCATTCTCATCTTAACTCATAGAAACTTCCACTGAAAAAAATAGTCTTCTGTGAGCTGCAACAGGACTTTAACAGTAGCACCTCAAACTATCAATGCTGGAGAAAGGAAACATTCAAGTACAAACTCAATTTTCAGTGCTGTATTACCTAATGCCTTCAGGAGCTCTTCTCGCACAGCAGAAGTGAACTTTCTGACCAGACATAATGTTGTCATGATAGCAAAGAGCAAGTTGTAAGATAATACAATATAGAAGTTCCCCAGCCAGTTAAACCTTCCAAAGTCTCCAAGCAGATCAAATCTGGTGATTCCTGTTAAAATTGCATTTAAGATTTACATCAAAATCTTGATTACATTTTTTAAGAAACACAAAAATTTCACTCTATTACTTTTTACATATGGAAGCAAAATTCTTTCAGACAACACGCTATAAGACACATGGTTAAACACACAAGACAATGTTTTCAAGGTCATTTTCCACTTCACTGACCACTGTAAAACTGTAAGACACACTTATCAAAATGCTTCTTAAGTGTCCTGCTAAAATGCTTTAATAATGTGAGTTGACGTAAATTGTCTATTCTAGATAGGAATCCTGCTTTTATAATTTCAGTAAAATACAACTAGGAAAAAATCAGTATTACTATGAAAACTGCTTGAAATCTCAGATTGTATGAAATCCTTATCTATTCCAGAAAAAGATGAAATGCACCATGGGCCTCCTTATTAAAAAATACAGGTAGCAAAAAGCCTCTTCACGAGAGCCACAACATCTTACAGTAAACACTAAGCCTTTGTAAATGTTTTTTTCAGAGCCACTGCTTTTGAAACCGAAGTTTAAAGACATCTCTGCAACTGCAGTTTTCCTCCTAGGTCTACCCACCACTATAGCCATAGAGCATTTGCACAGAAGGCAAAGAGTTTGGCTGAAAGATAGTGCTGACTGTTGTTCTTCACCTCGTAACACTGACACTTGGGCTTTGTGCTGATGAAAGGCTAGTTGATCGCTAAAGCTAAGTGAGCAAAATTTTTCCAAAACATGGAAGTGTCTACAAGCTATAGGGTCCATCCCAGAAGGCAGAAGAGGAAGAACCATAGATTGTTCCTTTGCCAGGTCTACATCAAGGACTGCACTGAATAAAAGGCGGAATAATGAGATGAAACCCAAATAACAGTTGTCTAGGATTGCTGAGCCATTATATTCCCAAAAAACTTTTGGCATGGATGATGTCACAGTGACGTGCGGTCTCACAGTTGAAACCAACAGCGCGAAGGAAGGAAGCTTACCTCACCCCAGAACTAAAATGGCAGCAGAAAACTAGGCAATCAGAAAATAGCCCCGGCTCTGAAGTTCCTGGAAGCGAGTTCTCTATCGTCTTACTTTGAAAGGGTTTGGGGGGGTCTTAAGAACTGTGACTTCAGCAGTGATAATAAATGAAGAGAGACAGAATTAACGGTCGGTTACCCTCCTGTCAGGGGTAAACCTGGCACTTACCAAATCTCATCGTACCTTAATACCCAAGACTTAACAGCCAGCTATCACAATGTTAAGAGATATGTACACTTCTTGTAGTCTGCATCAGTCATTTAAATAAAAAATATGGGAATCAAATTTGGTATTTAAGGAAAACATGCCAAAATGAAGAAAATTAAAAGGAGAAGTTTCAAAGGATAAAGCAAAGAAATCACTGAAGCTGACCAAAATAACAAGAGAGGCAGGGAGAAATATCAAAAAAGCACAGAAAGTCTAAGCACAAAAAGAAGACTGGCTGACTGAATTAACTGCTAAACAGATGAAGGACAATAAACACATAGTTGCTTTCACACTTGAAGGCAAACAATGTCCTTAACATTTTCAAAGCAGCAGAGTGTTTTAGCCAGAACGTAGAGCTACAAGAAAATTGAGCAAGTCAGGTTTGAACGCATAGGCTTCCAGACCTTTAAAGGAAAAGAAACAAAACAGGTAAAGCACTGCATAGAGTTCTCAGGAAAAGAAATAATACTCCTTGACACAAAGAGGTTCAGAAGAACAGCTAGCAATAGAGCAGGCGTTACAAGGACAAACAAAAATGAAGCCTGACACTTCTGTTAGAGCAGGTGGGAAAAATATTGTCCGTAAATTACATTCATTTTCCTCTTACAAACTAAAAAAAAAGTCACTGCTCATCAGAAAAGATCTGACACAGTATCATTTTGTAAATTTGTGGGAGCAAGGGTTAAAAAGCTTTTGATGACTTTCTTACAGAAGTATCTACTCAGCCCACAGAGGAAAAAAAAACCTCCCAAGACTGCAATTTGAAAAACTACTCAGTAACTGAACAGAAAGCTACATCTCTAGGGGACATAAATATATATCTAAGAGAGTTGGTGACAATTTACCGAATAAAATATTAAAGATTTATTCAGGTTAAAAAAAAATAAAATACTATGGTTTTAGACTGTACATACCAGTGAGTTTCAAAACAGTATTTACTTAAACCATAATGCTCAAGAAGAGAGTTCTAGAAAAACTTTTGTATATTAGAAAATTCAATTTTGTTTGCAATTCTTAGTTTCTGTATTCTTGAGTATTAACTGCCCTGTTCCCAATTTGTTTCTCACTGGTTAGCAATATGGTGCTGGTGGGAAACATTTTTGAAGAAGGACTACTAAAAGGCTGAAAAGTTCTGGAAAAAATGAGTTAACTTATTTTAGTAAAAACTTTCCTGGAGTTCTAAGAGAATGACAGATTAGAGACATCCACCACCTACATATATAATGAGAATGCTATGAAACATGTAAAAAATTCTCTTATTTCCATCTTTAAAATTTCAAAAGATCAGTACACGTATTGGATAACTTTTGCTTTTTTACCTTTCCCATAATGATAAAGTCTAGTCTTTTCTGTATAGCCTAGAAATTCGCTTTTTTAATAAAGTGAAAAAGACTATGAATCTGCTTAACATATTTATTTCTTTTCATCTATTCAGTGCCACAGGGCAGTAGCATGTAGCGCAACACATGTTGATATTTCTGCAAAGCACCACATGACTCACTGTACTCTAATACACTCTATTAATCCTGTTTGGACAGCTGTGACTGTGCATTTGTTAGCTGTGTGTTAATTGTTCCATCTTTTTTCTTCTTTTATTTATCTCTATGGCAAACTATTCAGGAATTTCATTTGTTAGTCCTTTTTTTTTTTCCAAGTGAGTTTTACCATTAATCTGTTTCCTATGAGACAACAATGCACCCAGCATGTATACTTACTTCCACAGAATCCATTTATTATCAGCTGTTAATCTCACAGATCATTAACAATGATTTTTTATTATTTTTTAAACAAGTGATGAATGCAGTAACTTAGTGGATACAATACTAATGTTAAAATTCTATTCTAAAACACTGATTTTTCAACAAAACATCTTGCTCTAAGTACTGGAACTCTTTTACTTGGATCTTTATCATACTGGCTATATTTTAAAACTGTACTACTTTAAATACTTGAATTATTCTTTTGCACTTTTGTGAAGTTTTACTAGAGATTTTTAAAACATGAGCTCTAGAACGTGTATTTTAAGATTCAACCCTCCAAAATACATTACAGGTTGGGGTTTTTTGTTACACAAATCATCTAGTAAATCTAAAAAAACTCATCATCTGTAGATATATACAGCATAAAAATATACAGTATAGTTTAGCAGAAAATATTAACTACTCTTGATTCGACAGTATTCTGGTTGAAAAGAAAAACAGCTACAGAACTATTGGGTACACGTTACTGGTCTGTGAGCTTAAATTCCTGAACTTGTACTTAAGACTCGTACAGCCTGAGGTGAAGATTTTTGTTTTCTTCCGTTTAATGTTCCCAATGAAATTCACATTAGCTGCAAGTATTCTGCGCTACTTAAACATATAATAGCCTTGCAATCTAACTTCAAGAATTGAAGTTAAAGATTATGTAATTAAACAAAATGAAGATACAAAACACCTTGTCTTTCCAACTGGTTAAAATAGTTTTTCCACTTTAAATGCCGCTGCCATTTCTTAACAATAAAATCAGTACTTCTTCAGTTCTACCATGCTAGACTCCAAATTTTTATATTTGAAAACTGAAGTAACAAAGAATGCAAGCAGATTATTTTAGGGGAAAAGGAAAGTAATCTAGTATCACTGATGATAAAAAACTTAACAAATGAAGAGTCATTAACTGTTTTTAAATGACATTTGTACTCAATGTTATCTAGAAGGTTATACCTGAAATCCCCAAATGTATTTTTTCACAAAAACTGAGCACTGTAATTTCACAGTGAACATGAAACTATCTTATATTGCCCTGAACAAGCAGTCTCTGTATCTATTCTTCTCACCATCTCCTGTTTTAAGAAGTTTAAAATTTGACCTACCTTTTTAAAAGAATATATTCTCTAGAAAATGCTTAGCATCTTTTTTTTAGAACGTATGTTCAGCAGTTCCTGTATGTAGAACGTATGTTCAACAGCTCATGTTGATGTAGAAAAGGCGGCCACACATACGTGCTCTTTCTATTGAAAGTGGTGGCAAACTAAATACATACTATGAAAGGTACAGCTACAGGCTGTTCTTTTTTTGTGATTTTTGAAAACTCAATTAAACATCCTGTATTACAATGTTTTATACTTCTATTTCACCTACCCAGTGTCCTTGACATCACTGGCAAAGCAGAGCTCAGCACCAAGATTGAGACACAGTTTCCAATGATCTGTTTGAAAATGACAAACAGCATTTAAATTATAAATGGGATTGCTAAACAAAAAAACAAAAAAATAAAAACAGTGGTCAAGATGAAAAAGAATTCCTGAAAGTTACGTTCTTCAAACTGAACCTAAAGCAATTTACAATATCATATTGTTAGTCTTGCTTACTTCTGTCACACTCCTCCATATGGTGTTACACAAGATGATGATGATGATCCAAGAGACAAGTTAAAAAAAAAGTAATCATTTGCTTTTAATCAAAGTGTTACGCATGCTTAGATTTAAAATAATTCAAAACTACCATGTTGCAAAGCGTCAACTGTTTACTTAATTCCTGCAAACTTTTTATAAAAGAACCATTCCATGGGCTTAGAATAGATGACTGATATATCAGCTTAGGCTTTGTATGTAACTGCTTGCAGGATTAGCATTATTTAAAAAATTACAACAAAGAGCTTCCTTTCAGTTGAATGCCTGTTGACTACTTTAAATAGTACGAAAAAATTCACAGCTGTTAGATTTTACTCTAGTTTTTGTGAAGCCTTTATAGAGAGTAATTGAAACTTTCTCTCACAAGGAATCACTTTCTTCAGCTCTAATTCTATCAGAATCCAAAAGAAAACACCAGAAAACTTCTTGAAAGTAGGCAGACATTTGTGCATTCACTATTTATTTCAACACTGTTCCTGGTGTACTGTAAATAATCAATAGAAAACATAAAGAACATTCCAACTCCCTACTACCTATCTACTATAAACATTCTGTGTTATTACCTACTTTCTCACTTCCAACAATTTATGGTAAAAATGTCTTTATCTATTACTTTAAAAAAAAAACAAAAACAACAAAAACCCCAACCAAACAAACAGCAAACAATGAAGCACATTGAAAAAAATAATTAAATTCAACATCTGTTCCTTGGTTACTGATCACCTCCCCTTGTCAGCTGTGGGAATATTTTGCCAAAAAACCTAAGCATGTTCCTCCGCATTAGGTAACAGCATTTGTTATTCTGAAGCCAGTGCTAAATTGTAGAAAGTCAAATTAGCCTCAGACTGCAAAATATTGCTGAATAGACCTCCTCAGTCTTAGTTTAATTATTCAAATTTGAATTACTTTGTCTATTACTTCTAGCAACCAAGTTCTTCAGATTTCAAACAAGCTCCCTGAAGTACAGTTAGCACAATCAAAGTTACTCATTAGCAATACGTTTCCTTTGAAAAAAGTTCTTTCACTAGCTTTTCTATAGCTAGTTAACAAGCTCTGCTATTCCCAGCTTTTTACAAGTGAATGGATGCCATCCAAACTAAACAGAGCACATCCTTTTTCCCACTCATTCAGCATTTTGAAAATCTTCCAGTTTGTGTTTACGCAGCTTACAAACAAATACTGATCACTGCAAATGAGCCATTCAGGGCAATTACTAACTAAAAGAGTCAGTTTGTCTTGGGTGGCAAGAAAAAGAGGAGGGGACCATCACCATGACAGACTTTACCTTACCTTTGTCATAGTTGTGTCATCCTTCCTGGGAGTGAAATTTTCAAAAAAACGAAGACTGTAGAAGCCGACGACAGAGGATACCATAAGATAGCTGTGAGAATCAAGGAAAAAGGAACCTCCAAGGAATGCAAGTTTCACTCAAGTTCTCAGCAGTCTCCTAAAAGTCTTAAGAACCAAAGAAAAAAAACAAAAACACTTCGAGTGCTTGAGAAGGACTGACCTATCTCTTTCTTCTTTCCAGGCAAGTGTCTTAGTAAATTACCAGTGTCCCAGAAAACTAGACAGAATACTTGTTAACAGACAGAATTCTTAAAGAAAGGATACAAAATCAAAATGATCTCAAGTGCTGCTCCCACAAAACCAAAGGTGGACAGGGAGGCATTTCCTATTCCAGGCCCCTACAAGGAGAAAAATACTTTGCATAATTTAATAAGATACACACAACTGTTCATAAAGTTAACTTCTACCAGGATCAAAAAAACTAACATCTTACATGAAATACAGCCTTTTCTCAATTCAGTATTTAAGGGGCATTCCGATGTTCTAACCTGCAAGTCTCCCATCCTATGCAATTGCATCAGCTAGCTTTCAAACTTGAGTGAAATGTATTTCTAAGACAGAAGGTGTAATAATTCACATTTTATGCAAGCTACATCTACCCATCATTCTGCATTTTCATCCATACTCCATTACTTTAGAAATTAAAATAAGAGGTCTCAAAAGAAGACAATTCTAGTTGTTCACAATACCACAGAGCAGCCATCACCACTAAACACCTTATATCGCTCTGCAAGCTCATATACAGCTCTACGCAGGGGAAAGCATTCCCAAGTTAATAAAAAAGCCCTCATGATTAAAAACACTACTACTCAATGTGCTGTTCTTTACCTCCTTGAAGTATTTTTATAATAAAGGAGGAAAAAATGTCATGTTTTCTAAGAGGAACACAAACCAAGACAGGCTTTTCATATTGGTTTTTAACATAGTTTCTTAAATTAACATATTTTCTTAAATTGAACATTCCTAGTCTGTATAAAAGTAGGAGACATGAGCAAAATGCAAACTCCAGATTACTGACTGACTTTAGTGAATCGCTGTATCTTCATAAAGATTCTGGACTAGTTTTATTAAGAACTCACTATAAAACATGACATGTAATAAATGTTTATGTGTGCACAGGACCAAAACCTAGAAGCAAAGTCAAGATTGAGGCTGATTAGCTTCAATGTTATTAAAGCAGAAATTCTCACTTGCACTTTTGTGAGGGCTCCAAAGCTTTATTAAAGTTATAAAAATTGTAAAAGAAGTTTACTTTACCCCTGATCCCTTTGGCATTGCAGTCTCATCAACCAACAGGTAAAGGATGTTGAGAGCAACTAAGAGGACTGAGATGGACTATAAAGAAGTAGAAACAGTCTTGTTATTTAGAAGTATTACACATTTTTAAAATGTATACCTTCATCCTCACCAGGTTTCATAATGTTCTTTTAAAATGGTCAAGAAAAGAATATCAAGTTTGTTGCTTAAACACACATCACTCAAAAATTTTAAAACTATTCCCCCAAATGACCGAAGAATTCTTCATACTTTTTCTTGGGGATGGGGTGGGGGGAAAGAGCAAAAAATCTTACCGTCTCAATTAACAGCAATATCATAACAGCTGGATAGACTAAATTCCTTTCCCAAGCAGAAGCTTTTTTCCGCCGTTCTGTTCAGAACAGAAAAGCAGAACCTTAATACTGTAGATCACCTTAGAATAAAACAAGTAAAAACCATTCAGCTATCTATAAGCTCTTGTTATAACTATAGGTAACAAATGTAATCTTATCTTGAACTGACACCAACCAGTTCATAAAAATATCCACCCTGAAGAGCTGTACAAAGTGATGCCAAAAATATGAAGCCTCTTTAAAGAAAGGCTGGGAAGACGGAGAGAAGCAGATTTTTCTTTCTTGTCTACAGACATATTTCACCATAACTTTTTTTTTTCCCTGGCACACAGCAGTTCTGCAAAGTTTAAAATATACTGAATTTAAAAATATGCCATTTACATGTGTATTTTAGTATGAACTAAAGGGACAGAAAGGAATTTCAAATATTTAAACAGTATTTTCCTCTTATAACATAAGGCAAGAAAGGCAAGACTAACTCACTGGACATCACTAGTATGTCTGTAAAGAAAACCCAACAACTTTTTCTTACCACAGTCTTAGTTTTGCACATAACACACTGATAAATGCAAAATCCTGCAAGCCTTTGAATGAGTAAGGAGATTCCTGTTGCATGGCTGCCATTACCAGAAGTATCACTTTTCAGTTTTAAAAGACACAAATCCACTAAGAATTATTTTACTGTTCTTAAACACAATTTGACTTCTATAGAAATAATTCAAAAACAGAGAGGAAAGTAATGTCTTAGATTATCCCAAATAATCATCAGCATATCATTATATGAACTCCATGCAAGGAAGTCAAGAGCGTTACAATTTCTCTAAAATTACGTTAAAAATAAGATCCAAATTAGACTCCCTACTTAAATTTGTTTGTTAGAGGGGTGCAGTAATTCCATATAATGTATTTGTAGAAACTATGACAATTTGAAAGGACTGCAAATGCACAAATTTGGGTAAGAACAAACTGGAATCAATCAAGCGACTGCTACAAGCTAAACACAGCATCTTAAGGTCATTTATTAAACTGCAATCCACATGAAACAGTAGGAAAAAAGTTTATTACCTAGATTCGTTTTCTTGCTTTTTACTTTTTCAAGCTCTCGTTCCAACTCTACTGTCTGGTATTCCACTGTGGAAGATATACCTTTTAAAACAGAAGAAAGTATTTTCTTTTGGATGAGACTAACTATAGTACTGTAAGACACACTGTGACAATTCAGATTTAGGAAGCATCACATTAACACTTGTGGGTTTAAATTGCAGGTGTTTCTTTGAGACTCTTCAACTACTTTTCAAAAAACAGAGGCTTAGTCAAGAACCCTCTAATTCTGTCTAACCAGAAGAGTTCAGCACATCAGAGGTTTCACAGTGCGACCTTCTGTCATAAACCAGTTATGGTGCGGCAGCCTGACACAGGATGGCTCAAATGCCTCATTCTTGTATCTCTATACGATTCATATATCAAGATGTAAAGAATCTCTGGATGCCCTTCAAGGGCATTATTATTTAGCAACTTGAAGACAAAGTGGACCTTTGCCTCCAAACTAAGCTGTTGGCTGGGCCTCCAGCTTCAGCTTCTGCCCCTCTCTCCCTTTCCCCAGTCCTTTCTACTCAGCAAACTCAGTTTCCATACTGCTGACCTGCTTGTTGACGTATCTTCTGCTCTTATCGGTTTGCCTGATTTGGTCAGTCTTTTGCCGCAAAGCTCCCTCTGACAACCACAATCAGATCTTCCTCACAACCACCCATGAGACCATATTCTTTCACTTTCCTTTTTACAGTTTACAGCATATGCATGTCACTTGTGCAACTCCTCAAACTCCCTCCTCTACACCAGCTGAAAACTGACAACTGTATTATTAATTCCTCTCTCCCTTCCTAATTTTGCCTAAAAGTTGCTCAGCAAGTCTTCCCCCTATCCCTACAGGGGCTCTAGGAAACCCAGCCCATTTTCCCTCTCCACCCTTTTTCCCTTCAACCGCCCATTCTCTTCCAGCCACCCATCTTTTCCAGTGCAAGCACACTGTGCTTTCTCTCCTTGATTCCAGTTCCTCTACAAACAACTGCACCATGTTCAAGCAATGACACAGCTCTGAAATGCTGACTAGAGACCTGCTGTTTCAGTCCCAATCTCATAATTTCTACTTTAGCTTTTATTCTTTGCAATCACAAACTGGAAATATTCTTCCCGGGTTGAGTTAGAGACACTCTCCACTCATCTTTGCCCCACTTTCATCCCTTTTATTTCTGAATGATCGCACCTGAAAATAAATTAAGAGGGCTTATATTTTCCCTGTCTATTCCAGGCCAATCTCACTCTGCGAAAACACTCTGTGGCAGTGACCATTCAAGGTCTTAATAAACCCTAAATCCTCTCCGGTATCTGCTTTCTTGATTTACATTGACACCCTTCGCCTGTTGGCCATTCCCTACCCTCAGCCTCACCTTTGATTGCAGGCTAACCTGTAATAGCACCATGATCCAGATACTTTTTTTAAAACACTCTCCAATAAATTTCTATGAGATTAATAGTCTTGTCCAGGCTTTTATCTCATATCTTGATCATTTGCCTACAAAAACTAAATAGCACTTAGGTTGCTGGCACACTAACACTACTTTATAGTCCAGTCTCATTATTTCCTTATTTTCTGTTGTCTGCTCATCCATCCAGAAATCTCAGTACAAGATGAGAAGGTGAATTTGTCATCCCATCAGCCCCCACATTCCAGCACAGTGAGGTCCTACCTGAAAACCAAGATATATAAGAGTATTTCTTGGACCTTTTTTTAAACTTTTACTATTTTTTATTTCAGAATATTAATACTTATTTTTTCAATGCAGTCAAATTATCAATGAGGCATCCAACTGTTTCAAAAATTAATTTTTACATGTTTAATAGCATGCTTCTTTCACACACGTTTTTGCATATAACACATAACCTCTGTGCTATGCCTAAACATTTCTCTTTGATATCAATGACATAATCCATATGTGGTAATACTTACAGGGCTTCAAATATATACATATCTCAAATCCCAGGACTAATCAGCAAGACTGACAAATGCTGTTTTGTAACAACTTCTACTCACTTGAAGTACCTGCAGTATGAATGTCAGTTTAATTTCTCAGTGTTTTTTAAATAAGTAATCATAATATGGAGGGGTTTAGAAAAAGTTGGTGGTTTTTTTTAACTAAAAACCTCATTATCATTACAAAAATAAGCTTTTGTGCTGATGTGGTCTCTCAAAAAAACCTCTAAAACATCTGTTTTATGGAATGACATCACTATGAGTTAAGAAAAAGGATAACTATAGAGCTCAGTGGAAAAAGTCTCAAGAACTTTAATGGATGCAGTTGAAAAAGTAAGAAAACTCAAGTTAGCATCTGACACTTTCTTCTTCTCCATAATTGATTCAGGGGTCTCTGAGGAATAGCTTTATTCAAGATATATGTTGTTCCCCGCCTTCAATATAAAAATCCAGAGCTCAAAACACTGATATTCACAGGACTTTTTCCAACAAAGTCAGCGTGATCGCATTAGGTCCCTAAGAGACACTTCAGTAGAAATTCTGAATCATATTTAAGTGCTGTTGTAGCTCCTCCTTAAAAATAGTAGCAAACAACAGGTTGCTATACAAAAGGATATTTTATGAGAGGGGAAGGCAAAGTTTCAGATCAGTCAAAAGACTATTTGAAAAGGATGCAGCTAAATTCTTAAAAGCTCTATAACATTAGCTTTATTTCAAACATGCACAAAGTTCAATGTCAGCGCTGTCTAGCCAATAAATCAAATTGGTAGACAAGACTTGTTTGGACTAGCAATGAAAAGTTAGAAGGGATTCTCCAAGAAAGCCACAAAGCAGCTCATTTAAGGTCAATTTAACGGTATTATTCTGTTTTTCTTCCAGCCCCGACATAAGATTTCAGTACCTCAAAGGAAATTGTAAGAGTATCTATTTGCATTCCCCCTAGGTGATTGGCAGTTCAACACCAATTAGTTCAAAATTACACTGTTACTAGCGTGCAATAAAAACAACACCTTTCATCTTTCTTACATAGGTAAGGATACCTTCAGAGCCAATAACTTTGATCAAGTAAGTATTTTTGATCCTACCCCACCCGTCTCTTTGGATTCAGGAAAACTAATAGCTGAAGGCAACTTTTTTCTTTTAATATAAAAAAGTCCCAGCTTTATTCTTCGACTGAAGGAGTGATGTGGGTACTGAAATATAATACACTGGAAACAAACATTTTCCCAAAGCCCAGTATCTCTTCAATAGATAAAAATACTAGGGTAGATAACACAATCAAACTTTCCCCTCCCTCCTCCTCCGATTTTCAGTTATACACTGTAGACATCTGAGAAGGAAGAAAATTAGTTTCCGCAAAGAAGATATGCAGTTTCACAGTTAGATTTGTTTTCAAATATAAAGAGCTTTACAGAATACTCTGTCAATTGCATCACCACCAAGACAGTTGCATCTATATGAATCAAGAACTGCACCAGCTCACACAGCTGAACTTTTTTCCTTCTCTGAAAACACAGGCTTTACCCAGCCTATTCAGCGGGAACAGTGATTCATGTTACCCCCTTCCTATGTCCAGACATTGTCTAAGGAAACATTCATTAGGACAGGGCAAAGTAGTGCTAGGAGTGTGATAGCAATTATTCTATCAAGAAAAACAACAAAAAAAATCAGCACTGACAATCATCAAGTATCACTTAAGCCTGTGCTCTTGTCCTCTCCAGTCTTAATAAAAATTCAACTCTTTGGTTATACATATAAATGGAGTATATATTTTAGAACACTTCACTGCAAAACTGTCCAGCAGGTTTACTTAAGCACATGTATGTATTTCCATTACCACAACTGTGGAAGAGCTGCAACAGCCATGGCACGGGAAGTGTGTAGCCTGATATATCTGCTCCGATACAACAACAAAAACACTTGCACAATCTGTGTGTTAAGTCACAGATTATGGCGTCTAATATCACAGCACTACATTTACTGATGTAATTAGCACCACACCTCCTTTTGTACACATTTTTTAAACATGCAATAGACACGATAAGCACGAGTCTTCATAGTTCTGGCAAAAAAGGTATCTATTTTTCTGGCATAATTCATATGTATTAGAAAGACTTCTGGCAGAGAAGATGAAGCTTTCCATGCTGGCCACATAAATGAGAACCATACTTAAAATTACCTAAATAATTACTCACAAAAATCTCGCAGAGTGTCTTCTTGTGCATATACCACACTGCCCCCCACCCACATGCTGTATCTCAGCTTAGATTTTTATTTACTTTTCAGCTTAAGCCCATTAATTTTCCTCTGTACACCAAACTATGGGTTTTCAAGCATTCCTTCAGACGGTGGTGTCAATACCATTCCCTCAGCATGTGAAACAGGAGAATTCAGTTCCCTCCCCTGTCAAAGGACATTTAAGCCCCACGTCTTTCACCTCTCACGAGTAGGCTGGTGAGAGCTCTGTGGAACATGGGTGGGTTGCAGTTCCACTTTACATTGAATACTAACCGATTCACTGAAAGAGAATCCAGTCTTTCGGCTACTGCTTAGGGGAGCCACCTGCACATGTCCCAAATCCAGATCCAATTAGTAGATGCCTACAAACAGACTAGGTCCACCTCAGGACTGACATTACTAAATTGCAATATTAACAATGTTGCATAGACTTCTATGCAGAAAAACAGCAGACAACCCTCACCTAAATAATCTCATTCTCCACTTGAATAGTGGAAACCAACCACTCTGCACTACTTCCAATAGATAACTGAATAACTACTGGGTCATTTTTCTGTATCGCTTTTCTTGTACATAAGCACAATCACCATGACAACATCAAATATTCAGTAACAAATATTTTACAGTTGCTAGCTAACATCAAACACACAGAACAATTATAATTACCCCATAACAGCTTCAAAGACATTCACTGCATGCACCTTTTTGCATGTCTGTATGTAAATATGTACATATATATGCACATCAGTATAAAAACCTAAGCTTCCAAAACAGCAAAGGTGAACATTACTTTTAAACTGAAACAATGGCTGATTTTAGCACAAATAAGTCACTACTCCTCCACAAATGTTAAACACTGGAAAAAAGACGACCACCATGATCTACTGTTATCAAAGGTACTTTCCCTGACCAAGCAACTTCGAAAGGAGACTTACTGAGACTTGAAAGAAGAAAAGATTGAGATATATGACAGAAGACTGAAGAATAAGAGAGAAAGGCAGGAAATTAAGAAAATTAAGGCTACAATAAGTCGTAAGACAACACAACAATGGATGTGTCGTGACATGAATATTCTCTGGTTTTCCAACCTGAAGCAATTGTATAAATTGTGGATGGATGGCTTATTCATGCAGTTAAAGGCAATTCAGAAGAGAATTTGTACAACATGATTTCCAGGTTTATAGAATCAATACGTTTTCCGTAATCGGTGCCTGCTATCTGCAATACTCCTTCTCTTAGAAGCCAAAGCTTCATACTGTTTTTGACATCATTCAAAACAGAAACACCTTATCAAGAAGTGCAAAATTATAATACTAAATACAAGAAGTCTAAAACATTTTTATAATTATTCTTTTTAATTAGTCATTAATAGAAGTATTAAAATTATTAAATTCATCAAATAGCTCCTAGAATATAAAGGACTGCTCTGATTTTTAATGAAGTATTACCTAAGACTCTAAATAATAATGAACTGAAACAGAAAAAATCCTCGAAACAAAAAAACCAAAACTTGTAATGCCGGAAGTTGACCCTCTTGCTAATATAGATTCATTGTTCTTCAGACAAGGCTAAAATAGTCATTTACCAATCCAAACTATTTTGCAGTAAGGGTGGTGGGTCTGGCCAACTACTCAATTTGAGCTCTCAGTCTCAGAATATTCACATATTAGAGCTGAACAACATGTTAAAAACAAAGCAAACCACACACACACACGAGCCAATCTTGAACAACACAGTGAGCAATGAAATGTAAGCCTATAATGCTTGTTACGTACCAAGATGTTGAAATTTTCTATTTTGAGAGAAGCAGCTATGTAACAGTGAGATCAATACTCCTGACCAGAACCACTCTACTCTAAATACTGAATTTGAAGCAGTACCAGAACAAGCATACCATTAAGCCTCCTCTGAATTGCTTCTTCCTCTAAAGTGATGATATACATCTGCTCATCTAGGTCTTCAAGGATCTGTATTTGGAAACAGAAACATGAACTGACTGAGTATCAGAGTCACTTGTTTTTCTGACTGCACTAATCTAGTCAGGTTCATTTTGTTCTAGTAACCTATATTTTAAATATATAGTCTACAACTTTACAATACTGATACAAATAATAACTCCACAGAAGATTATTCTGTTACAGATCTATTTCTTTACTGTAAGCAAACTTTCTGTTAAGTTTTCATTTCAGGTTAAAGCTCTTATGTTCAGTTTCAGCCTAAAGAGACTTAGGGAACAGGGGAAGGGACAGTACATCTGACCTACATTCAAATCATATCAGCCTATCAACCTTCACACTCTACTTGATTTAAACAAAAGTAACTGCAGATTTTGCAAAAGTATATTAAAAAGTGACTTTTCACATAAGCCAGTATTTCAAGCAAATATACATTGCTGTTGGAAGCTAAAACCACATAAATGAAGCCTGTCTACCTTACTATCAGGTGCCTTGAGTTTAAAGCTTACAGATAGCAAAACAGTATATATTTTCTTTGTATTTTCAAGGTTGAACTGACTAATGAAAAGGAACGCAAGACCTAAGTACACCCAAATTTTAGTAAATACAAACTAGGAGACATGACAACAAAGTCACTAGAGCACTCGTACATGGAACAAACTTCTCCCCTCGCAGCACTAAGTACAAGAACAGTATTTATGTATAAGAATTTCTTACAGATGCCAACTACCTACATTTCACCCATCTAAGTATACCCCCAGGTACCCTTCTTGTTATCCAGCCTTAATTTGGTCTTGTATCCTTTGCTCCTGAACTCAGAACAGGCCCACATCTTTCAGGCATTTGCAAAACAGACATAGTAGGCAATACTGGCAATAAATATTAATACCAGTAGCTGTTATATTAATTGGAAAATCAGAGGAAGTCTACACAGTTAAAAACCACCTTTTTTCTCTGGAAAAAAACAGGCTTTTGTGCTATATGAAAAATTTTAAACAAGTACACAAATATTGACTATAGAAACTCTCATGAACTGAAGAGAGAATTATGTAGAAGTGCAAGCATTCTAAAAGAAAGTACCCTAATGCGATTCTACCTTATAATAGACAGCACATGAGGACAGATTTGTGTAACACTTACTGTTGGCTTCACGAGCAACTGACCCATTACTGTAAACATCCGTGAAAGTCCCACTGGTGTGCATACTGCAGAGGAAGAAAGATTATGCAAAACAGTGGTTTGTAAGTCAAAGACCAATTTTTATTTTGATGTGCAATGTGCTATTCCACATATAACCAAGCATAGTTTTGAAGAGAACTGCAAAGAGCTTCAAACTCTGATATGAATTTAAAACACATTGCTATCATATGAATTTTGAAGATGACAAGCACCTCTCCCCTCCAAGAGCACAACTGTGAATTTTTTGTCAACAAGGAACACCATATAATCAGATACCTTAAACTTGCTCAAGTAATTATTTATTCAAAGCATGTGGCACCAGAGGCTATGTCTACACTAGCAAATTCAGCAGTGCCAGGATACATTCCTGGGCATTAAGACTTCATTGCCTACACTAGTAAATTGCTAGAACTATCCCTGGCATGATTTGCCCTGGGCCAGTTAGCACTTTCCCAAACAATCCTCAGGTGCAGTTCTGGAGTTATACAGTCCAGGAACCATTCTCATGAGGTAATACGTACACAGCCACCTTCCACAAACTGCAATATCATGGATCAAACGACACTAGTTCACCATAGCACTGGAGAACATCTCAGGCACATTTTATCTATTAGCACAGGTGTAGCTGTAAGGTCAAGAAATCAAATGCTTTGCTCTGAAAGTTATACTGCAACTTCAGTTGATAGTAGGCTCAGCTACCAGATTTTAAGCTACTTTTCTATGAAATAACAATTGGCCCTTTTTGATCATAGCATGTTATGGTTTCCAGCTATGGTACATATACGCTTGTTGGGAGAAAGGCTCAAACCATGATAATAGAAAATTATTAGTAAAAATCAACACTTTAGGGAGAACAGCCTTCAGGTACTGAATTGCATAGGAAATGGAAGGGATTTGTAACAGCATGTATGAGGATATATATTTATAGTTTCCATTACAATAAAAGAGTGTTGCCAAAAAAAGAAGCAGCACACACAAGATTTTATAGTAAGGATTACATTTATTTTTATTAACTAGTGTTTCGCTATGACTACTATGTATTACAGGAAAAATACAAGAGTATTCAAAAAAGCTAACTTAAGTTAGTCTTCCTTTACTACAGAGGAAGCCTGCAGGAAAAGGAGAACAGGGAAAGGAAGCAATGCTCCAAATCACCACCACAGTATGCCTTACTCATACATTGCCTCAGCAATTACACCAGCTGAAGCTCTAATGAAGCTCTACCCCAGCATCTACCACTTTCCCATCGCTGTATGCTGCCCTTTCAGCTACACAGATATAACAGCTTTGAGGACCTTAACTCACTTCAGTGATTTGCTTGTGTAAGTTACAATTAACTTCCAAAAACTGGCATTAATCCCAATTATTTTGGTGAACTAGTTTACCATAGCCCCAGAACATACACTGTTTTTTCAGCTCTGCTGAAACAAAGTGCAAGACAGATGCAGGAAGTTTGTAAGCCAACTTCCCCATTAAAACATTCAGCAACTGTTGTGAATCAGACTCTTGAACAGCCTACATGAGACATTCAGAACCACTTTTTTTTACTTCTCCCCCTCCCTCCATTAAAGTGAATTTAAGAATCTCCACATACAGAGAACCTAAGGAGACTCACCAAGGTCTCAGTGAGAAATACCTTTCATAGGTAGATTTGCTTAGTTTTAAGAATATTTCAAACTATCCTTCCCCACCCTTTCTCCACAATAACAGCCCTGTAAGTGTTACCTGTAAACGTATAAAGCCTGGAGAAGAGGTGAAACCATGATCATCTAGAAAGAGAGATGTTCTGTCCCCCTCTCAGCAATTTTCTAGAAATTATTCGGGGGGGCAGCGCTGAAATTGTAAGCGGGATTTGGAGCCTTCCATCATCTTTCCTTATTCCCCTTAACATATGACTGAACTCTGACTAGGACCAGTTGGTATAAGATTGGAGTTTTTTTACTGCATTTGTTTTATATGCAATCATATAACACCTCCAGACTGGCCAGATACCAGTTTTGTGATTATGAAGGCTAATTGCTCTGTGTTCCAACTTCTGTCTATACAGGAACATTTTCAATTAAAAAAGGAAGAAGGATAGCTTACTGAATTATAGGACAAACTAAGTGTTCCAACATAACTTTCTCTTCATACTACTGACCTCCTGCAGACATTTCATTTAAAAGCTGTGCTTTTCTTTGCAGAATGGAGTCCCTATTTTTCAAATACCTGCTTTAAAAAGTTAAAAGTTGAAATTATTTGGGGTGAGGTGTGAAGTTCCTCAAAACCTGAAAATGCAACGTAGCATTTGTTCAAACTTCAGAACCCAAACCTAACAAATTTACATGTAAATTTAAACTTAATAATGAAAAAAAAAAAAGAATTCACACTCTTAAATTTCACAATCTTCATTTTCACAATGAAAAAGTTTCCTTTAATCTTTAAAAAAAAAATATAAGTCATTCATCTTTTAGAATAATCAGGAAGATACTTACACAGAAGTAACAAGCATCCCATCAGTGATATACAGGAATATAAATATGGGAGGTAGAATTCCCAGAGGTCTGTAAAGAAAATATGGAGCACAGCCTTAGCTTATTACAAATCCACTACTTATGTCACAAACACAACTGAATTAACTTCTTAAGCATTTAGGATTGAACAATTGTATTTTCAAGAATAAATTAAGAATTACTCAGTTAATAATCCTGCAGGCAACTAAATTCCCAAGTACTTTAGCTTGAAAAATATCTTCAGCTTTTACTTCCATTCCACTTAAGTCACTTGTTTTTAGCATACATCATGTCCACATGAGCATGGAACTTCTCAGCATGCTAAAAACGGATTTAACAGAAAAAAATGGTATTGAGTAAATTAATACAGATTCTTCACAACCTGTGCAATACTCACGTGGCATTTACTAGAAATACATTTAATTGAGAACATCCATCTCCACAATTAAAATCAAACTAATGTGGTGGTTTTTTGAATTCCATACCATATAAAGACTCCATACTGGCAGCATCATTGTCTATGAGTGCTGAAGCCACCCATACAATTCCAAGGATAAGCAGTGCAAGAAGAATAAGCATGACAAGGGTTTCCAAAATGCGTGCTCTGATGCCCTGTGGGCAGAAGAGGGAAGAGAGAGGAAAGAACACAGCCAAGAACTTTGAATCAGATATTTTCAAACATAAGAAAAATACAAATAAATAGCAGTTCCTTCTTCCTAAATATATACTCACATTTTATCAGGTAGACAAAAGCATAACATGTAATGCACATTTAAAAGGCAGTGCATAAAAAAAGGAAGTACTTACGGCTTTATAGTGCCCAGACTGCATTTTTCCCCTTAAAACCATAGAAAAATGTTTTAAATTGCATATGCCTTACAGTTCTCATTAATCTCATTATTCTGTAAAGTATTTTTTATACCATATGATTTTGCTCAAGCATTTTTAAAAGATGGATTACTTTTCTAATACTTTCAGCAAAGAAAGTGGATTAGCAAATTTTTATCTATGATTCCAATCAAGGGAATGGAAAGCCAATTATGGCAAGTAGCCAAATGGCCCAGCAAGCATTAAACACTGCGCAGGTACAATGCGCCAATTTAGTTAAAATACATTCTTCAACTGCAATTGCTTCCGCACCATTCCTCGCAGTCTTCGGAGCCCTCAAGTGTACAGTCGGAGTACTGCTCACTCCTTGGCTGCCCACACACCGCTGCTGCTGCTGCAGCCGCATCCATCACCTCCCATCTTCGCATGCTCTGCGCTGAATGGATCGTGTACTTCTCCCTCCCAACACACACAAATCACAGGTCTACAAGGTTATATATCATAGCATTTGCTCTTGAGTCTAAAAGTGTAACAAAGCTCTAATAATCAAATGTTAGATTTGCAAATGTAAATATACAAAATAATACGTAAAATCATATTTACTTTTTTTTTACTGGTGTTTTTAACACTAATTTTACTAATTTCAAGCAACAGAGCTATTGGGACACTTTCTTCAGACATCCTTGCCATTAAGTGACCGTCAGATTGCTGCTCACATAACAATTTCATTTTTCTCCATTTGCCAGTATACACCTCCACAAACAAACCCAATCTCTTGCTTCTCACACAGGTTCACTCCAGCTTGGGCATATTCCACTGAAAAGCCTACTTTATAGTTAAAAGCAGAAAGTTTGGTTTACTTTATTGTTTATCTACTTTTATCACCTCTTCCCTCACTGCTTAACACAAGAGGGTTATCTGTACATGACATTTACCCTGAAAATTATGCTCTCTACATAACCACTGCATCCAACCATGAATGAGAACCTCAGACATCCTAACCATGAGCATTGATCTCTTCTAGCACACCAGTTCCTCTCTGCCATCAGTCCTCTGCAAAAAGCTACGGCAGGCACAAAGTAAAAACAGACAAAAAGAGACCTTCACAAAATTCCCCTTAAGGCTTAAGTGGGCAGATTAAGTCCAACTCCATAAAGGACATCAAACGCCAAATTTCAAATTAAAGGTAGTAGAGGTAGGATATGGATTTACTCCTAGAATGTAGTCTGTGTACAATAAAAGTGGATTTGAGGTTGTTAAAAGCTACCAAAATGTTAATTTTGTAGTGCTCAGAAACTAGCTTTCAGTCTTCCAGAAGTTATTTCAAAGGTGAGCATCTAAGCCAAATACATGTATTTGAAGATTAAATAACCATATGTTTAGTATTCAAGTTTTGAACTTGAGCAATAAGTTACAAGAAAAGAAACAGATTAAGGTTTAAGTACCGAGCACTAATACAGAGCCTTCACTTAACAGAAGAAAGTTACAGGATTAGAAGAAGACCCAAAACATTCAAGGATGCATGCACAGAGATCTGCTTCAAGCTTTCCAAAAACCTTGCAGACTCCTTTCCTCTCCTAGGCATAGGAAAATATAAAGCTACCTCCTGGGCTTCTGAAAGCCTTAGCCACAGAAAGTGGATTCCTTACTCCCCCACTATGAGACACATGCACAAATTTCAGCTTCTCTGACTTCAAGTTTCACAGCAACAGATTCTTCTGGACAAACTTGGAAAATACTTCGTTTTACATGGCAAGCCAAACACCAAATCCTCCTCCCTTGGATAGAGTAGCACAATTGTCAAAACAGATAAACAAGAAATATGCTGCGATGGAGATAGTCAACCGTAAATAATGTTTTTTTCATATTTACTACAAGTGTTCTCTGAAGACAGGTAAGATTAGGATAACACATATAACACTCTCAAAAAAAGACAGGTGACCACAGCAAGCACTCAGAGGTAACCACTGCTTTTGGCCAAAAGTACTGTTGGCACAAACTCTAGAAAAAGCCAGTGAGCTGCCTAATGAGCCTTCCCCATTTTTTGGTTTCCATGCTAGTTTGAATAATCTTTGGTTCTCAGAAAATTGGATCAATCTCCTTCTGTTCTCACTAGTGACACCTGTCTCCGCACCTATGTGATATATCAACAATACTGCAGTCTCGTGTATGTATTGAAAAGCATAGGCACTAATGAATACCTGGTAACAGTCCAGGATTTAAGGGAAAAAAAAAGATTAAGATGCTTAAAGCATATAGGTAAATACTTAATCTCAATTAGGCACCCATAAGACTGTGCCCTATTAAAACATTAATGTTCCAGGCACATTAGTTCATATTTACACACATTAATGTACCTGTCAAATAGCTGCTATTTGCAAGAAATGAAAGGTGCAGAATTTCCCCCCATGTGCGCACACAGAGGGAAAACTTCTGGAGAACCACAGAATGGCTGAGGTTGGCAGGGACTTCTGGAGGTCATCTGGTCCAGCCCCCTCCTCAAGCAGGACTACCCAGAGCCAGCTGCCAGGACTCCGTCCAGGCAGCTTTTGAGCACCTCCAAGGATGGAGATTCCACAACCTGCCTGGGCAACATGTGCCAGTGCTCAGGGACCCTCACAGTAAGAAAAAAAAGTGAGACATGAGCCTTAGACACCCTTACCACTTCTTATTTTTGCTGAAGGTAGTTTTGTTTGTTCAGGTGAAAAATTTAAAGCTTGAACATTACCATTAGTAACACCACTAATTTTAGAGCTGGGTAAAAATCTATACTCCTGACTTTGAGAACAGCAAGAAAAGACAGGTAAATACAAGCAACATTTAGTTTTATTTGAGTGAAAGCAAAACTATGCAAATAAACCTTGAAATTCAACGCTGAACTTTTTTTTTTCCTGAGCAAAAACCTCTTCACTGACATTTTGGTTTTGGCTTAATATTTCTTTGAGTCATTTCACTTCTCTCCCACAGCCCCATTATATTACTCAGATTTCTTAGATGAACCAAATGTCATGGCATACCTTCATGGCACAGAAGATATTGCCACTTCCATTTCACATAATACTTGTTGCACTTTTTTAAATCCATTTACTCCTCACATTTTTTTGTGTGAAAGGGAGCATCAGAGTCTGCCATCTTCAAAAATAGCAACAATCCCATTAAAACTGGAGATTTCCAATCAGCTTGTAAGAGTACATTTATTGCTCATGTTCAGTCTACACCATCGTATCTGTCTTGAATACAGAGTTAACAAATGAGTACAATATGAAAAAACATGTCATGTAGGTATGTAGGACTACTTCAAATTAGCATTCTAACAAAGCAAGGAAAAACAGTCATACAGCACTAAATCTTAATGTCAAGTTAACTGTGTGTGTGCACATGCATATGTATGTCCATGTACAAGTGCAGGTAAGGGAAGAAGGGGGGAATAGTCACCTTTTAAATCAGAGTTTTCCAATTGAAGTGTTTAACTAGGAGAAATTGCCTCACGAGCTCCTATGATCACTGCTTAACAGTCTCACAGAAATTAAACTGACTGTAAGAGGAATGGGAAAATAACTTTGTATTTTTAGCTTGCTTTATTGTATTTGAGAAGGAAAATTAAGTTGTCCAAGTCTTCATCTAGTCTTCTTTTCCTACTGGTTCTGACAGGTAAGAACAAGGAAAGTAAGCACTATACTACCAACCAGGTCGCATCAGGTTTTTCAGAAAGTTGTTCTGGATCTCAACTTTCAAACCTGCATTTGTGTCCTGGTTTCAGCTGGGATAGGGTTAGTTTTCTTCTTAGTAGCTGGTATAGTGTTTTGGATTTAGTGTGAGAATGACATTGATAACACACTGATGTTTTAGTTGTTGCTAAGTAGCACTTATCCTGAGTCAAGGATTTTTCAGTTTCCCATACTCTCCCGGCAAGCAGGTGCACGAGAAGCTGGAAGGGAACATGGCCAGGACAGCTGACCCCAACTAGCCAAAGGGATATTCCGTACCGGAGAAGATCAGGCTCAGTAGATAAACTGGGGGAGAGTGGGCCGGGACAGGCTGATTGCTGCTCAGGCATCGGTCAGCAGGTGGTGAGTAATTGCATTGTGCATCACTTGCCTTTTCTTGGGCTTGTTTTTTTATTATTATATTCCTTTTCATTACTGTTATTATATTTTTATTGTTAGTATATTTTATTTTACTTTAGTTATTAAATTGTTCTTACCTCAATCCATGAGTTTTACTCCTCCCCCCCCCCGATTACTCCTCCCTGTCCCACTCAGGGGGGAGTGGAGCAAGTGGCTGCATGGTGCCTAGCTGCCAGCTGGGCTTAAACCACGACAATTTGATAACACAACTACTACTTCATGCTTAAGGTGTCCTTCATAACAAACATAAAGCATATACCACAACTAATTCACTGTCTTATGAATTATTTTAATGCAATTCTACTTGCAGTTTAACCTGTTTTAAAGGAAGAGGCATTTATTTATTTCCAAACCAAGCTTGGATTGCACAGTAAAGCACCAGAAGGATATCTCCAGGATATTGACACAGTTAAGGAAAAAAGACTGGTTTGCATCTATCCTGTGTTCTAGTACTTACAGAAGAATTCAAATGTAAGATGCAGACTGAAACAAATTATAAATGCCTACACAGCTTATTAAGTGGGGGTATAAGGAGAACAACCTTGACACCACTATCAATTAAAATATCAAGCTCAGATTTCAGTACACTATTAACTACACAGCCCTAAATAACAGTCCCATGCTGTAGAGCTATGAGATGAACACAACCATAGCCTTTAGAAATAATTAAAAGTGTTCCCCTCCACCTCAGGCTAAGTTGTGTTGTTTTATAAATACAGTAATAAGAAAATTCTAAATGAGAAGACTGAGCTCAGGCAATATACTTGCTTTATTTTCAGTAAGACAAGCTGACCCCTGCAGTACTTCTATTACCATGTCAATTTTAAGGAGTTCATATCCCTTACTTTCTCTTGGCCAATTACTGCTGGTGAAGTTGGAGAGGTAAAAAAAAAAACCAACAAAACAAAAAAAAACGCACACACAAACCACAGCAAGATTTTAAAAAGCTTTTTCACAGTGCTACAAATACCAGGTATCAAAAAGGAAAAAAATCACAAACTACACAAAATGTAATTGAGCTTGAAGTTATAAAATTAAATGGCGAATGGAAATAGATGTTAAGGTGGTAGGTTTTCATACTTTCACTGCTATATACTAAGAACATTGGCAGTCACTTCAGCTTACATTTGTGTGAATGAGGAGAGAGAAGTGGGAAAGAAATAAGGGAAGTAGGAGGACCTAGAAAAAATGTATTCCTTTAAAAAAAACTTGTCTAGAATAAAGCCTGGGATTAGCAAAATTATTTGCCAGTCAGGAAGAATAGAAAAATCTGAATCTGTAACCAGGACATAGTCCTCAAAGGAAATGGATGAAGCAATGTAGACCATAGTCACTTCTTCAGACACTCCCTCAAGTTCAAAACACAAGCAAGACATGAACAGATTTTTTTTATTATAGAGAAAGGGCTCCGAAAGCATCCTCACTTTTGCAGGTGTTGATGTTGCTCCTACTACCCAAGGATATGCAGAAAAGAGAGAAGGCTATAAAACACTAAGAAGGAGAGAGATGAACTGGAAATGAAACAGAAAGAGCAAAAAGGTGGGACAGCAATAACGTGAGCTAAAAGAAAGGTAAATCTTGAGAAGAAGGACCTGATCTTTGATCTTCAGTTTGTACACAAATTTCTCTGTAGGTCCGAAAATGGGAGGAATGTTGTTCCCAGGATGGACTCAGTTAGGGCCACCCTTTGGGAAGCATGAACCACAGTTTGAAGGAAGGTGGCACTTCTCTTGCTGGACAATGATTTTAGTTTTAGTAGCCCAATTTTAAAGTCTTCTTCCATTAAGGTATCTAGAACAAAACATCAACTGTCATTGCTTCCAGCACTACAAGCACATAATATGATCTCTGGTAATTGCTAAACAGGAAAACAAAACACATCCAACAGCTTGCAATGCCTTGAAGTGAGTTTCAGATTATCCATAAGGCAAAATGGACTTCTGAAAGTGAATTACCTGCATGGTTCCCTATTGTCAGGGAAGCAGAAGCTTGGCATCCTACAGGCCAACTTGACACATAAAAGGAGTCTCTTGTGGAAGATGAAAGTATGGTCAACAAAAACTTTTGGAAGCTAATTACTATAATTTGATAGAAATTACAATTAACCTGTTTATCAAGAATATCGGGGAAAAAAGACTGGCAGATTATACCCTCTAACTGCCCCCCCCCCCCCCATTTTAAAAAACAAACCCAAAACAAAATCCTAAAACCTTCCAAGTTTCACAGTTTAGACTCAACAGCTCACCTTACATTTTTACTCACAGTACATTTTCAAAATCCACCTAGTTCTTTAACATGAGCACTTAAGCAAGTAAAATATTTTTTTGAAGGAAAGATGTTTAACACACAGTTAACACACAGCAGCCTGGAACTTGCCAGAAGCCTAGTAATATCTGTCATCATCTCTGTACACTAATAAGGCGGGGAGGACAACAAAAATAGAAGAGGAACAAAAAGAGCATTTGAAGCTCTCAAGGCATGCTTACAAATAAAAGCTGTCCTACAAACACATTCTATGGATCTTGTGGTTTGTACAGCCTTGTAGAAGTCTGAGAGTCAGATACCTCTTTCTTTAAAATTCAACTGCTGAGATATTCAGAAGTTTTTATATTGTTTAATCCTGAGCTACTTACGTTGCCTGGAGCATCAAGCCTAAGGGTTCATGTTTCCAGAAAAGCCTAATTTTAGCAAGAAAGGTTTTCATTATTCTAAAAGTGTTCTGACAAACTTTTAGTTGCTACTCTGGAAGATATCATCAAAATCTTAACATGTTTCTTTCCTATTATGATTAAGACAGATAAGTCATCCTGGATGATAAATACCCAAAATGTATTACAAACCAGCACATGGCCAAAAAAAGGTAATTCTTAGCTGAAAAGCCCAGTGAAGTACAAATGGCAACAGTCCCGAAGGGATGACGGATGTCATACAAGAAAGTCAAAAAGTATAATTACTACAGAAACCATTTCTCCTCCCCAGTACATTTGTGTTAAGCAGGATGACTATTATGCCAATTGCAACACATTAAGACTTTTCCCACCATGTGTGTTCACACGTAACACCTAGAGGCTGGTTGCTACTTTCTCAGAGAACATATATGTTTGGCGATACATTTCTTACAGCTTTTCAGTAAGGAAAAGGGAGATTTCCTGATAACTGAGACAGTAAGAGGTGTTGGCGTTTTTTCCCCATTTGAAATTCTATAACTCTTGTGAATTATACAGATGTAACAATACAAAATGCTTTGTTGTTAAGCTAGCATAGGTAACAAGTGGAGACCTTACTCTGCACACTGGTTGTCCACAAGGTTTCGGGTATCTTGCGTAACTAGCACTTAGCACAGGGATCTTTCCTAACTCCAGTGACTCACAAGGACAGTGCATAGGCAAGAAACCTGCTGACTGCTCCTCTCTCCATTAAGAGTCACATGCAAAATCTGGAAAGGCTTTTGCCATTCTTGCAAAGCTAAGGTAAAACATGCACCTTATATCCACGAAACACACCATGGGAGATACAGTTAACTTCCAAGCAGTGACACCCCCGTGGCAGAAACTCAAAAGTTGTTACTTTTTGGGAAAGAATGATTACATAAATGAAAGCAATCGAGCCATTTTTTGCCAATTTTTGTTCTACCAGTTGTGATTAGGAACACAAGTATTATTTTCCAGCAATCCAGGCATAATTTTTAATGCTTTCTAATGCTATAAGGATTTCAACATATACATACAGATAGTATTTACCAAGAGTTCTTGTGTTTTAACACAGATGGAGTAGGAAAACTTGCAACGTGGTTTTTTCCCCTTTCCATAAGAAGCAAAACTGATGGTAAAACCAAAGAACTACAGCCCCATCCTTACTTCAAGAAAAAGCATTTCTTTGCTGGAACATTACCTGGCTATAGTGATTTTGATGAACACATTATTAGTGCCTATAAGATGGACATTTTTGGAACTATATCACCAATGTATGACATGGTATGGCTTTTGTTAATTGTAATTAATTCTACATTTTAATTTGGTTGCAAATTGTGCAGAAAAAAGAATAAATCAAAAACTATTATCAATGAAGTAAAAATTACAGCATGTTACACACAAAACCAGAGAGTCCTAACAAAGTTTCTATGGTGCTGAGTATTTGAACACAGTTCTGCTTGGACATCTTGACCTCTTGCAAGGTAGGTAAACATTACTTTTTACACCATGCCCTGACCCATGGGGAAAGCCTGGGAAACATTTCTGCAATCATGGCACATTTAAAGTACACATGAAGCCCATTGTTTTCATGTGACAAAAAGGAGTCTTAGTAACCTTAAGATTTGTTCAGTGAGAGGCTGACTGCAACAAACATGCATGCTAACGTCTGCAGAAAATAAATGGAGGCACCAAAAAAGAACAAGAACTACAGCAGGTATGAGGTTGGGGATGTTATATGTTAACATCAATTACATTTTTAGCATGCGATATCCCCTCTTCCTCAACTTGTGAGTACCAGTGAAGAGATCAGCTTTAAGCATTCTAACCATTTCTATGGTTAGAAACCACACTTTGAGCAATCTTTGTTCTGACCTATTAAAGGCAGTGCAGAAACAATTTTTTTAATAAGTAAAAGGAGACCCATTTTCCATCAGGTAAAATGGAAACATGTACTACATTTAGCACACTGATATTTAGTCAAGGTGTCATCACCTTATGAGACTACCACAACTTACTGAGTCAAAAACAGAAGCTGTAGTTTTAGGAAAACTCAGTTCATTTAAAAAAATGTAGAAGCCAATGACTCAGAACCCTCAGAGTGAACTAAAAAAATTTAATCAAGAAATAATATATTCAGGCATCAGATTCAAGCAATCAGAAGAAAAGTTTCCTCGCCCATGCAAGAACTGTAACCAGTGCTGACTGTCTTTTCTCACACCACCTCTTCCCTCACAGAATCTTTCCAGCCTGTGGGGATTTTAAGATTAAAATGAACACTTTTCATCACAACATTAATGAATGTATTTTAAAGTTTATATTTATTTTCCACGCAATACAAATCTTAAAAATTCATAGTCACAAAATATTCCCAGCAACTTTCAGCTGATTTTTGTGTTAGTACCTTTCTCCAAATGATTTCATGCTGGTTACCATTCAGTCAATGGAGCAAGAGGAGGCAGCTGAAATCATTTAACTGTATAGAATTTAATAGTTATACAGTATAAGTAACAAAATCCAGAAATTTCAGAGAGAAACTAGGAACTGAAGAGAGAAAAACAAAATGAAAGTTAAAGGAACTTGGATGGAAAAAAAACATGATGAATTCTTTGGGTATTGGCTAAAGACGTGTACCAATTTCCTAAAATGAGGAAAAGCTAGACAGACTATCAGAGAAAATGCAAACACCTACTGGCTGGAATAAAATAATTACAGCCTACAGCTTTCAGATGTATGTGACTACCCTGCTACAGTCTGCCTTTCCCTCCTTTGCAGAAAGAAACTATTGGAAAAAAAACAACAAAAAACTCCAACCAAACCCAAACAACAAAAAAACCCCTCACACACCAAAAACCCAGGCTTATGTCTAATCTCTTACTAAAAAGGACAAATGCAGATCTATTGACACTGTGGCAAAAGCATACAACCCAAACCTTTTGGGGGGAAAAGAAGTAAGAAATGAAAGGATACACATAGTAAATTGATGACTGTCCCAATACTACCCCTTTCCTCCATAAGTTTCCTCTGTTGTTCCATTCACTAGGCCAGCCCTCACTAATTAGCTCTTAGATGCTCCACTCCCTCCACCTACCAAGTTTCCCAGACTTTCCAAAGCCACCTGCAACAACAACATGGGAGCTGTGGGATTTCTGACACTACGAGTCTCCATCTAATCATCTACTTTTGGATCAGAAAGAAACTTTCCTGCTAGACTGGAGTGATAGGAAGATACATAGATATTTTCCAACTTCTTTTTAGCTTGGCAGAGGATTAAGATATGTAATGCAAAAGTATAAAGAAATAGTTGGAATTTGTGATTATGTTTCTGGCAGAAAGAAACAACGAAGACAGTTCCCAAAAGCAAATGACACGTAGAAGCACACAGGTCACTACTGAAGTTCTAAAATAAAGAGAAACCTGAAGTTTTTTCTGTATCAAGGTCTATTACTAACCCCCTGCAAGGCTGAATAAGATCAAGAAGAAAGCACACTTCTAGGAACTGGCCAAAGCACCAAACTGCTGGAAGTTCCTTTTAATAAGCTGGGATTATCCTTCAAAAAGCTACACCAAAAAAGTAAAAAAAATAATTCTAAAAAAAAGAAAGAAAGAAAATGGCCAGGAATAGGAGACAAACTCACTGGTGCTCCTTCCTCCCCTTCATTGTAAATAACGTTGTTGACTGCCTTATAAAACCTAACTACAGATGCATTAGCTCCTGCCTTACATTGTCCATTTACAATAAGTAATTCTTAATATAGAGCAATCCTTCATGTGGCATATTTCTAGTAATACTAAACAAGTAATAGAAACTAAAGGTCTAAATATCACATTGCTGGTTATCAGTATTAACAAAAAAACCCCATTGTTTTTAGAGAGGGAATCAGAAGTGGTATTTGCCTAGTAAAGCCTCATTTAATAAAAGGAAGCCTATTAGAAAATTGTTTCATGCTTTTTTATGATTAAGATATTTATATTAAAACTCGCCACTATCAATATAAAATTATCTCAATTTTCCTCTCTGTGAATTGAAAGGACATATCTGTAAAGTCTTTTTTAAATTTTTATATAAAGCAACAAAAGCCCACAAAGAGACTTAAAATAGATACAATGTATTTGCTTGTCCTGAAAGGTCACTATTTGATGTCAATGAAGACTCAAATGAAAACACACACTAATGTGAAAGTATTCAAATATTAATAAAATATTCCTCATGCATAAACCAGCCATTTTTATAAAATAAATCACCATGCTCAAATAAAAACAGCAGCAGATTAATGTTTCTTACCATTTAATAAAATAAAAAAAAACCCAACAAATACTGAGATGGAGAGGTGTTCACATTGCCTTCTTGAAGTCTCTAACTCAGACATGACAAATTCTTAGTGGCATCTGCATTTTTCCATTGACTAAAAGAGGGGGCTTCTAGATCCCCTGAATCACAGCCACTGTGGGGATCCTGCATGTGTGAATACTCACCTCCTTCCCAAAGGATGGCAAAATTTTCTAGTTTAAATGAAATAGTTATATGAATTTTATTATAAACTGACAATAAAAAAACCCAAAGAAATACATCTCAGGGTTTTTAGATATACAGCTATCATCTATCACAAACAGAAGGGTCTATAGAGGGCATTAAGAATGTTCCATCCAAACAAAATTTGGAAAGTACTCATTTCTGCCTAAAAAAAAAGTGGTTTAGGGGGAAAAAAAAAAAAGTATTTTAGAACCCAGTGCTTCAGTTTACATCAATGATAAATGAAGAGATTCAAGCTTAGTATTGGTAGCTGTACCATCTGTACACTTTACAAGCAGTACAAGTATTTAGCATGTCTATTTTTACTCATGCAGAACTCCGTAAGTTATCCTAAAAACAAATAAAAACGGTAACATAAAATAAACCACTCAATTTATTCACTAAGAGAGCAGCAGAGAAAAATATTCACATCTTATTCCATTTGAGGCTTCCAGCTACATACTAAAGCTTTTAACAAAGAACTATGGAAATTCCACAAAACATAAGCATGCTAAATACAGCAGAAATGTATAATTTCAGAACGTAGGAGTGGGGAAAGCACAAAAGTTCAGCAATGCATTTTGCTCCTGGCTCAGATGAGGTGGAATAACTAATGCTCCAGTGCTAGCTTCTAAAACGAATTAGTTTTACAGATGACTACCTACTCATAATGCATCAGTCATCTAATACAGTTTCTCACAGTATGCTAGAGAAGTAATGGTCAGAAAACCACAGTTTGAAATAACACTATGCCTGTTTGGGATTTTCTTTGCACAGTATTTTTACTCCAATATTACTAACAATCCTTATTTCATCTTGTTACTCTACTAATTCCCATAGCTCAAAGACATGAAAATATTGCAAGAACACAGACTAACCTGACGTATTTTGCTTTTCTATCTATGTTAAAGAATTGGTCAAAAAAAAGTAATTATAACCTCAATCCCATAAATTACTGCAGAAAAGCTCAATCATTGCTCAGCTAATGAAGTCGCAGTGAGGCAGGTAGTGCAGAAAAGCTATGCCAAATAAACTATACCATTAGCTTATCGCCTGTTAACCTATTTTTTTGTAACTTACACTGAGGCCTCTTTAAAAGAAGTACATTCTAATTTATGGAAGCAACCAACTGACATTTAACTACTTTAATGAAACGGAGCACAGATCACATCTCATCACATCTTGATCCAATGTGTGCAACAACCAACATCCACTTAGTTACCCCTCAGCTGTCCCCAGATACAAAACTGTTACATATATTCAACAAACCATAGATCTCCTTATGGTAAAATAAAAAGGACAGATTTTGCATATAACGTCCCCAACTGACTTAAGTAAGACATCTTACAAAACCGTACAAAATGTTTTATATATCTACAAAAACAAATTCACATTAAGCCATTATTCCTCAACAGTCACAAGTTTCTCTCTCCTAGCCACTGATTCTTCAATTTCTTTTTATCTTGCTCTCATTGAAACGTGACGTGGCCCTAAGTTGAGGAATGCATGCATGTTATTTACCTGTCCTGCACAGCCTTTGATCCTAAATGTCTAAATACAGACAGCAAAAAAAAGAAAAAAGCACACTGAAATCTAGGCTTTGTAATACAAAAATTAATACAAGCAACATTTCCAACCTCTTCTTGACCTACCTGTAGTAATTTTCATGTTCTTACTGTCTTTAACTTAACTTTGTCTTACAGTCATTGTGAAAGGACAGAAACACAGACATCCCTGCAATACTTTTACAGACAAAGGTATTTTCATCTCATACTATCTACAGTCTAGTTACATATTCAAGTCACAGGTCCTCAAAAGCAAGCCATACACTCACATAACTCTTTTCAGACTAATTTGCTGAAATATACCTGTAAAATAACAACATTTTTTTCCCCTCTGCAGAACTGCAAATAAAGGACCTGGTAGTGTAAAGCTATAATTTTAACATGTTTTCAGAGTTTAGTGTATACACTTGTCAACATGACATGCTAACAAGTATGCTAAATGTTGTCATCTTCCATTTCCTGCCATTTTATAAGCTCTTCTCAAATTAATATTAGATGTGCCTGTCCTCTACACTACAAATTACAAGCACACTATACATTTAGCTGTGTACACACCATTTCTGAGACTTCAGTGGAAGCACGTGAAGTCACAATATGCACCATTCTTAATGCAAGATTTACCGTTAAATATAGTCCTTAACTATCCACCCTACATCTTACAGATTATGTTATGGGTTTGTATAACTGTCAGTTAAGTATGCTTTTATTTTAACAGGGAGGTGGAAAAACCCTGGTCAAGCTGCTTGCCAAATCAGAATCCCAGAATAATCAGGATCTGCTTCTAAACAACAACAACAAAAGTCTAATAAATTTTAAGTAGTGTCATTTTAAACTACTCCGGTTTAAAGAACTGGACTTCATATCTGAACTTAAGATGTTAGCTTATGTCAAAAATACAAAACCAAACAGCTGCCTTTGATGTGACTGATTAAACAACTTTTGTCTCTGGTATTACTAATGGAATGAGTAAATGGGTTGTAATATAATGTAGAATAATTCAGTTACATACTAGTAAACATTTCATGGAGATCAGAGCACTAAAGTCTCAGTTCATGCTGAATGATTTTATAGACAAATAAATATGAGCTTAAATGCCAAATAAACATACACTGTTAAGAGGGTACCTCAAGACTATTTGGTGAGCCATTACACACAGTGGCCCGTGGGTATTACAGTCAGAGGTACATGCAAGCATAAAACACGAAGTCAAATGCTGTTTCCAAACAAGGTTCAAGGCTCTTGCACTCTCTAAATCACTTTCCCAGAAAAATAAAGACAAATTTAGAAAATTGACTGGTTTTAATTAGAGATAATCTCATATTGAAAAGGATTTCCAAGCCGCTTCCCCCAGTATTTTTTATTATAGGAACAATTGCTTTGCACAGAATACTGCTTGAGATTAGAAAAAAAGTTTCTAAAAGTAAACACTTCAAAACTAACTTTGAACATACTTCCTAGATTAGCTTCATCACACACTGAAAATATATTTTCTAGTGCTCTACACCTATAGTTGTACCAGAGTTTTAACGGTACCCACAGCAAAACTGGGGAGTACTAGTTTCTGTATTTTTGCATGTAGAAAAACTGAATTTCCATACCCACCAAGAAAGGAAAAAGCAGCAGGTTTACTTTTCACTTAGGTTTATTACTACATTTAGTTACCTAGAGTTCACAAATACGACACACTGCAAGATAACACATTAGAAACTTAAGCTTAGTTCAGTTTTATTATACAGTAACATGACTAGGAAAAGTTATTGCTGTTGATAAATAAAGAGTGTATCAAATCAACTCAAATATTGAGGAGATGGAAGACACACTGTAGCTGCTCAGCAAGTTAACAATAGCTTATCTTTACAGCAAAAAAAAGCCGTTTCAAAAAATGCTAGTAAACTGCATTTTTGCAAAGCTTCAATGTTTCACTCCCTCCCCAAATCAGTAATTTTATTTAGAAAACACATTTTAAAAAGCCATGCTCCAATGAAAGAGGGGAAGGGAAGAAATCTGCCCTTAACAGCAGAAACCACTGTATTTCACTATTTGGAAGGGAACCTACACACCACATTTTACTTGCATGGGCTAAGCTGCAGCTGCTAACACAAGCAGGACTTTGCAGTCACACCAGCCAAATGAAATCTTTATACAGTAGCAAGCACTATGCAATAAACTGTTCTGAACACTGGCCCATCTCACCTGCCTTAAGTGTATGAATAAACTGCTACATTTTTAAGTGGTGTTTTTATTAAAAAAACTCAATGAGAATTTGGGAAGAGATATCAAGGAAAGGCAAGCAGATGGAGAGACTAGCTGACACATAACAATAGCTGGTGAAATATTACTCTTATTTTCTGTAATAAACACCAAGATCAAAACATTATGCAAGTTAAATTTCCTTGAAAGGTTCCCAGCAGGAGTTTTCCTTTTTGTTTGTGCAGTACGCGATTTCCTCTCACCCACAAAAAACATACCAAGAATGTGCATGTGCCACTAACACTAAGCAGCACTTCCTTAATCACTCATTTCCAACAATTTATGGATGATCAGTGGCAAAAACGAGCAAAAATAATGAAAGCGTGCAATGAAAGCTCATTGAGACAAACCGGCTTGGACTTCCTACTCATTTCTGTGTCTCTTTAAGATGGGGGTCTGATACAAATTAGCCACTGGGAAAAAAGTCATCTGGTCATAAAATACAGTACAGGGTCACTTTTATGTAAGTTTGCCAAAAGGGACATAAACCAGGACAATTTCAAACTGTGACACAGGATAGAAGTATATTAAAAAAATCTTTGTTCCTCCTCCATTGTGCTGTCATGTTGCTCAGCTTTATAGACATTCTGAGCACCAGCTCTGGCCTCTTCGCTTCCACCTGGTCTACCTAATTAATTAAGCAAGGAAGTTACCTCAAATTTTTGTACTATTTGTTTTTATTATCATGCACTTCTTTTGATGTTCCAGGAGTTAACCTCTTAATCCACAGACTCTGTGTGTTGTGTTCCGAACATTTTGGGATGTCTGGATAATTTGGATAATTGGTCAGGATGTTGCTGTCGCTCATGTTAAACTTTATGCCATGACTTCAAGTTCAAAGATCAGTATTAAGGCAAAATACTTCATAAAGCCTTTTAAAAACTCTACTCGTGATTATGCAATACCTAGTTATTCCAGTTTCTCACGGCGGTAAATTGCACTATTTGTATTTTCTTACAAGGAAATTACTCCTAAACATCTCTATCTTTGTCAACTTCAAACAAATACAAATTTCAGTTGAAGTTACATCAAGAGAAAGCATATTTTAAAGGTCAAGAAAAGGTATAGCAATTATCTCCTCAAAAATGCTTGCCTCCTTGACACAGCAGCATACATGTAATTTTCTGTGCAGTCTGTTACCACACATGGAAACATCAGCACTGTGAACTACAGATGCACAACTGCAAATACCACAATTTTCCTTTTTTGGCGAGAATGATAAAGAATTAGGTTAATTCTGACATTAAGAAACATGGTTGACACCTTTGTTTCATAACTGTACTGCAGAATTTGGGAAGGCCAGTGACAAAGAACTGAAAGAGTATCTAAACAAGAAATATAGCTTTATGCAGAGACTCTATAAAGGAAGACAAGAAGAATATAGAAAGACATGAAAAAGTTTAATACCTATGCAGAAGATTAAGGTTACTTCAGGTACTCCAATAGCTCAGTTAATAGCACTGGCTAAGGTATAATATATCACAATGACCTCCAACTACCTCAGTAGTCTTGAAAAACCTAATTCACACATGTGCATGAAAATACACGTGTGCATAAACGCACACATGGCATGTACACATATATTATACACCTCCAATATTGCTTACATAATTATTTTCCTGATAACAGAAGTCTACCACTAAATGGAAATAAACTATAGCAAGGAAGAGCACTTAAGCTCTTTAAAAGGGCACGGCCAACCCCCTTAGGCCCAAAATGCCCTTTCTGAATTAACATAGTGGCTTTAATTAAAAACTAGGCAGAGAATCAGTTTGATTTTCAGTACAACACTGCATCCGTCCATGGTGAGTGCCTAATTTCCGTATCTCTCTCCTCTACATAATATGCAAGTCCTTGGTTGTTTTAAACTGTTGCCCCGGGGAATCGAAAAGAGTCTATAAGAGGGGCCATGTGCCATTTAGAAAGTATACTAGCAACCAAGAAAAAAAAGCAATAGTAAATTGGAAGATGGTTAATCAAATCCATTCTGATTCATGAAACTTTAACAGTTAAGGGGGCAATACTTCCTTACAAGAACATAGAAAGAAAAGCTATACAAAGCTCATAATAGTAACCTATGAGCTATCTGAAATACCATAACTTGCAAAAAGTTCACACTACCGTGAATACATAAAATCAACTTGTATAGCATAATCTATGATAAACACTCAAACAGATGGCTAAAAACTTCAGGGGTTAGGCCCATATGTGATAATGACTAACATTACTGTCGCAATTTAAGCTGAACAAAGAAATCCATTAAAAAATGAAAAAAATCCATTCAATTTCAAACTGAACGTCTTTTAATCATTCATTTTCAGAACTTCTATTAAAATCCAGCAAGTAATTCTTACATGAACACCTTCAAACAGACATCTTGACTGTGCACATCTAAATCTCAAGTGACCTGTTTATTCATAATAATGAAGGTAATTCTATGACAAATTCAAGTTGACCTGCACGAAACCTTCCAGTGGAAACAGTCTTTTTATCCAAATTTTGAGCTGAGCTGGGGATCTAGAAACAACTACTTTCCCTACTCCTCGTATCCAACTCCCAGCCGAAAGAGTAAAGATTACATATCCTGTGCCAAACCTCCTTATTGAATGCCTTCACATTTACAGTAGACCACTCTTCTCTTAAATGCTACAAGTTTTGCCAGATGTATGAAATGTTCATTTAAACTGAAATCACTAAAATCTGATTTTGCCAGTTAACAGTAATAGCATTTGAATGATGGTTTAGCTCTGGCCCATTAGTCTGATGTGATGAATGACAAAATATGACTTTTTTTTTTTTAAAAACTTGCACAAGTATAATCAAAACCGAAATTTGTTAAAGTACCAGAATTCAACAAAGTAATCAAGGTCTCAAAATCTTCTCTGAGAAGAGGCAAGATACGCAATATGCAAAAATCTAGGGAAAGTAAAAGAGATGGGAAGTACCCTTTACAGATTCTAGAACTGAAAAACTTACATGTAATCCTGAGTTCAATTAACTATAATTTTTCCCAGATTTTAATCACTCTATTATGTGATATAATTCTTTAAAAAAGTATATACAGTACTTATATCAAGGAAAACTATGTATCTGCCTGAGAATTTGAACAGAACAGCACACTCAATTTTAACTATCCACTTAGTCGAGAACTGACATTTGCCACTTACTTTCTAAGAAAAGTGATCAAAGACAAGGTATGTTCATATTAAAATGGACTACAATTCCCACATATTCACCAATAGCTTCAGGGCTCACTCAAAGCTGGTAAAACAATTCAGTATGTCTGCATCCATTTTGGATACTTTTAAATAGAGCAGCCGGGTAGAACAGACATTGGACAAAGGCCTTGAGTACCTGTACTAGAATCATGCTTGGCTTTTGGGATGTACCAAAAACATTCAGGAGGAGTCAAAGTAACAAAAAAAATACCCAAATTGGGTTTCCCCCCCAATAGGTGGGTTTTGATATTAAAATCTGATCTCATTTACCCCATGAAGAAGCAAAACTACTCTAAAGCACCAACAATTGTCTTTCTCCTTACATCTGCATATAGATTATGGTTGTATCTCATCTAGAGTTACAAATGCTTCCAAGTGTAAACATGTATGGTGATCCTATTTATCTTGAACGGGATTTATTGATAGCCAGTATCATAAGTTTAAAAGTTACACTATAACTATTAAAGTTTTATGTAAAATGCAAGTTTTACACAGCTGGGATACATAATGAATCTGTTGGAGCCAACAGAAATCTACAAGTCAAGGGGACACACCAGCAGTACCACACATGGTATGCTGACGGAGAGAATTCTTGGTTTTGGTTGGACTGCAGGAGACGCAAACCCCACTAAAATCAGTTAACTTATTTCATTTTTAGAAGGAAAGATATACATTAGCTGTGGCTAGATATTTAGAGCCAAAAGGAAAAAGGAGTAGCCTCCACATGAAACCTGGAAGGACAAAAGGAGTTGCTAAAAGTTTTCTTAGCCTTCTGGATATCTGAAGTGAAGGAAGAAGAGAGGAGAGTGTTTTCCAGCCAAGTTGGATATGTAAAGTTAAACATAATAGCCCATCACCAAACTCCTTTGAAGCTGAACTCATTAGCTTGGTCACCCAAACTTTTAAGTAACTTGGATACATCTACAGTTCAGTCAATACAAACTAACACTGCTGTAGCATCAAGAAGCACAGAACAAGCTATACCAAACAAGTATTTACACACCATCTGGACTGGGTCCTGCAGGTCCTTTCTGACACAGCTATATTGCTCAAGTTGATGTAATCTCCCAGTAGCTTCAGCTTTTGAATAAAATCTTCAGTTTAGTCTCTCAATTAAAATTTCCCTTCAAGCTGTACTTTTAAGGTGGTTTTTTTTTTGCTGTCCTGTTTTCTCTCTTAAGCATCTACATGAATCCTAAAATCCCAAATCGAATGCAGTACTTCAGCTGAGTTTTCCCCAATTCCACCAAGAATAAAAATGGCAACTTCATTGCCTCTATGCCAATTCCTGTTCATGCAACCAGGAATTACGTTTTCCCTTCTCGCCACAATCATCCCCTCATTGATTTATATTACGTGCAATCCACCAATGACTCACAGTCTTTTGCATCCATCTTTAATGCGTTTCATTTTCCTGATTTCAGACCATTTTTCAAGATCCTTTGCTTTCTAATAATTGTCATCCAAAAGGCACAGAATTCCCTCAAGTGTAGTATCATTAAAAACAAAAGTGTAACCATTCGGATGACAAAGATTAATGAAAATGTGCTACAGTTGGTCCCCAGACAGTCATTCCAGTTTCATTTATTTGATATTTATGATTTGAAATTCATTTTGCTGTGCCTCCCATTAAAGTAATTTTTCATTATATTTCTTTAGTTCACATATTAATATAATCGTTATCATCTTATCATTCAGAAATTGCTTTGCCAAATTCCATGCTTCACTGAAATACTCAGCCCTCTCAACTTGAGCATATTCCACTAAGTTGAATATTTTTAGTTATTCTCCACCCATTTAAGACACTTTTCTTAACATATTATCATTAATACTGACCGCACTTGAACCTTTTTGGGGATGTTTGTAATCTTTAAAATTCACAAATCAAGATTGTTTTCTCTGGGTCATCCGTTACTTAATCAACCTTCCCATTAGTAAGAAGCCTGTACTTCTTTCCCTTGTTACTTCATTTCTAGTGTATTTATTGAAGCTTCTCTCCTTTTAGCAACCCAACAAAATCATTTTCCAAAAATAAAATACTGATTAAAACATTGTTATTAAAAAAAAAGACAAGTTAAGTAATTCTCTTCATTTCAGTATAAATGGCTTTTCAAGGACTTGGTTTTTTCCCCTCCTTAAGCTTACTCACAGCCACACACCGTATAGCTTCACCTGCTTGTGCAAGAGGGCGCATCTGTATATACACGTTCACGTAAGCATACACATGCCACCACCAAATCCTCCCAAATTTCTAATTTCAGTTTCATCAGAAACAAGGGCTGAAAACGGAATATATGCTGTAAAGACTCTGTATTTAACGGTATTTTCCTACCTTTTTTAAGCCAGCAAATCCTTCCGATTCCAGGAAGAAAAAGGCAAAGGGCATCAACACAAACAAACATAAATTCGAAAAAAGAGAAGCAAGATTCCATAAACCTGCAACAAACAAGAAAAAAGTTTACGAGTTTCTCAGCATTAAAAGTTAAAAGACACTACATTTTCCTCCCTTATATGTAACAATAATATGCATACAAGTGCTAACAGAAGCCAGGTTTTTACGGATATAGTTATTTACAGGCTGAAAAATACCCATTTCTCTGCAGAATCATCTTCAAACAAAAACTGGATACCAACTTAAACAGCAGCAAATGTCTGAAGTCTTGGGAGACAGACTGCAAACTCAGATGGACTACTTCCACAATATCCCACTGAAGGCTCTTCAGAAAACCACCTTAAAAGTTTTCAGGACAAGAGTATTTTACCACTATCAGTGAATCTCACAAAATTAAGTTCTGTGTACTCACTTCCTCCCATATTTTTTCCTCAAGAGAAACTTAGACAAATCATGGATTTTAACATGAACAATACACAATTCCCATCATCACCTCCAAATTAGAAGAAGGTATCATGGTAACAGCAACAGCAGCCTTCCATGATGAGATGACTGGCTCAGTGGGCAAGAGGAGAGCACTGGATATTGTTTATCTCAACTTTAGTAAGGCTTTCAACATCATCTCCCATAAATCTCCTCATAGTCTAATTAACGAAGTATGAGCTCGGTAAGTAGACTCTGAGGTGGACTGAAAATTGGCTAAGCTTCTGGGCTCAAAAGGTTGTGACCAGCACTACAAAGTCAGGCTGGAAGCCAGTCACCAGTGGTAGAGCCCTGCAGGTCGATATTGGTTTTAACATCTTCATTAATGATGTGGACGATGGGAGAGAGCGCAACCTCAACAAGTTTGCTGAAGGTACGAGGTGGGGAGGAACGGTGGCTTACCACTCAGATGAACCTCACAAGGCTGGACAAATGGGCAGAGCACACACTGGGGACCAGTCATCCCAAAAGCAGCTTTGTAGAAAAGGCCTTAGAGGTTCTGTTGCGCACCAAGCTGAACAAGAGCCAGCAACATGCCCTTGCAGCAAAGGCAGCCAACAGCATCCTGGGCTGCATTAGAAGTGTTGCCAGCAGGTCAAGGGAGATGATCCTTCCTCTCTCTTCAGCACTGGCAGCACACATTTGGAGCACCACATCCAGTAGTGGGCTCCTCCATACAAGACGGACACGGCCATACTGGAGCGAGTCCAGCAAAGGACTACAAAGATGATTAAAGGATTGGAGCATCCGTCATACAAAGAGAGGCTATGAAAGCTGGAATTGTTTAGCCTTGAGAAGAGAGGACTTGGGGAGATTTTATCATTGTATACAAATATCTGATGAGGGAGGGGGAAAGGAAAACAGTCGGACTCTTCACAGTGGTATCCAGTGAATGGAGAAGAGGCAATGAGCATGAATTGAAAAACTGGAAAACCTATTTGAACATAAGAGGGAGGAAAAAAAAAAAAAAAAAAAAAAAAAAACCAAAACCTTTTTTCACTGTGGGGGTAATAAAACACTGCAACAGGTTGCCCACAGAGGTTTTGTAATCTCCATCCTTCAACATATTCAAAACGCGAGCAGGCACTGCCTTGAGCAGTCTGCTTTGAGCAGGGGGTCAGACTAGACTATTTACAGAGGTCCCTTCCAACCTCAACCATTCTGTTATCTAGGTGAAAAATCAACAACTGACTAAAACTAGAACATCTGTAAGACACATGTGACATCTGCAGGAAGGGATAAGGTTTAGAAAACAACCTGAAGTGATAACTGATCTCCATTAAGGGTATCTGTTCTAGTAAGATTTTCTAAGCTGAACACTTTCTTAATAGCCACTTTCTGGTGCCTAAACACGAACCCATCATCATCCTATCAAAAGTTGTACAGGATGCAGTGTTCCTTCTTTATGAAAGCAGCAGCTTACCTACAATTTAGTAGCTAACAGGTTTAACAAGTGTCACATGTTCTGCATCCTGAAAACACAGCTTTTATTTCGTGGTTGAGAAAAACAAGCTTAGTCCCCTAAAACAAGCTTCCCCAAAATTCCAAAATTCTGCAGGACTATATCATATCACCTGAAATCCAAAAAAGAACATTCCCCATGATAAGAAAATTTGAACAGGTCTATTTTTTTCTTCTCATGTACAGGCTTGTTCATTTTCTTCTTTGAAATTGTCCATTTTGAAAGAATAGGGAAGGAAAGAGACATTTACTGCATGTCTGGGCAATTCACTATTGGGAGAAATTCCTGTATTTAGTTCCAAATGTAAAAAAGTTAGCAGTTATCTTCACCTACACTGCTTTAAAAAAATGCTTTCACCATATATACTTCCTTTTTCCTTAAATGAAATTATTTAAATTTCAAGGAAAAATAAAAACAAAGGACAAGGGAGGCAGGGAGCCAAGAAATCTACTTCTCCAGCAATGGATAGCACCAGGACACCAGGAACCAAACCTAGCCAAATAAGCTACAGAAAACAAAACAAGAAAATTCCAAGAGATACGTGAAATATAATACTCAATTGCTAAAGAAAACAAACTGCCTAAAGGTGGCTAAACTCCAGTTAACAAAGAGGGGGATTTTTCCTTTTGAATTTGCTTAGCCAGGAAGCTCCTGTTACCATCCAAGAAACATTCACACATAGCAACATCAGCAAGAATGTCATTAACAGCCCTTACTAGGGGTACATTAACTCAAGCACTCTGCGTACTTCCCCACACACGCTTTTTTTTCAGAAAATTAAGACACCAGTGTTAGAGTAGAAATACTATTAGATGGGGGTCTTATTTCAGCAGTTTTCTCTAACTGAAGACAGTGCATTCAGTTACCTAATCCAAAGCTGAATACCTGGTTGTTCTAATTTCAGCAGTTTTATTACATGTATGTCTACAATGTAAAACAGTGCTTCGGAGCTGCATCATATGTACACAGCATTTTAAGGGAGGGGAGAGTGGTGCATATCTTGGGTGATCTTTAAGAAGTTAAAAATCCAGAAATTTACACATTAGTAGCTGATAGGAACCACATTTACAGAATATTAAACCACAGAGCTATGATATGCATGTAAAGTTATGAGAGGTAAGGACAGTGCTGTACTGCTGCTGACATACATATACACTTTCCTCAAAGTAAGGAACATACATGGCCCTCTTCTTCCCCTACTGTATTTCTTATCCGAATTTGATAGTTCAGGAATCAATTTAAAATAGACCCAAAAAAATAATTATTTTCTATTACGTTGACTGCACCATAAAATTGCATGAGACACACTTGCAGGTATCAACATATATAAAAACTTTAAGCAGTCTATTGGCATATTTTAAAATTATTTTTTTTTGCATTCGTAGTGACCTAAGAATATCCCCCATTAAAAAGTTAATGAAACATAAAAATTAAAAAATCTCTCAGTCTTTGGCAGACAGATTAGACCCTTAGCAATTTTTTGTCTTGGTTATTCATGGCAGTTTCATTAACTTTTACCCCCACCTGGTGGTTGTATCCAACAACAGCACAAATGAACATCCAGCTGTCAGAAGTACTTCTGGGTTTAGTTCAACATGCATTAGATAAGAGTGTTTATACTGGATCCAGGTAGGGGCTTTCTGCCTAGTTTCAAAAATTCCAGGCATATATTTTTGCTTTTTCTATATGCTACAACTAATGCAACAGTGTACAGTATAAAAACCCTTAATGTCTTTTTCAAGTACCTCAGACTATATCTGTAATTGATATATCTAGCAAAACTGAAGTGTTTTAAAGCAATACAAATTTTCCCATTTGGTAACATTTGCAAAGCAGTTAGCAAAGCATACATGAAGGCTATGATAGAGTATTATGGAGATATGAACATTTTCTGAACTCGACTGCTTGTGATAGCACTGTCAGCTCTCAAAACTTGCACTTGTAGTTTCATAACTACAAAAACGTATTGCCTATTGCCACTACATGGAATAGGTTTTTACAGAGCAGTGCAATGTTATTGTGCAAACCTAGTGAACACCACAAGAGGGAGCCCTTCCCCCAGATAATGTTTTGAAATAAAGTACATTCCATTTTTGTCAAGTTGCAGTTACAGATGTTTCTGAAGCCGTCACACCAACTGTGGTAAACTTGGTTTAGTTCAGTCATGTCTACCCCAGCGTAAGCTTTGCAATATACAATCTTGGAAACACCAAGATGCTGAATTTACTTCCTTGATAGCCATTACTACTGGACTTACATAAATTATACTGTGCATGCATAAAGTGGTAATTTCAAAAGATTATCACATTAAAAATCAAAACAACATGGTCACTGGAAAGTTCAAAGGCCTTCCTATGTGACAACTACTTTCTCCAGCAGATTTCTAATTAACTCATGTTTTCTCAAGTACTGTAGCAACTCTTACAGAGTGAAAATTTCTGAATTGGTTATTATAATTTTCACTCTGTAATATTTTATTGTAGCTTTTTCCAAATTCAATTCAGACACGGAAGAAAGGATTATTTTCCACTAAATTTTTTTTTTCCCCATGTTTGGAAGCAAAGAATATAAATCTGTCTGAGCAGCTAAATCTGTGTGAAAAAATGAGAATTAGCTGGAGGGTTTTTCCTTCCATGTAGGAGACATACCAAATTAGCAATCCCCCATGACGTGTGACAAAACATATCATAGAAGAACCCAACTAGAAAGAACCTCTAAAGTCATGTAGTCTGATCTGCTTAAAACCACTAAACTGCAGATGCAATCAGGTTGCTCAGGGCTTTAGCCAGCTGAGTTTTGGAAAACTTCCACGGATTTAGATCTCCCAGTCTCTCTGGACAACCGTTCCCAGTGTTCAACCATCCCCACTGTGAAGAATTGTTGCTTCATGTCCTGCAAACATTGCTTCTTGCCTCTCACTGCACGTTCCAGAGAAGAAGCTGGCTCTACACAAACCCCTCACCAGTTGCAAATCCAGCTGTGCCCTGGCTTTCCTAATTTCACACCAGGATATTAATCCGGGTGATATTTCTACACCTCTCCTGGGTAGTTCATCCCTATTTCTACCTTCTGTACACTTCATTTTTGCTTTTGAGCTCAGGAGTTCCCCATTAAGCCAAGTCAACCTCCTATTACACCTGCTCATTTTCTTGCACACTGAGGTGCACATTACAGTGCTTAAAGGTTATCCTTGAAAGTAAGCATCTCTCCTGGCTTCCTTTGCCTTCAGGGCATTCTCCAGTAAGGTGCCACATACACATTTCCTAAAGATGACAAAGTCTATTCTCTCAAAATTTAAGGTCTTTCTTCTACTATTTTCCTTCCTCACTTTTCTCAGGTCTTAAACTACTTTGTCACCACAGTCAGGGTCACCATTGACTACCACACCTACAGTCAACTCCTCCTTCATGGGTTTTAAAAAATAAAAATTCCTTTACTGTCCAGATAACACAAAAAATACTCAACTAGTTTCAGAAAGATGACAGACAATACACATTATTTCCTGTCTTCACCTATTCATGTTTAATTTGTTGTAAACTACTTTAATCTTAAAAAAAAAAAACCACACATGCCAAAACAACTTGCAAGTTAGGGATCTGGAAATCAATGAATTTGTTATCTGTGAGTTTATAAGACATTTAGCAAAAACTGTACCTTTTTCTGAGAAAAATCTTCCAAAGACCAATTACCCTCTCTTCAAAGGAACAGAAAAAGGACAGCACAGTTAACTTGTAAATTATGTGTTCTAGATTAAATAATACCTTCACTATGTGAAACAATTTACCTTCTTTCTCCAGCCAAATCTACTAAAGATTGTCCTGTTTCCACCAGTTATTTCCCTTAGACACATAGAAGTGTCCAAATTATTTTCAAATATTAGTATCCATTATACATGCCAGTCATAAGCATGTTAACCAATATTGGAAAGCCTAAGAAACTCACTCTGGCAGACATCAAGGCATCATTGCTGCAAGCACAAGTAATATTTTTTTCTTGCATCCTGCTTTCCTTGAAATAGCTTATTTTTATTGCGCCTCTTTACCACACCTGAGACACTTATATTCCATAATTTTCCTTGTTTACAAATCAATCACTAACAGTTGAATTTAACTATCTAATCCCAACTTCTCATAGCTAGCAAGTTTCTTAAATTTCTTATTTTTGAGAATAAATTTACTTGTATCATCATAAAGAGACAGGCTTATGAATCTTGCATTAACACGAGGAAGAAGTCTGAACAGTATGTTTTCAAGTTAGCTTCTAGTAGCTCTGATTCTACATTAATATTCAAACCAAAGCAAATTTGGTTTAATTCCATCAAATCTCCAAAATTCTTTAAAAAAAAAAAAAAAAACCAAAACAAAACAACAAACACCAGAACAGTTAAGACCAACTTTTGTGATATATCACACAACAGCAAAAACAACTAGCCAATAACATATTAACAATTCAATTAGCATCTTAAATGAAAATGGAGTTATTTTGAAAATAATTACATATCTGTGCATGTATAATGAAGACATCCATTTTAATTACATTATGCTGAGTACTAACCATGAATTAGTGAGCCATTTAACCACTGAATATAGTAGTTTTGTGGAAAAGAAAGCAGGATCTCATTGCTGATTATTGAGAAAGGTAGAAGCAGGACTGCACCAGCTGAAACTGCTAGAGTGAAGGTGCTCAAGAACAGCCTGAAATTTAAAGAAATGTACCACTGTTACCACCAACATGCTCTGAACAGGGGGGAAAAAAGTAGTTAGCCTACCTATTAATCAGTGTCTGAAGGCAACACATTCTTACATTGTAAAGGGGCAGGAGAAACTGATTTCCACAATATTTCACTTCCAAAATGCAAATTTCAAATACCAAGTAAGTTACAGAATCCAGTAAAAATAGCTCATTTTTACCAACTACCACAATTATTCTCTTGGGACTTGTATGCATTCAATTCCAATGTCATACACAGGTTAAATTATTGGAGTTCATGGAGTGTCTCTTCATAAGTCTCCTGTTTTAGTTTTCATTTCCCACATACACACTCAGAATGAAAAAAACTTCTATTTCCATATTGTTACTACAATTTTTAAAAGCAGAGCTTTTTAATGCCTAAAAAGTGAGTACAATTACACATAAACAGATATTTTAACACCAAACTGAAAAAAAAAAACCAACATTGCTTTTCTTTCACAATGTAGTTACTCGAGTATCATCTCATAGCTTGGGGTTTTCTGATAGCTGTAAAGTCAATACAGAGAAATTGTCGTAATTATTTAGAATATTTACGCTTATTCTTTTTAGATCCCAAATACAACTTATATCAAATGCCATCTTGTGGCACTAAAAAACAACTGTGTTCTTCAAAAAAAAAAAAAAACCAACAAAAATGTTCTGACAGAACTAACTCAATGCTAGAATAAAATTAGAAATAATTCTGAAAATTGCATGACAAAAAAGATAAACTTAAATAGGTCATTCCTACAACACAAATGTCAGTAAGTTGTTCACTGAGATCTTTCTTTTCCTTAACAGTCTACAAATCTATTTTTCATTCACACAATACTTAAAATTAGTCACCCAGAATTTCTTCTCTAAGTTATTTTTAAAAAAATTATATATATATATATGTGTTTTTGTTGTTGGTTACTGAGGTATTTTTTTCTCTTATTTAAGGTTAAGTATTCTAAGCCAGAATTGTAAAACCTAACAGACTACAGCCTTTCAAGGTGCTACAGCAGTTTGGCTTTGTCTTCTCCTCCCACCCATCTAAGTCCTGACAATTATGCTATGCAAAGAAATATCCATCTGCATATGTTTGACAGTTATTGCTTTTTGGAAAATAACATACACACTTAAGGAACAAGAAAGCTTAGGCTGAAAGAACAAGCAGCATTTTATATTTATAACACTACTTTTAATGAAAGGCTATTACTCTGATGGAAGTGCTAATCTTGTCTTACACTGTTTTTGCATGAAGAACACAGTATTTACAATTGATACTTGTGTTTTAAAGTTAAACTAGAAAATAGATGCAGGGGGGATAACAGTTAACAAGACAAATGTTACTCTCTGAATATTGAAAAATTCAGAACCAGGCTAAGACCACAGCTGCTATGAAAATCATTCTATCTAGAAGGGCCTTCACTGTAGTCTTAAAAGCACAGGAGATGCTTCTCTACTTGAGAGGGAAGAGCTTCATAGCATTTAAAAGTATGTATTTTTCTATAGATCTGAAGTAGACCTTGTGGCAAATAAGTTCAAATTCATTAAAAAATTCTGGTACCACACACTACTGTGAGAAGCATGCCTAAGATCTACATCATCTTTGTACGTCTTTCAAGCTTGCCACAAATTCACAACTGAAAGCGAACAGCTTGCAATGTACTCGGCACTTTCCCAGGGTACAAGACAAATCAATAAAATACTCATGAGCTCTCCTTCCAAGAGGATGACAGTACCACCATGGAAGAGCTAAGAACATTGTAATAAGCAAGTAGCAAGCCCACAGTTTAGTAAATCATGTAACTGAGGGCAGTAACAGCTCACAGATGTTCTGCAAATCTTCAGACGTATTTAAATAGAAGAGATTAATATCTAGCTTTACAAAGGAACAGGAAGAGGAGAGAGAGTGGCTGGCAGACCAGCAAGTCTGGCAAATGCTTGTCTTCCATTTGTTATTCTTTTTTAAGTTTTTTTTAAGATGATCAAACATAGATGTCTACTTCAGGGTGAGCTAACTTTCTTTCCAGGATCCATTGCCTCCCTTGATAGGGCTTCCATTGACTGCAGTGGGAACTTAAAACACCTACTTCCCATATAAACACCTACACTTTAGAGACCTAAATTCAGGTTCAGGTCTTGCACTGAATTCCACCTCTTGCATCAGGTCATCATGCAATATTCTGGCCAACTTTATGCCTACCAGGAAAACCATAGGTGAAAAAAGCCCTAGATCAAACTGCCTTGCATCTTGTCATGCCTTTCATAATACTAGGTGCTACTTGATCAAATCTTTTTCCTCTGCCCTCTAGCAAACTATTTGCTGTCATACTTAAAACGGACTGTTATTTATTTGGAAGCATACAAGATTCATATCATAATAATATACCAAGAAACAAAAGTTCTGCAAAAATGAGCTATACATACGATATTCTGTTAACAATGGCATCTTCATCCTCTTGCTCATCTGAAAATTAAATTACAGCAGATTATATTCAATACTTAGTCATCTTTCCTCAGGCTAAAATGTATATACAAAGGAATAATTAATTTACAATTAAAATCTAGAATTAATAAAACAATTTATCAGCATCAATATTTTAAGAACATTCCTAACAAAAATGAATTATTTTTTTTTTGCTTGCCTTAGACTCTTTTCAATCAATGTAACTACAAAGTTATTCCACTTTATTTAAATATACAGATCACAGTTTCTTGGAAGCATCTTCCAGAAGGCTCTGCAGTTAATAAGCTTTCAGACTACTACCAGCATGGCTGCTGCTAGGAACTGTCCTTTGGGGACCTCTGAAACCACAGAGAGCACGCAAGCTACGGGGAAGTCTTAGGGTCCATACTAACTACTACTATAAAACGCTAAATAGATGTTTCATTTTCAGTATGAATGTATTTTTAAAACAAGAAAGTATACCCAGAACAGTACTGACCACCACTCAGTTGCTTCCCCTTACTCATCCCTCCTCCCTGCTCCTAGGGATTTGGGGGAGGCAGGGAAGGAGCGTAGTTGTTGTTGTTGTTTGCTTTGGATTTAAGATACCATGGCTTCCCTTCTGGTATTTCACATTTTAGACCATTTTTGTTCACTTATTCTTCAATTAATATTCCAATTTTTTGAAATATTATCAATATTTAACTCAGAGGTCAATCACTAATACATCCTTCATTTATTCTTTACATCCTTCTCTACACACATCTATACACAAATGTATGCATTTCTACATTTGAAATAATTTTAAAGTCAGCTTTCTTCTTTTAAGTCTCCCAAGTTTTCCATGAGAAGTAACTCAAATTTATTTTAAAATCTAAGAATAAAGCCAGGTGTTTCAAGTTTAAGTCATGTACACACTTGAAATAAACATGTAGCCACTAACATCATGCTATTTTGAAATTCTTCTGTGAAAGTACATTGGGTTATTGTTTCTCTCTCTTTTTTTTTTTTTTAATGAGAATCTCATGGTGTTTTGAGAGACTAATTCAAGGTCTCTTATGAATTGTTTTGGCTAAAGAGCTTGTTGTAGAAACAGCAAACAATTTGTCCTGAAAGAATTCCAGATGGGTTAACTCTTCAAATGTGTCTCATCAGGAAGAGCCTAGCAGGCTACAAAGTTTGCCTAACTAAATGCTCACAAAGCTTTCATAAAGTCAGGAGAGCTGCAGAGCAGTTCCTCTCAGTAGCTGATGAGATCAGCTGCCAAAAAGGTAGTAAACGTGTCTTTACATCCAATAGTGTTTGCCAAACCAGTTTCCCTTCCCTGTTCTTCCCTATCTCCAAATGGTAGCAGCTCTGTAGTCTCCAAAATACATATCAGGATCAGAAGACAGTAACCACCTTACTTTTTAAACTACTTCCTATGTTTACAGAGGTGCACTTTTTTTTTTTTTAAAGGTATTACATTTCTTGAAGAGTTTACTTTTTTAAACACAAACCCATCTATGAAAGCAGCTCTGTAACAACACAGGTCACTATAGCTCAATAAACAGTTTCCATCAAAGTTCAAAGTGCCAAGATCATCATGCATAAGAATGCTTCTCCAGCATGACTGACTGAGCATTACCAAACACCAAGGTCCCAGATGAACTGTCAGGAGTCAAAGATTCTGCCATTTTATACAGATCTTTATGCTACTGTCTTTAGAAGAAATATAGAAGAAAATTACAGGGGCTCCTACAGACTAGTTTCAGACAGACAATGTTTCTGAAGGGGAAAAAAAAAAATTATCTCAAGGAATAAGACTTCAGTGGTGAGGTCATAAGGAACAGGTTAAGAACACTGAAATAACTCTACTTGAGCAAAGCAGGATTTTTTGAAGAAACCCACTACTTCCCTTCTGTATTACTGGCAACATTTTCACTTTACCAGCTAAAGCTCTGAACTTGGTTTTGGTGCCAGAACACAGCCTGAAGATACTTATTCTGGAAAAGCTGACATGAAAGGAGAACAACAGGATCTAAAGGCAAGGGAGGCAGAAAAGTCTACTTGACATTCTCCCCTTTCTTCCCTCTCAAAACAGTTAAAAATTCAGGCTGCCACAGAGCCACAACAGAACAAGTGATTGTGGCCATCCACAACACCTTGAAAACAGCCACCCATTCTCACTCAATTACACAGTGCCAGCTACAGTACTCACTGATCCTTTTCTGAGATGCTTCAGTGCACTCCCTCCCTTGGTTAGTGATATTAGAAGGCATGTTAAAGGGTCTGAGAAGTGCCAGAGCGGGCACAAGGGAGGTGATGGAAAACGTGCGGCTCAGGGACAAAGGGAGCAGATAGAGGGCAAGACAGCAGCATATACAATTTGGTCAGTCCAGGCTGCCATAGACCAGCAGCCTGAAAAACACTTTTAGTCAGAGATCTAGTTCTTCTGCTTTCTTTGTGAAGGCAGAGAGGAAAAGAATCACCTATTCATTTGAAAAGCAAAATTATTTTTTAATACATTAAGTCTATGCTTACCTGCTTTCCTTTTGTATCTTGTGATTATGAAGTAGGAAACTATGTAAAGAACAGCAAACAGGAGAAAACAGATCTGGAAGAAAAAACATTGTATTTATTAGGTTGTGAAGAAATGCCTGGATTATAAGAATAATAAACAAAAAATCCAGTATCAACAACTTAAAATTGAATTCAGGTCAACAAAAACGTATTCGATGTAAATGTCAACAATGTTTTGGTTTATAGCTTATTAATAGAAAGTTAAGCCAGTAAGAACAGTTTAATTACAGTAACAGGTATTGGATCAATTTTATGGCCAGCAAGTTTTACTCTAAAATTAAGAAAAAAGCCTTATTTACAGTGCAATTTTTTGTTTGAGGGAGGGCTGGGTGGGGTGGGTTGTTTTTTTGAAGTTTGAATCCACTTGAGTTGTAAAAACTATCACGCTTTGTATCCCCTTCACATGTAACCTAAGGGTAACTGTATTTTATACAATGGGCTCTTGAAGACCAGTTTTGGAGTAAGCTATCAACATATGTGGAAAGAAGAAAGCAGTACATTTACTATTTCCAAGATGTCTTGAATCAAACAAATTCCAGGCAGCAACACACATAAGAGAGACTCATTGGCCTACAGTGGATGTCCAAGCATGAGCTGGTCTAACATGATGTTTCCCTTATAGTCAGAAGCCAAGGGCACAATTTCCCTCCTCATGAGGTAGGTAGCTTATTTAGGTCAGAGGTACCTTGAGCCCAGCATGACTTGCATCAAGTTGTTTCTAAGATTTAGCACTAGAACATCAATACAATAAGGTAAGACCACAACAAATATGTTGGAAATCTTGGAGGAAAGGAATCGAACAGCAAGACAGTTTTAACCCTCCAAGCCTTTGTGGGAAAGAAAAAGAAAAGAAAAAAACAACACTTTATTTGCTCCTGAATGAGGCATCAGTGGCTCAACGCTGCTTCCTTAATCTTGTTTGTTGATACCCATTAAAAACATGATTCAGTCAGAAATGAAACAAGAACGAAGCATGCCATTCCACAATGCTGTATCCCTTAGCCTTCCCTAGTGCCTGAGCGGTCACAGTGAACAGTGCGATATACCAGCAGCGTATTCTGCTTCATGTCAGCTTGCAGGAAACAGAATACCTGCACACCACAGGCTGAGAAGCTACCTGAAGCAGCCCAAACTGTTAAGCTTCTTTTCCTTGTGCACAATACTAATAGCCACCTCATAAGTCTTAATGCACAGCAGTTAACCAACTCAATCAGGCAAAACTGTTGTAGCAGTTGCTACTATTAAAGTGAGTTTGTCCTATTACCTGTACAAGGGTTGTTTGTTGGGTTATTTTTGGGTTTGTTTTGTTGTTTTTTGTTGGTTTTTTTTTAATTGCCCCTGCAATTCATATTAACAACCTAAATGTGTTCTACTTCAATCTGAGCTTTAATCTCCTTTGTGATCTGAAATTGCAAAATTACTTCACTGGGCAGCAGCTGATCTATTTCTTTAATCAATCATTTAAAGATTTGTTGCCTTTAAGAACTCACTGTCTTAAAATCAGGGGCAGAAAAGCTACCTTAAGTGAAAGGAAAAAGTGAAAGCGAACGTAGCGATCATAGCCCTTAAAAATTTACATCTAAATAAGCATATTACATCCAAATCAGCAGAATCAGAGGGGGAAAGAATGTATCACTCAAATCAGGGAAGACAGACTTTTTAAGAAACACTAATAAAAAGAAACTGGGAGAGTTATTTCTTTTGTGTAGTCAGACATTTTAAATAAAAAAAACAAAGCATAGCCAAGTGTCTGAGCCTCACATTTGGGTGCCTGCAACTGCCCTGCATGTATCCCAGAAGTATTATGGTGCCATAGGTCTAAAAGTGGCAACTGAGCTCATTCTCTGTGCTGGCAATACACAGCAGTGATACCTGAAATACAGATGCTGAAAATTAGAATTCATAACTAGATCTCTGAATTCAAATATCTAACATGAATGAGTTCACCAACTTTCCAGAGGATGCTTCAGAGAAGAAAAGGCTTTGATAAAAAATTTAATTATTTAAATAAATAATTCTATTAATAAAGAATTTTATTAAGATTTAATAAAAAATATGGTTGTATATTTTTGAATCAGGAAGAAAAAAGAAACTGAGATGACCCTTGGGTTTTCAGAGTACTCTGACACAGCTTGTCCTGTCAGTATTGGAAAACACAATGCCAGTGCTGAAAGAGTCCTTCTCTAAGTTTCCAGTTCCTCTGAAAACTAGACCAAGGCTACGGATTAGAGACATCTAATTTTAGGCATCCGCTTTTGAAAATCAGGTATCACATATACAAGGTCAGTAAAATTCTTCAAAAATCTGTCAGACCCAAATAACACTGTCCCTGTGTAAGATAAAGATATAGTTAAGCTCACCTTTGGTTTAATTTTAATTAAGAGAAGAATAAAAATTACTGCAATCTTGTTTGTATCTTCAAATAAAATAGATGACCTTTATTCTATCTGTGATAGCAAGGTTACAATGAAAATGTAGGTCTGTACTTATAAGGTCCCACTGAGATAACTGAGGTATTCTGAGGGCACAGCAGATGAAAGCTGTCCAGTAACACGAACTGTCAAATGTTGTATTTCTAGTTTTAGATGACAGCTACTTTGCAACTCAGCAATAAGGTGTAACTATATATCTTGGTGTAATTGCCCCTCTACTTCTCTCAGAATTGAGAACAACAAATATTTACAAAGTTGTTTATTACTGAAAAAGCACATAATCTTAAAATGATCAGCAAGAAAAAAGTAAATTCTAATCAGTGAAAGCTTTAACATCTTAACAGAAGAGAGTTCACAAATTAAAAGTCCTTCATAGTGACCAAAACAACTCAATAAGCAAACTCAGAAATATTACTTCAGTCTCAGTTTATACTTAGTGAAACCTATGATCCTGAAGTGTTTCTAACCATGCATTCTGAATAGCTTTCCAAAGGGAGTAGCAAAAGCCAGCATCCTAACTATTTTTAGAGTGGAACTCAGTTAAGTTGGGGAAAAGGAATGTGTTGCCCATGATAGCGAAGAATAGATTCCACTGTCCTGTCACACTGCAGTCCTGGGTTCTTACTCCTCATGCTGCTCTTTGTTTGAGGATATTTTTGTACTGAAAAAAAAATACAGCCCTTGTTTGTACTTGTTCTAGCTTTGGTTCATGCTTCTCAATTAGGAATGACTGGGCTTGTATGCAGTACTCTAGGTACTAAGAGCATTAAGCCTTTCTTTCTGTACTGAAAATACTTCAACATCTTCACCTGAGAATCACACTAGTAACTTAGCATTATCCTCCAACTGCTGAATCCATCCACACCGTCCTCCTCAATTGCTTCCAGCAGAGCGGCTCTCAAATTACAGTAGAAACTTGTTTTCAGGGTTCAAGTTCATCACCATGTCTTTTTTTTTTCCTTTTAAAACCACACCTTAATTTCATACTACAGCTATTATTTTGGGATAATTGAGTCCTTTCTGCACCAAGTTCTAACCCTCCTTTGTATTGACTACATCTCCTAAAGAATTGGTTTTGTGCTAACAACATAACGTTTTACTTCATTTTCATCTAAGTTGAGCAAGACTACTCTTAATACTGATAGCTGAGGAAACTGAGTAGCAGTTTCCCCCCCCCCCAAATGCAACACCTACTGTCATGTACATTACAGCCATTCTTATTCACTTCACGCTACTAAGACACACTGACCCTAGTTTAAGAAATACCTTCCAATGCATTTACTGAATACAGCCCTTGGCAAATGCAAAAGGAACACTCTACCAATAGTCATGTGGCTTCAGAAAATACAGTTCTTGACAACTCCTAATTTGACTTTCTTAAAAAAAAAAAAAAAAAACAAAAACCAAAAACACAACTTAGAAGAGGGCAAATTCACATATACATATGTTCATAGTACCCTAAATCATCTGTCAACTTTCATTTCTAATCACTTATTAAAAAGCATAGGAGTCTGAAAATTTTCTATGGTTATAGCCAAACAGTCAAGCAAAGCAATTCTTAATAATTCGTAATGTCTTTTTTTGTGTTCCCCCCTCCACACCACTCAGTAACTGAAAACGCATGGATTCTATGCTACATCTAGGGGCTCCCTTTTAATAGGTGGCACATTAAGAAGTCTTCAAATCTCAAGCATATAATTCATTCACATCGCTTTGCATGGACTAAATACAACCTCTGGTAGGACAAGCAAAAGAAGCCTGTCTTCCCCTGGAGTTCTTAATCTTCATTTGTGAAAGGAAGTGCTTTATGTTCCTGCTTAGATTACACACTAGACATGCCAAGAGAGGCTACTTCTGGAGATGCACTGCACTACATTCTTAGGTATCTTGTACCCAGCTCTTCCATAGAGTCATACTTTTGGATCTGTCATCCAAGTATGCTCCAAGTCATACTTCTGGATCTGTACCAGACAGTTCCCAGCTCCTGCAGAAACAGAGCTGGAGATAAACTGCACACATCTCAGTTCATAACTATGTGCATCTAAGGGGCTGGCACTGAAGAGTCTAGCATTAAACACAAGCAATAAAGGTCTGAACTAATGCAAATTACATTGTACTTATCCCACTGACAGTTACTAAAGATCAGCTGACACTGACTTCTCTGTGCGGATGGTCCTTAAAACTTTGGCATTGAAATTCATGCCTCAGATTGGCAAAGCATCATCTTCAGTTGCAAGTACTAGAGCTACACTTTCATGCTAAGAAAGAACATGCTCAAAATGCACAAGGTACAACCACCTGCCACAATTGTAACTCATGTGTGTGTGCATGTGCATTAAAAGCTGCATTTTTGTGTACAGAAAGATGGACAGCTTCTGTTTACATAGCGTGGTATTCTTTCAACTGTTGTGCAGGAAATACAGCTATAGTTTATACTAGGAAAAAAGCATATAGTTGTGTTGTCCAGTAATTGTTCAATACCTGACAATCAGTGTGCCCTGGCAGTAAACACTCTAAAGAGCATCCTGGGCTATATTACCAGAAGCAAAGCCAATAATCATGGGAAGTAATTATCCTTCTCCAGTCAGCATTCATCAGGAAACATGTAGTTGGTGCATCCAGTTTTGAGCCTCCAATATAGGAAAGACATCGGTAATCGCAGCAAGTAAGGCCACCAAGATGGTCAACAGGGTGGAACACTTGCCTGGTGCAGACAGGCTGAAGGTCCTCAGCTTGTTCAGCCTGAGGACAACAAGGCTTCAGGAGGACCTGATAGCAGTTTGCCAGTGCCTATGAGGAGGTCATTAGAAAGGCAGAGCTGGGCTCCTGACAGTGGTGCACAGTGGGAGGATGAGACTGGAGGCAAGGAGAAATCCCCTCCATGAGGAGAGCCAAGCAGTGGAACCAGTTGCCCAGCAAGGTTGTATGTACAGTCTCCATCCCTGGAGGTTTCGAAGCCCAAAGTAACCTAGTCTGACATCATAGCTGACCCTCCTTTAAGCAGGAGGCTGGGGACCAGTTAGCCTTCTTTTCTACCATCCTGAATAAATTAGCACCATTAGAAACTTTGTCATGTCACAAGTTACACCCTTCTCCAGGTCACTTAGGAATACATTTGAAAACATTAGTGTAAGCACAGGCCCCTGTAGGGCTGTATCAGGGATGTCCTCCCACTGTGAAAAAGCTGGACATCTTGCAGAACAACAACTTTTAGCAGTAAGGAACCACCACAGAACTCCTTTGCAAAAAGAAGTCTGAGACCTTAGAATTGTTCTTTGACTTAACACACTTCCAAGCATGAAACACAGGTTCAAGATTTCCACTTAAAAGCATCAAAGCAGACAAGTGATCATTTCCTCCCACTTGACTGCATACTATCTTTTAGAATAGGGAGACTAAAACAGACAAGAAGTAAACAGCATTTTACTATGCTATGTATGAAATGAAAGATGAAGAAGCCCCAAAAAACTAAGGAATAAGGGAAGGAAGGAAATAACTTCATTTTAAAGTGGCTACATCAGTATTAAAACAAAAAAAGTTACTGCTATTAAATCTACCAGCATTTCTATGCAAAAGATATGCAGAAAAAGAGCAGCTACAGACATAATGAGCAGTATCTCCCCTTCTTGCTGTTACTTTACAGAACGTGTCCTTTCCCCTAAATAGAAAAAACAGCATAGAGAAAAGAGGAGGCAGAGATCACTCTGGGAAACACCACCCTGTAGAATACGTATAAAAACATGTTTAAGAGTTGAAAACAGAACTGTCAGTGTTTTGCTTGACTGTGATTACTACCTACAGAAAAGTACTAGTGCTGCACTTCTGGGTTTTAATTTCTATAACAGAAAACAACTAAGCATAGCATTGTACACCTACCTCTTAGTGCTATCATGCTACTGAAGTATTTTAATGTGCATTAAAATGCCACACGGCAACTAAAAAGCTTCCTCCTACTGTCCCACTTGGCAACTACTTTTGTTTACTCCTGGAAAGGATGGCAGGAATAAACAGCAAGAAAATACAGGTGGAGACAAGCAGTTCTGCTCAGTCTACTTTTAATAACTCCATTAGGCCATTGACATCTAAAAGGCAAACAAGGTGTTCCACCTGTTTTGGATGTGTCAGCAGTAAGTTACCCATAGCAAACAATGCACACTGAATAAAATTTTAGCTATGGTCTCACTTTGACCTTGGCATTCATAATATCATCCATTTTGGGCATCTCATTTTTCTCAAAATGAGGTATTAACTATTTATTCTTAAAAACTCTGTGCTCTGTGGTTAGATTAAGTTCACTCTAATCCAGCCAGTCTTATACACTTAGCATGACACATTAAATTCAAGCTTATGAGAAAATGTCAAACGCATCTTATGACTACAGATTAATCGTACTCATTAACACAGCCCTCCACACCTATGATTTCTCCCACATGCATGGTCTCCTCTCGGGACTCCTCCCTGGCTTAAGACATGTGCAAGAAGTTGACCCACTTTCTTTTGTTGGTTCCTACATCATAAAGAAATCATAAGTGGTTCAGAGGCTGAACCTAGACTTGCTCATCTAGGAAAAAATTCCAGGATCTACCAAAGTACGAAACATCCAAAAACATATTGTGTGCTAGAAATACTGCTCAGCTGAAGATGAAAAACAGCCTCTACAGCCCTTTAGAAGGCAGCTTCCTCATGTCATTCACTTAAAACTACCTTCACATTAACTTCACCAGCAGCAGAGCCCCACTTCAAAATAATGAAGGAATTCAAATCAATATATGAATTTGTTAGCTTTTACATTCCCTTTTATATACTTAATGGGAATGTATTTATATTGCTGGGTAAAGGGAAAAAAAAAGTGATACCTCCATGACCCTTAGTAATAGGCCCAAGATACCTTTGTTCAGGGTACTGTATTCTATACCCAGTAATACACTCAAAACCCCTCAAAAAATGACTACAAGTCATTTTTCTTTGACCTGTATGGGCTACAGCAATGCCATTAAAATCAGATTCAAGAATATTTTTCACCATTAGTGCAAGATTTAAAAACGCCCTCTAGAATTAACACCAATAGCACCAACCTAGATCATGCTAACAATCTGCCACTGAATAAAGGTATTATTCAACATTTTACAGCCAGGCTATTAATAATCTGTTATATTAGAACTTCACAGAGTTATTCCATTAAAAATTCCTTTCTGAAAAATACCTCAAAAGTCTCATTAATACAAACTCAGTAAACAATTTAAGACAGCTTCTTTGGCTAATACTAATTTCCAGGGCAAGATGCTTAACTAAGACGACAGAGCTAATGAATTTTCTCCTCCTAAACCATAAAAATCCTCCTCCTTGTCTTCTCACACATACTTACTGTAGAATTTTTAAGTAGCACATCTTTTTTTTCACCCCCACTCCCAAAACACAAACATATTTAACTGCAATACTTGGATGCTTTCATAATTCTCACCTATTATGCAGACTCTCTACTGGACATAAGTTATCACAGTCTTAAACTCAGCAAATATTTTAGACATGTTGCTATTGTCACATTCAACGCAAACTCATCAGCATCAATTCTTACCATCAGCTAAATATGTTAAAAATAGAAAGTATAGTTAGGTAATGGAAAAAAATGGGATACTCAAGGCATAAACAGGCACCTAAAATCAACAGTAAAACTGTGAAGCACCACATTTTGCTGCCAATTGTGAAGCCTAACACTGGAAACCACACCACTGTAAGCCAAGAAGGTAAGGTGGGGGGGGTAATCACACACATATACTGCTTCTAGCCTCTGTATGTTAAACTCAGCCACACACAGACTGCAATGCCATCTATACTGTGCCGTGTAGAGCACACATGATATGGAAAGAGGAACTGAAACAAAGTTCTGTAGAGTATTTTCCAGTTAATCAAAATTTTAAAAGCCAAGTTATTATCAAAGTGCTCAAATATTCAAACAGTACAAAGCACTGGGCTCTTTCTTGGAACCATGTTGATGGTAGTTAGAAACAACTTTTAATATATGCAGTTAATCAAGAAACTAGAAACCTCTGTGTGGGAAGCAGCTCAGCAACACTACAATACATATTCAACAGCAAGCTGATGAAACGTCAACATGAGTTTTGTCACCATCTTCATGAGAGTAAATTGAGCCTCAAAGAGCAACAGATGAAAGCTGCTGAAAGTATGAAGCAGTTTCACTTGTCACATGAATGACCAATAAGGGGCTTACAGCAGTAACTTATTCCAGGTCATCTCTACCTAGCTGTATACTTACCCTTTCAAGTGATGCAACAACCCAGGCTGTTAATTATTATATGCATAAAAACTTAAACTACAATCATGACTTTCAAAGTCTCTCCTGTTCTTGCATCATAAGTTATGTAAGTTCTTGCACGTTCAATGTTACCAAGAAGTCAGTGTCCCTAGTCATTTGACAGTACGTGTTTACAGGAAAGCTTCAGCGGTTTTCAAGGTAAGGGGGAGGGCATGAAAAGAGTAGAGAGTATCCCAGAAGTTAAGACTTCCTCAACAAGAGTTATCACTACTCTCCTAAATAAGGATAAATACCAAATTAAATAGGGGAAGGTGAAAGACAGTAAAGGAGAAAGCACTGCAGTTTAAAAAAAACCAACAACAACAAAATCACTTACTTAACCTTCAAATAAAAGCAGTAAGCTTATACTGAATGAAATGTTTTCTTTGGATAGTCTTCCTTAACCCAAATTTCCATCTGTGTCACCAGAACTGAAGTCTCACTTTCTTATAACTTCACTGGCAACATGCTTCAGATTCTCTCTTTGCTCTGACATTAACACCATCCCCTCTGCTGCTCTGCTCTCCACTTCACCCACCCCTCAACATATCTGAAAACACTTCTTTCTGGAGGGTCTTATGCTTATAAACTCAATCACAACCAGCAACCCTACATCACAGCAAAGATTGAGACATTCATTACAACCCCACGATCTCCCTGTTATATCCTGACACCTTATCCAGTCCCTCTACTACATGACCAGCTATCCAAACAAAACCCAAGATGGATGTGCTTGTCTGTGGTCTTGTAATCAACAGCTGGTTTTGTTTGCTGTCAGTTCTTTCACTTTTCATTAGACTTTCTCAAATCTAATTTACACCTTAATCTAACTTTTCTTAAACAGGTGTCTGTACCTTCCATGAAGTGTGTCGCCCTTCTGGTCAACTGCTACCACAAAGAAACACACCGGTATTCAAAAGGAATTATTTTGAACTGTATCTAATAGCAACCTTTTACACTTCAGCCTTTCATGCTTATTTTATGTAAACAGAGAGAGTGGAACTCTCCAAAAGCTGTTCCTGTTTTGGGAATAAGCATCTCTCTATTCACTTGTCTATGCCAAGTGTTTAGAGATGCCTATTCATTCCAGATGGATCCACCAGTGCTGATCCTCAGGACCAGCAGCCAGAAGATGATTCATCACTTCTTAAAGTTCTGTAGAGCACCCATGTTTACAAGTAAAGGTGTATTTTTAAGGTGACAGGAAGATGCCAACATTTTGTATATGTAATTATGGTAAATGTGCACCAAGCTTTCAGCCTTATATCTCATGCCACTACCACAAATACTCCTTTATTCAGTTAAAATTCTTTTCCAAAACATTAAAAAAAAATAAAAAGCAGCAATACTGAGAAGCCTAGACAAAGCTATTTTTGACATACAAGAAGCCATTTAAGGTATAAATTACTCCTCAAGTTTTCAGAATATGGATAAAAAAATTGAAAGTCACCAATTTTACTCAATAAAAGATGAACTTGCATAAACATTCAAACAAAAACATTTCAGTATTTGTAGTAAGTTTGTTCTTAAAAATCACCCATGCTTCTATTCAGCATTTTCTTCCTGGCCCACTATCAGAATATCATCACTTCTGGCATAAAACAGGGTCTGTGAAGATTACAATTTTTGTCTGGGGCATAAATTTAAGGAAGAAAAACTTGTGACAGGAACAAGAGCACACTACCAACAGGAGTACAGTGCTCAAATCGGCTTTCTCATTTTACAGCTCTATAGGGGACAAATGCCAGCAGTAACCACAGTGCACTAGTTCATATAGAAGAATCCTGAACACCCCTCTGCCTGAAAAGAGGACAAGAGGACAAAAGGTAAAAAAAGAAACCAGAGAAGAAAACAAAGCCAGTGGTATTAGTGTGAAGTTGCAAACAAAAATCAAAGACATGGCACAGCTGCAACTACCTAAAAAGACCTTTCTAAACTGCTGGAAATTATTTTTAGATTCAGATTTACACACACACACACACATACACTCTAAGTAACCATCATATCACCTGTAACAAAAAAACCCACACCTCCACACCTTAATATTTAAAAGTGGTATGAAAGCCTTATTGTAGAGGGAATAGTATTAAGAAGTAGAAAAACTAAGTTTCTCCGAATATCTAGCATCTGAAGCCTACACCTCTGAAAACATTTAGTCCTTCAAATGGAAGCATCTGACATCAATCATAAACCTACATATTACACCAGTTTCAGTGTCTGCCTGGACTTGCATGAAGCAATTAGAGTTATAATAGCACTTTTGTATTTGAACTTATTCTACCAGAACTGATTTTTTTCATAAGCATATTAAATATAATTAAGTCATTTCCAAATATACTAAGTTTGTTCTTAAGCTTTCTAAGCAATAATTCTATGGTCACCAAATTGTTTTCTTCCGCAGCTTTCCCCACACTACAAATGCAAGCACAGTGTATTTATTTTGCCAAGGAAACGTCATAACCTAGTGTATGTGTGTATTTGTACAAACTCAAAATAATACATTTTGTAAATGGAAAAATAATATCAAAGTAGATCTAAATTTTAAAAATACAAACTAATATTGCAGAATAGAAGACTCAAACTGGAAAAAAGGAGTGTAAGAATATTCTAAGAAGTAAACCCAGGGGAACACAGAGACTGAACCATTGCACTTGCTTCAATTGTGTTTGAAATAGCTCACAACAATACTAGCGGAAAACCCAACACTTTATAATTATGTTGTATAAACAGACATAATAACAGGACACAAGGGAAAAGCAGTTCCCTAAAAGCTTAAATATCCTCCATGGACATGCAAGATTTCAGCAAACTATAAATTAATCTAAAGAATAGAGAAAGGCAAGCTAATTAAGTGTACAGAAATAACAGATAGTATCAGACCAGCACAGAACACTGTCTGGCCTTTACAACTCTTTCATACAAATGCTGATCAAGTACAGAACACAGATGCTCTTCTATATTTTGTAACCAACTACAGCTGCTTTTCAGAGAGATGCCCCTTTCAGTTAGAACCGAGTATGACTCTGGCTTTATTGAAGTCAAGGCTCTCATTGACTTAGAGCAAACTCATGGCTGTGCCATGTCTCTTATACTGGGTCATCAGTCCCCAATCCCCATGCTTACTTTACTGAATCTGAATTTTAAAGTTTGTACAAGTCTGAAAGAGTCTGGGTGTTTTCAATAACTGTTCCAAACAACAGATCCTCAACACAGCAGATTCACATGTGAAGAGCCACGCCAAAACTAGACTAGGGAGTTAACCTCCTATTAGTAAAAGATCATCCTCATGAAGCAACAAAATACAAGGCAGATTATTTTCTTGAAAAAAAACAGGTGCCATACAAACACTCCAAACGAGGTCAAGAGTGAAAGGGCCTGAGTTAAATTAAGCATTAAATCAGAGACAGTCACCTCAAAAGCAGATGAAGGATTTATTTTAAAAAATAATCTTTTACTACCCTTGCTCAATCTATAAACATGTCAGAAACATTTGTCTTTTCAAGGCAGAATTAGCAGAAGTTGGCACCTACAGAAAGAGACAGGCACCACCAGCAGAACAACAACAAGCCTTTAATTTTTGTTACATAACACAACTTTATGGAAAACTTTGTAGCTTGCCAGTTCAGAGAATAAATGAAACACAAATGAAGCATTACACTGAAGTTAAGCTTAGTGTGCCCTTAGGACTCTACCAGAAAGCACAATCTAGAAATTCTCTATCTATTCAAAGAAAATGGAAAAAAATTGAAAAGGATTTTCTTTTCAACTACATCAACTTACTTTGATTTCTCTTCTCTCCTCTCATGAATGTATCATTTTAGCTTCCAGTAAAGATTGTGCCACACAAGTAGATCTCCAAAGACAATACTACCAGATTCCATAAATTTGACTTAGTTCTTACAGGCATATAGAGGTCTCCTCCACTGTAATATTATGCAACAAACATCAAATCGTTCTGTTAACTGCTCCACTACCCCCAGCCCACCTGCAGCTGGAATGAAAGTCTCATGCATGTGTCAAAAAGTGGAGTATGTTCCCTCCTCCAGCTGAGGGGCTGATGATTATACCCACTACCCACACAACAACTATCTGCATATTTAAGAAATTGTATTCACCATGTAACTTCATGACCAGCAAGGGCAGGAATGATTAGGAGGGGATGTTAACATAAAAGGTACATGTAAGCGACATACTCTGTATACTTTGTTACGCTTAAACTAACCACAAGCATAAACATACTTGCAATATGCTGCTACAGCTATGCAAGAGCCACAAGAAAGTTGTATACTCAGCTGTGGATGGCAGCAGTTTATGCACTCAAGAAGCCCTGTGGTCTTAAAACATAAATTAAAGACAAGATCACAACTGTACCAATGCATGATTTAAAAGGCAAAATTGTTATTATTATCCCTACTGATTAAACCACAACATAGACGGCCTGTCATCAATATTGAATATGCAAGTACAGTTTCAAGAGCAAGAATATTCCGCCTCCACTGTCCAAATAAAGCAACACTGCACCTCTAAAATACGAGTTATTGTCTTATGTGATTTCTTATGTGACTACACCAATAGAAGAGTTACCAATTGCTCTAGAGGGGCTGAAAAAGCTTTAGAGAGGTAGCTGCAGTATAGATGAGTTAGTTCTTTAAGATTTAATAGACCTTCACTATTTGCAACAGTTCCTGGAGAGGCTGCACACAGCCATTCCTTCGGACTCAAAATTTGTGCATCCTACTAAGTTCAAAAGCACAATATGTAGCACACGATGTATCAGAACAAGACTCTGGTGGATATAAGTAGAAGATGATTAGCAAATACAAATGGAAAAAGGGTCACTGAGGAAAAGATGGATGCTAGCATCCAGGAGAGATGCATGGTTTGTGCATACACTTGTGTTTTCGTAGCACAAAGGAGATTAAGGTAATGTTTAAAGACCTCTTTACAAAAACATAGTTTTCTTTTCATGCCCCTCCACTGGTCATGGCTCTCATGACATACACAACATCCACTCACAGAAAAGAGACGGTCCAGAAAATCTTCTCAAGTAACAGTTCTCTTCATACAGACTTGTTCTGCACTCTTCAGAAAAAAATATCCCAGAAATATAACACTTCACCAGAAAAAAGAAGGTCTTAACATATGGATTCATAAAAAAATAGAAAAGAAATTAACACACTAGGGATCCAAGCAAGTCTCTGTTATCAAATAACCTAACCATAGGCCTACATAAATCAGTTAACAGTGGTATTTAATACTGTCTCCCAACACAGCTGAAAAATATTTAAAGCTAAATTATGAAATCATATTTTAACTCAAGAAATCCATTCTTACACAGCAGTAACCAAAAAGAGAATGCAATTGCCGAGCTGAGATCGGATAGCATGTACACAGAAGACAACACTGTGTGTCTCCTATGCGCAGCATGTATTTCCTTCCTTGAACTGAAGCAGAAGAGAAACAAGCCCCATCAAAACAACTCTATCAGCTTTGAATAGTCCTGAAAACAATTATGAGGCAGTCAGAGAGGAAACCACGACAGCTCTCTCCATCTGCACATAAGGTATAGTGTTGCACTTGGCTACAGAAGGTTGAGGAAGATGGGACAGCACAGGCACTGCTTATGTGCTCTGTACGGCTCCACTGGGAGAGCATGGGGCACGCAGCAGCACTTCACGACATGAGGGGCTGGGGAAAACACGAAGGTTACACACATCCGTTGCAAACAGAGCAGCAAAAGACAGGAGGATCTTAGTATCAGAAGCGATAAGGCGAAATCCCACCCATGCCTTACAGTAAGAAGGCTGCACTTGAGGGCTGAGGTGTTGAACACGTCGTAACGCAGCGGACAGGAGCGCATTCAGAAGCACACCTCTGTCCTGCGCACAGTACTTCCCCTTTTCGCTGAAGGCACAGGGAGAGGGAAGCCCTCAACCGGGTAAGAGCTGGGATCCTCACCAGCCGGCCCTCATGCCCCCTCGCACCCAGCCCGGAGGGAGGAGGGATGCACGCACGGCTATGCCCACCCGGGACACGCCACCCGAGTCACCCTGGACACGGGGGGAGAGGGGGGGCTGGGGCGAGGGGCAAAGCAGCGAAGGGCAGGCAACGGCCGAGGGAAGGAGCGGGACAACCCCGCGGCTGCCCGGCGACGGGGGCCTTGGGGGGG
>NW_010972436.1:20527780-20528097 GCF_000737465.1 Haliaeetus leucocephalus | reverse complement strand
GGGAACGGCAAGGAGCGGGGGCGGGGTGGGGGGGTGTCCCACGGCAGCGCGGCCTCCGCGGCACCGCAATGACAGCTCAGGGAGGAAGGCGGGAGGGGGGGACCGCGCAGCCGGGGACCCGCCAGGGCAGGCGGCCGCGGGGGGGCCGGCGGCGCCTACCGTGTACTCCCGCACTTGGCTGTGGAAGTTCTGCTCGCGGATCGTCACCTCGTCCGCTTCCATCCTTCATAGTCCCGCGGCCCCCGCGCGCAATGGCGGCCGCCGCCGCCGCGCCTGCTCCTGCCCTCCCGGCGGCAGGCGGGCCACCATGGCCAGCG
>NW_010972436.1:20506872-20527741 GCF_000737465.1 Haliaeetus leucocephalus | reverse complement strand
GGGGCCCTGGCGGCGGCGCTGGCGGCTGGCTCCGCCGCTCTGTCACCGTCCGGCTGGGGCGCGGAGGAGGAGGAGGAGGAGGAGGAGGAGGAGGAAGGGCGGGCAGCACCGCCTCAACTCCTCCTGCTGCGTCACCACGCAGCGTCCCCGCGCACGCCACGGCCCCGCCCCCAACCCCCCGAGGGGGGGAGAGGCGGGGCTAACGGGTAGGAGGCCTGGTCAAGCCGCCCCGGGGCGGGGGAGGGACGAAAGGCGGGGCTTAACTTTAAGCGCGGGGAGGACGACCCAACGCCCGGGGCTGTGGCTGAAAGGAAGGCGGGAGTTAGGCGGGGGGCGTGGCCGTGGCGGGGGCGGAGCCGGGGGAGCGGGCCGGGGGCGAAAGGGGCGGGGTTGCTGGTTTTTGCCTGGAAAGGGGGGCTTCGCGCCAGCCTGGAGAGTGGGGGACAGGCCGAGCCCGGGGGGGGTGATGACGACAGGGAGCAGAGAGGGATGGAAGAGGAGGCACCCGCGCTGCCCTGAGGAGAGGGACAGGAGGCCCCTGAGGCGCTGGCAGGGGAGACCTTCAGGCGCAGGGCCCGGCGGGCAGCCCCCCGTCCCCTGGGAGAAGTCACCGGAGCGGTCCGGACCCCGGGGGGTCGCCTGCGAGGTTCAGCCGGCCCTACCCGGGAAGGCCCCTCGGGAGATGGGTGCGAAGAGGGGTTGCCCTCCCCGCTCGGGGAGCAGGGTGGCCAGGGGCGTCAGTCACCGAACTGGACAACAACGTGAGGGGGTCTGGGGGTGTTCTGGTCGAGCTGATCCTCCTGGGGCTCAGTCTGCCCCGTAAATGCATCAGAACTTATAGCTCGAAAGACCGTACTTAAGTTAAAACTTGTATTTCCGCTTGCCTGGAGCAGCTTTCTGTCTTTGATTTCTGTTGACAAATTGCTGTGTTGGTTTTTGGCCAAGGGCTGCAGTATGAAGGCACCATCTCCCAGTTGTTCTGGATTCAGTTGTCCCATTCCCTCTATACACACAGGCAGTTTTCCTTCTGAGTTTGCAAGCAGATCAATTGTCTAAATATACACAGAAAACTATTAATCTAGGGCACACTATAAATTATAGATGGTGATTTAGCAAATCAAAGAATTATTTCTATCCAAATATGTAACATTATGCCCAGGAAGTTTCAAAAGTAAGGATCATCACTTTCTGCCTGTTTACATCTATTGATGCATTATACATGATATCCATGCCAATCATAATTCAGATTATATTCACTTCCCAGCCCCTGGCCTGTTTTCTTGGTTAAAAGCAGATGATGGGGTGTTTATTAAATTTTAGAGTTAGCAAAAGTAATCTTTGACTGTCTAATGTATTTCTTACACTTCTGAATGGATGCAGAACTTCCTTCAGCTTCAGTATGGCCACGGTTTCACCCTTGCTCTTGTGACACTTGTGAAGATACAGACAAGGTATTTGCAGGCAGAGTCGTACCATGGGTGTGAGAGTCAGAAACGTCCCCACTCTCTCTCCTCCTGAAGTCCTCTGCTCACAGAGGGTGACTTTCTAGGTATTCACTGAAGCTGTAGGAACAGGAGAGGACCATTAAAAGCAGACCTGAAGGAGCAGAGAGCACAGTCCTTGAGATGCTTCTTGGGAAAAGCCATCCTACTTTACAGCTATTCCCTGTGCAGCACTAGATTGTGTCTGATAGACAGTATTATTACTCATCTGGTTTTTTCTTCAATTATTCCCACTTCAATCATCTTGTCTTCTTCAGATGCTGAAAGTGGTGAAAGCATCCGTAGCTGCCAAGAGGAACTTTATATGAGACTTTGGTTTGTGACAGCAGCTGGTGCTCTTCCCCTCTCAGGAGTTGGTCCAGAGAGAACACTATAACTGAAGACAAGGTTTATAGGTAGAAGTAATATATTTTATTATAACAAGAAACACAGCTGGAAAAAGTAGACCACTGTTCAGCATGCAATAACCTGTCCTCAGAGAAATCAAATTCTCTCAGAGCTGCCTATAGAAATTATGTCAGTGGACTCAAAGACGAACCCTGCTCTTAAAAGTGTCATGCTTAACGTTTGTACAGAACAGATAGGTCCCCAGCTTTCATCACCTTGTATAAAAGACCTACACAATAAATTGCAATGGTATTATAACCAGGGTGTTAGGAACCTAGCATTTAGGCCCTCACGAGATTTGCAATGAAGACAGAAGTGTTGTAGCCAGAATGAACCAGATCTAAGAACTGGGGAGACCAGAAGGTCCAGTCAAAGGGGAAAAACGGGAACAATCAGAGATTAGGCCAACAATCAGTTGTTAAAATATACATACTAATATCAAGACAAAGGAGTAGCATCGTTGGAGTTCAGGCCAGTCAAGCAGCGAGTTGATCCAGGCAACAAGAATGACCCACAAAAAGATGGAAGAGTGAAGCAGTTTGGGGAAGAACAGATAATGAAATCCACAGTTAGGAGTCAAGAGAAGGAGCTAAGCTTAAGGCCAGGCAATCTAGAGGCTCTTAGGGAATCTCTGCCAGTAAATACCAATACCTACTCCCAGTTAGTTAGGAATCTAGCCCTGAGGTGAGATTTAGTTCCTGAGCTATCTGAGAAATGATTCACCCACTGCTAAGGAACAGCTCATTGAATCTGAAGCTAAGTTTATTTCATTAAGGAGGTCTGAGAGTTGTATCTAGGCGCCAAGGATTTCATACATTTTTAACTTTACATACAGACATATTAAACACTGCTCTGAAATAGAAGGTTGTAAGGAAAGCGAGCTGTACTTTTGTAGCTGTTAGAGAAATAAAATTAAGTTTAAGATTTAGCAGAACTGAACCTTCCGCTGCCACTTGGGCTGTATGTTTTCTTTTTAATCTATTGAATTTGAAATATATCTGAGGAGAAGATCTTTCTTCCATTTCTAGCAGATGAATCATCAGAAACATGATACACATTTATATTTGCTAAAAAGATGGGGGGCAGGAATAGCTTCGATCCTTTCTTGGGCAGAAGTTATTGCTCAGTTCCAAGGTGTGTACATCACAAAGGAAGGTCATGGTAGCCACCACAGCAAAATCTATTTATATCGAAGGAAATGCAGTCTAGAGTAGGCAGTTCTTGCAAACTGATAAGAAGGCTGACTGATGAATCCATTGATTTTTGATGGGAGTACAAAAGTTTCTTTTGGTATGCTTCAAAATACTAAACCCCAAAATTAAGCCTGAGGTACCTTGCACCAGAAGGTGGTTAAAAGACCTCTAGATGGTTTTCATCCATACCTCAGACAAAACAAAGAGTGCTGGAGGGACCGTCCTCAGCAATTCTTAGGACCTCCTTGGTAACCCCAAGGAGCTTGGTCTATGTATAAGCTATACATGATTTAGGTGTAAATAGAACATTTTCTCAAGCTGGTAACATACAGATATACACACACAAAAAGAGTAATGAAAAACGGACTTCTATTAAACTTAAATTTAGTGGTGCCTAACCCCTCAGCATAAAAGTTGAGAGGATTTAATAGATTTTGCTCAATTTATTTCTTTTCAGCATAGTTTTAAAAGAACAGTTTTTCAGCTTCAGGTTAACCCAGTAAGTGTTTGGTATCCTGAATCCCCAAGGAGGGTTTTATGTGCGCTGGGTTAACTTTGGGATTCTCCAGAAAAAATGTTGGGATATTCAAGCTAATAAAATTAGTTGAATTGGCTAAAATCAAAGTTGCTAAAGTAGGAACTGTTTCACTGGAAAAGTTCCCACAGAATTTGTCAATGGATTTTAGATCACTCTCTTTAACTGTAAATGTGAAATTGGCATCATGCCTTTAAATCTAAATTCATCTAGCAGCATTTGAATAGGTGATGCCTTCTTTTCAAGTCATCATTCAGCCAAATGCAGCTTGGGCTAAACAGAAAATAGGAAGTTGTTCTCTCAGTTAATATGACTACATTATTACATTCAAGATATTGCCTAAGAATTAGCCAGATTGAAACCCAATTTAGTATGTTGCTGAGAGTTACCATTGATTTTAAAGAGAATTTAGGGTAAACACGTCACAGATGATACCCAGCACTTCACACATTCAAAAGCCAGTTATGGAAGACAAAAAGAAAGATTGAAAATTTAAAATAACTTGATCATGGTATAAAGAAATATTATGCTATCATAATTATACACATTAAGATTATTTATTGGGTGATCATTTCATGGGTGATTGGTAAGTTAAGCATAGCAAGAATTGCATTATAACTTGAGAAAGCCAGATCATTCGGTCTTGGATCTGGATTCAACTTGAAATATTGCTGACTGGCATTTCATTTCTATTCATACCTTCTTTCTATTTTGTATTTGTTTGCTTTTTTAAATATAAAAGCATGATTTTTTTGTTCCAAATACTTCCAGCCTCTATCTTCATTGTGTCAACACAGTAACACTAACTCCCCAGCTAAATGCTACATTATGGCATAATATATATATATTTTTTTTTTAATAGCCAAGGGAAAGAAATATAAATTAAAAATGAGAATGCTGGCACACAAAAATGGATATAAACTAGTTCAGTATAGACTCGCATAGGTACGTGCTGGATTTTATATATATTCAACCCCAAAAATAGAAGAAAAAAAAAGCATCATCAAAGTAATACAGTTTTGAACAAGCTTTTGAAATGAACATTTGACTAAAATATCTCCACTACTTTTAACTTAGAGCTTGGTCCATTTATAAGGAGAGAGTGAGATTGCTTTCAATAACCAAGGAACTGGATTCAGTGATGAATAAACCCCCTTCTAGTCCTTAGGTTTGCTTCACTCATTGGAGTCTAGAGTCAGAAGACCTCTGCAGACTTTATAGTCAGAGGCATAAACTCTGCAGCAGTTTGGTTTTCTTAGGTAAAGGAAGCATAAGTCCTGTCGTGAAGCTAGAACAGTTTCAGTTCCATATCTAGGCCACATAAAGTGACTGAAAGCTCATTTTGCTTCCATTCACCTTTACTGTGTCTTTCATGTCTCACTGTGAGGACTCCAAACCCTCCTCAAAGTAAAACAAAAAAACCCAACAAAATAAAACAACAACAAAAAAATCCCCACCACATTGCAGCTTAAACTTGGTTAGGAATGAGATAAAAGGAGATATTCAAGGATATGTGGCTGCATATAAAAGTCAAAGTTCACCTGCTATACAGATATGAACAAGCCCAGGGACATCTGCTCCATGCTGTCTATCCGTGCCTGATTTGGCTGAATCTTCAAGTAGGTATTTTATTGGTAGAACTCCTAAACTCCTACCAGGTCAACTTTGTTACAGAGTTGAAGAATCAAAAAACAAACCAAACAAACAAAGAAAAAACAAACAAACAAACAAAAAAAAGCCCTTCACTTTCACCAGTCTATGTCTGTTTTGAGCCCAGAAATTAGTGTTTGATTCAATCAGCCTCTGAAAAGTGTTCCGCTAGAGTGGATGGATCAAGAGTCAAAACTCTCTACTTCTCTTTATGGTGTGTTCAATATTTAATTACAATCTGTATTAAAAATCATGCCTTATTTCTGATTTGAATTTTAGTGCCTTCAGCTTTTAACTATGGTTCTTATTCCGTCCTTCCCAGCTACAGCTAAGAACTTTAATAATCTGTATTTCCTGCTAACAACAATTCACCTCAAAATCTCCTTTTCAGTCAGTTAAAAAGATTTACTCCAAGTAAATTTACTCTTTAAAGATTTTTATCAACCATGAACTCAATTTTTTTTTCTTTCTTCCCTGAATTCTCTCCAAACTCTTAACATACTTATTAAAATGCAGGCAAAAGAACTGAAAGCAGTAATCTAGGCATGGTTTCCGCAATTCTATGAACAGGTGTAAAATCACTTCCTTATTTTATACTTTCTGTTACAGACCACTTTAATCATTACAGAGGAAAACAGCACACAGCTGCAGAGGTGAAAAACATGATTAATTCCCAGAGGTAAATGGGATGTGCAATTGAAGAAACTTGTATCTACTCCTGTCTTCCTGCTATCAGAAGTCTGGCTGTAGGTAACAGGCTTCCTTGTGGCAGACCTAAAGTAAGATTAACGGCTCTTTGTCTTTGTTTTGGGTTGCCATGTCCACTTATTTGCTTATATAGAGTAAAACCAATTTTAGGGACATTTTAATCCAAATGCTATAGCAATCATTTCCTTGAGGTAGAAAATAGTGGCTACCTCTGAACTTCGCTCATATCAACCAGCAGGAATCCATAATTTCTATTCTAAATCATTGTTCTCCAGATACAGCCCTGGTTCTGTAGATAGGACCTCGATTCCTTGTTCCTGGTGCATCCACGGACACTTGACTGAATTCAAGCCTCTTGTTTTCTGCTTCCCAAACATTTCAGATTGTTCTGTATAATTAGCTCATCTTTGTAATTTACCACTCTGTTATTTCCAGTATTTGCCAACTTTTTTGTGTCATCTACCACTAGTATTAGCAGTGATTTGTCGACCAGCATACATCCTTTAAAAAAAAAAATAAATCATTTCCAACCCTCAAATCAATTTTTCTTATAATTTTTCTCATCTTTGGGAACTTCCTGACATACTAAGTACATATTATACTGGTTGCAAGTGTTATGTTTGCCCATATGGAATATGAGCTTGCCAATATCATGGGTTGGTTCCATGGCAACATCATAACGGAATCCAAAGGAGTTATTTGAGAGTGAAGCCAATATTTTTTGTGTTAGCAAATAATCATTAGAAGCTTTAATGTTGTTTTACCACTGGCTGAATAAAAGCACCAGCATGTCTCTGAAACCAAAGTGTCACAAATAATTTTTCTGTTCTTACAGAACAGATGCTTTCTTCACTCCTGTGCTTTCTCTTCAGTCTATGTATAGTTCCCATTCCTGAAGTGCTTACACAGTACCATTTAAAATTACTCCAGCCCCTGCTCCACTTTAGTGTGTTGCGTACATAGCATGATAGCATTACATCTACACAATGTGCTGCACAGGCTGTAAAGTCTCACCCATCACTACGTCTGTGCTTTCTCTGCAAGTTTTGCAGATTGTTTACCTTTCACTGCTTCTCTGTCCTTTTTGAGTGTTCTCCTTTGATTTGTGGGCCATTCAACATCTTTCATTAGACATCTTAGTCTGCTAATTTACTATTGATTCTAAAACATGTGACCATGCATTAACTGTATTAAAATGATGAAAATGCAAATATCCACCCATATCAGTTCCTGACTACTTAACATGGCTGTACTCATTGTCCTTTTAAAATAAATAAATAAATAATAATAATAATCATTAATCTGCTGGACCATCTGTGCTCATTCTGAGCTGTCCTCGTTATTTTTTTGTTAGTTATGCAGTTTTGAGAAATGAAATTTTAAAATTTTTGGAGAAGATAGGCTGCACTGCCAAATCCTTAAACAATAAAAAACCACTTTTGGTATTAAATAATTTTATTTTTCTCTCTTAAATTCAGTATCTGACTCATCACGACTAAGATGACTGTACTGTTAAATACCACACGGAAGACATTTCAAAAATCTATCCAGTATTAAACTATGACCGTTTTCCTCTGGTTGACAAAATCACATTGTATAAATTTAGTCTTTGAAAGTAAGCCATGCACCTTTTATGAAGGACTTTTATCCAAAATGCTAGAAATTTTAAAGGAAATAAATCATCTTAATTTCTAAAATTAATAGGTGCAAGATTTATTCTTAAATCATGGATACTCCTTTCTAATTAAATTCAAATGTGTTTAATGCATCTCAAGAGTGTTAAGATAATAAGTAGTCCTTTTCTGGAATATAACATCCTCGATCCCTGTCAATAATTATATTGGGTGACTAATAAAATATGATGCCAGGCATTTTTTTAAATCTTTATCTTCCTCCTCTGTCTCATTAGCAAAATGAATAGGTTTGCTCCACAGGCACCACCTAATCTGGAGAATTCAATGTTGTTCAAGGACATTGCAAATAAATTTCAGCAGGTATTCCTTCATGCGACAGTCATATATAAAATGTACTTTTATAATATCTGCCAGTTGCCATGCTAAAGTTTCTCTTTGCTGTATAAGCTTATTATTAGCATCAAAGGCTGGAAGGCCAAAAGCGGCCACTACAACTGTCAAGTCTGATCTCTTGACCAGGAGAACTTTATGCAGTTATCCCATCATAGAATCATAGAATGGTTTGGGTTGGAAGGGACCTTAAAGATCATCTAGTTCCAACCCCCCTGCCATGGGCAGGGACACCTTCCACTAGACCAGGTTACTCAAAGCCCCATCCAACCTGGCCCTGAACACTTCCAGGGATGGGGCATCCACAACCTCTCTGGGCAACCTCTTCCAGTGCCTCACTACCCTCACAGTGAAGAACTTCTTCCTTACATCTAATCTAAATCTACCCTCTTTCAGTCTAAAGCCATTACCCCTTGTCCTATCACTACGTGTCCTTGGAAAAAGTCCCTCCCCAGCTTTCTTGTAGGCCCCCTTTAGGTACTGGAAGGCTGCTATAAGGTCATCCCAGATCTTTCTTGTCTTCAGGCTGAACAACCCCAACTCTCTCAGCCTGTCTTCATAGGAGAGGTGCTCCAGCCTTCTGATCATCTTTGTGGCCTTCCTCTGGACTCGGTCCGACAGGTTCATGTCCTTCTTATGTTGGGGGCCCCAGAGCTGAAAGCAGTACTCCAGATGAGGTCTCGTGAGAGCGGGGTAGAGGGGCAGAATCACCTCCCTTGACCTGCTAGTTATGCTTCTCTTGATGCAGCCCAGGATACAGTTGGCTTTCTGGGCTGCAGACGCACATTGCAGGGTCATGTTGAGCTTCTCGCCAACCAACACTCCCAAGTCCTTCTCTGCAGGGCTGCTCTCAATCCACTCATGGCCCAGCCTGTATTTGTGCTTGGGATTGCCCTGACCCATGTGCAGGACCTTGCACTTGGCCCTGTTGAACTTCATGAGGTTCACACAGGCCCACCTCTCAAGCCTGTCCAGGTCCCTCTGGATGGCATCCCTTCCCTCCAGTGTGTCGACCGTACCACACAGCTCGGTGTCACTGGCAAACTTGCTGAGGGTCCCGCTGTCCATGTTGCCGACACAGATGTTAAACAGCACTGGTCCCAATACCAACCCCTGAGGAATGCCACTCATCACTGGTCTCCACTTGGAAGACTACATCGAGGACTACAGTCTAAGTAGAGCTCCAATGGTCATTATTTGACCCACAGAACATATAGCGCTTATCCATTCCACCAGTGGTCTATCAGAAAATGCTGACATCATGAGAACAGACTATTGTATAACATAAGACAATACTTATTTTCAGAAGCTGGACTCCGATCTAGCAGGCCTTTCAACAAAAATCATGCCAGTAATGTGAAATTAGCTAATTTGTTCTTGAGAGTTTTACTTCCTGAGTTTAACTTCCTATCTCAATTAGATATTACATTACAGTAATTACACCTCCAAGTAACAAAAATATGGCAGTATCCTCAACCCCTGACATGATATATAGTCCTCTGGCCCTCATATAAAAGCAAAAGCCATCTCAGGTGACTTTAAACATTTGGGTATGTCTTAAGTATTTGAATGGAGGACTCCAGAGATTTCATACTGTCTTGAAGGTGGGAGGATAGAACAAGAAGTAAGTCATGATTCATCCAACTCTTTAAAATATTTTCATCTTCCTAATTTTAGGTCCTGTAAGCCATGCATTTGATTCAAATCGTACCCACCCTGCCAGTGATTGCAACTGCAGAGATACCCCATGCTGAATGTTCCATATATGTATATGCCACAAGGCACACATATGATATTTGACCATATTTTACATGTCATATGTCACATAAAATCATAGAATATCTCAGGTTGGAAAGGACCCACAAGGATCATCGAGTCCAACTCCCTGCTCCTCGCAGGACTACCTAACACCAAATCAGATGACTAAGAGCATTGTCCAGATGCTCCTTGAACTCTGACAGGCTTGGTGCCGTGACCACTTCCCTGGGGAGCCTATTCCAGGGACCTCCCACCCTCTCAGTGAAGAGCCTTTTCCTAATGTCCAGTCTGAACTTCCCTGTGACGCAGCTTCATACCATTCCATAAAGCACCCCTTTGAAAGTCACTATCACATCGCGCCTGCTTAGGTTTTTTTTCAATTTTATTGAGCTGTAGCCCTTGGCCTGGGAAAGGTCAATCTACACAACATACAGTAAAGCATGCAGCTGTCCTACAAACACTCCAAATCCAAGGTTTTTCTAGAGACTACTGTCCACACACTTCTCATCTGTCATCCGCTTTCTTCACTCCCACCTATTCTGACTCGCATAGAGGTTGCTGCCAAGGAGTGTGCCTCAAATGCAAGGCCACACTTAAAAAGAAGCCTGAAAAAAACCACAAGAGAAAATATCTCATAAAGGTCAGGCCTTCTTCCTGAAGCCAGCTCAAACTAGGCAGACACTTATCAGACACTGAAAGACATAGTTCTATCCTCCTGTGTTCCTTGCGACACCTGGAATCTCTCAAAGTACATTCAGACTAAGTACAAGCAGAGACCATACTTAGCCTGTTCCCTGGGGCAGGCTGTCAGGGCCTTGAATGTCCCAGTAGGCCCCTGACCAGCTCCACTGGGAACTTCCACCTATGCCACATCTACCCACTGACCTCTGGTTAGGTGGCAGACATTAACCACATCCAACTAAAAAAAAACCCTTACCCTGCCTGGTCCCCACTGAAGGTGCTGGGGAACAGGAATTACTCTGGGTATGGGGGTGTTGCAGAAGCCTTCAGGGCTGTGATCTGCCTCTGTGGCAGGGCTTAGTATCCACCAGGATTCTAAATTTCACCTGGAGCTGTGGGCAACCCTGTGGGAAAGTTCCTGTGCGTAGAGCTCTATAGGAACTGTAATTCTAAATGAGGGACATGCCAGTCTACATTCTCATTTAAAAAAAAGTCCAATATAATGGTTTAAGAGTGGTGGAGTATGGGCATCAGTAAGTTGCTATGATGTCCTAGCATATCTCTTTCCCCTGATCTCATAAGGCTGGGAATGCCACCAACTATGTTAGAAACGTTGCAGATGCCCTCTCTGCCCCATCTTCTGCCTGGATTGTCTAGTCAAATTGCTTTGATACCTGAAAGCCTCTTAACAGCCTGATATCTGAGGCTGCTTCCTAGACTGGAGAATTCATGGAGGCACCTGAATCCAAGACAGGTCAACTACAGAAGCAGACCCTGTCAATTCCCCCCAGTGACATGGATTTAGCATATGCCACCATGGATATGCGATGCCACCGTCTTACTCTGTCTTGGGTTTTCCTATGCTCCAGAGGTGTGCAGGCAGGGTCAAAACTTCTTCATGACAATGCCACTACTCTCTGGCCTGTCTGTTTGCCATTGCCTCAGTAAATTTCACCCATGGCCTGGATGAAGTCATCCCAAGCCCTCTTACTGTCAGATGAATCCTACACATAGAAAAGGCATCTGTCGTCTCGTCTTTCAACAGAAGAGCAGCAGAGGGGAAGGTCTGCCTACATTACTGGCTTTCAAGTTGCATCTTGAACTTGTTGAACTGTGTAAGATGTGTTCTCTGCCTGACCAGGTGCACCCTGCTCTCTTACATGCTGCTAATGGCTGATAGGAGAGGAGCGGGACAACTCCTAGCCTTATCCACACAAGGTTGAAAGTATCAATATTCATCCTTTCATCTCCATCGGTGTGTGATAATGGTCACTGACCCCATTTCTCATCAAAGATGTGGTCATGTATGGCTCAACCTGTAATAACTACTACCTGACATAGGACTGCATCTTCTCCCTGGCCCAAGGAGATAATCATACCTTTGGCCTTGCTATAGGTGTCCTTCAGCTTTATTACCTCTAACCAATTCCCCCTATTTTCCACATGTTCCACATTGATATGGCTGTTGCAGTCAGGCTTTCCCAAAATTCTGGTCCCACCTTATAGAGAAAAAAAAAGCACAGAGCTCCATATGGCCCATCATGTGACAGGTTCAGAGCTGTTGATGAGCTTAGCTCACCACAATATGCTGCCTCTGTATCATACATGAGAGGACAGAAGGCTGCAGAGTTTTAGAGAAGCACAGAGACAAGGAGTTTCTTCAATGTAAAAGGAGGTACACCATTCATTCTTCTTTGAAGCATATTTCCTACAAACTGGTTATTGATAAACTTGCAGAATCTAGTTTCTTTATTTTCAGTACTGATAAGGTTACAAAGATGTCATCTGTTCAAGACAGATGGTCTTTTGTTTCTAAATCATGTTATTCTGTGAGTAATCACTTATTTAAATTGTGGGGATAGTACAAAGTTACCAAGGTTTCATAGGATACATTCATATTGTTTTACATCTTGTGCATTGATACCTCAAAACTTATGTGCTTTTACAGAACAATATTTTTTGTATTGTTGGTTGATTTGCCAAAAGCTAAACATATGTTAAAAGTCTACATTAAAAGTCATTATAAGGCACACTGGGAAACCTGGATACAAAGGGGTCGCTTCATCCTGAAGAGTAAAAACAACAAACCGTACGAAATAACTCTGCAGTTCATAGCCACTGGTAAAGTATTGCATAGGATGTAGTTTTCTTTGAAGTACCAGTAATGCTGCATGGCATTTGACAGAGTTTTACTCTTTACATAGCCATGTCTGCATTGAACACTGTTTCTGTAGCCTGACAGCCCACCTCCCTATACCATGCTCTGTCCTGTTATCATTGTGGGTATCCAAGTGCCATTACTCTGGACATACACTGACCTGATACCATTGCCTTTTTTAAACCCTAGCCCACAGCATGCTTTGGTCCATTTACAGTCACATGCTCCCAGAATTAGCATAATTGGAATATAATTTCAGACTATTTGTGTCTCATTGTGTATTTACACCTGGATATCATCAACGAAGTAAGAAAACAACAAACCTCTCTCAGACGGGTCGTCACACTTCAATTCTGTTACCAAACAAATCTGCGAGGGAAATCATTGTTGAACATTGCTGTTGTCCTAAATAACACTATATGCTATGGCATATGTTTGGATTTTCTGTCGTAGTGGTAGAGGTAGCACAGCAGTGAACTCGTAACCTTCCCAAGTTCTCTTCACCCCACACATCACGGTAAAACACTAGCAGCACCTTAGTGAAATATAATTTTTTTAATGGCTGAAATGCCAGCCATACTCCTTCCCTTCTGTCTTTACATCCCCACCACTGACTCCCACCTTCAGCACCATCACCACGCAGCAGGATCTGCTGGTACATCCTTCTACCCTTCCTATTTTCTGGTCATACCTTGAGTCATGACAGGTTTGAGGGAACATCAGATTTCCTGTCAAATAGCTCTGAAGGAAGCCACAAATTCCTTCTCTATGGCCTAAAGAACCTTACAGAATCAAAAACTATTTTGCCTGTTTGTGTTATAAAATTTATCACATAATTTGGCACTTAGGAAGCAATCCTGCGGCAGACACTGTACAAATCCAAGTTCCCTACATCTAATTGATTTTTGTATTACTGCAGGCTAATAATCTCCATAGAGGTTCTGAAAAACCCAAGTGAGGATTTCATTTTAGCACTTCGTAAAAGTACCCAAACAAGTACCTCTTGGGCTGTAGCGCTGATCCTGTCCAGCTTTCTTCTTGTTCAGTTTGTTCCCACTACTCCTTCATCAGTATTGACACAGCAATACATGGCCAGACAGAACTGAGGAAAATAATGTAGCAAAAATAAAAAATTTGATCAGAATGAATTCTCTGAGCCAGTTCATTCTGTGTTCACACAGCAGAAGGAATGATACAACTGAGCAGAGGGAGCTACTCCAGCCACCACTGTTACAGAGAGAAATGCTTGTGAGCTACACTGTACACTCAAAGCAATCACAAATATATTCTTCTGTCTGGCCGATGCCATTTTTAGCACTGAGAGTAATAGAAAATGTGAGAAACTATATTGTCCTCTTGCTCTGCACACACACGATCCTCATAAAGGATTCATGAGTCAAGAAATAACTATAGACCATAATTTTCAGATAGTTCTTCCTGCCCTATGTTATGGAATAAAAAATACTTATGCACAATGTCAGCAGGACAAGTTTATTGCATTTTTTGGAAGAATTTGTTTAAAGATTCACTCATACAATAGATTTTAAAGTGTAGGTCTTCAAATCATTAAATGAATTCATATATTGTATGAATTCTTGTACATAACATCTGTCTGTGTATTTATACATCTAAATATAAATAAAAATAAGCATACACACATATAAATAAAGTTCTCTGAAATAGAGTTACCCTGCCATAGTATTAAAATAAGCTGGTGCAGAAGACAGCACTGCATAGTGTCCTCTACAGAATTTCTTTACAAGAGCCAGAATATACTAATTTGTATGCAGAGTTAATTTGAATCAAGATACTGGTATTACTTTTTTTTTTTTTTTTTTTTTTTACAAAATCACTGTCTATTGACTTTTCTGAAAATGGTGGTTCTGCCTTTATAAAGAAGCAGCAGCTTATAGTATTCTTTCATATGAGTTTGTGTGCGTATGTATATGAAAGAAAGAAAAATAAAGTTTAATTACTGTTGGAGTGTCTCTTCAGTTTATCATTTTATTCTGCAGTTTATATGTTATTTACTTAAGAAGAGCATCGAAGCCTGTGCCCCAAATAAACTCTTTATTTTAAGATAGAAGAAATATTTCAATGGCTGCTTGAATTAAATACAAGAACTAGTAAGTTTAAGTATTATAAACTGAAAAATATGATTATATATAAATCTGAAATAGACATAAACTAAAGCATTATCTTAGTTATCTTCCTCTCTTAGATGCATCACTGCATGCACAAAGCCATATACCCCAAATCAACATCTTCACTAAAGCTACACTCTGGAAAAAAAAAAGGGGGGGTAGCTTTGACTACACAGAAATATAATAAGAACTTCACAATGTAACATACAGTTTTTAATGAAATAAATTAATGGATAGCATGCAGATGCCAAGATTAAACACAGTAATAACAAAACATTAGCAAGCACTTTTAATGTAATTAAATTTTTGATGTATTACAATTTTTAGTGTGTAATTATGTTTTAAGGAACTGGAGAGTAACACTGGATCACACCCTTACTTAACCTAGTTATTAAAGAATAAAATGCAACAAAGCTTTTAAATTCTGTTTCAGAATAATAGTGCCTTGTCCATCACAAATAATGATGGCAAGATTTTTCTCATCTGATAATCACTCATAGCTATTACCTAATAAAAGGACAGTCCTTGGTACTATAAGAACCTATGGTCAGTCCAGATTGTAAGCAAGCATTGAAATGTGCTATATAAAGCATCTCAGCTTGCAAGCGACCTTGAATCTCTGTTTCCTTATTGCTGGAGGTTGGGATTGTTCCATGGCTACATTCCCAGTCTGCATCAAGGGGCTGCTGGTAACATCAATCTTAAACACTGGTCTTTAAAACAATTTTTGATGTTGGCCTTGAACAGGTCTAATAATTTTGCTTAATCACCTCTGTTTCTACACAAAAACTGGAATCTAGGCTGACTTCTAATTTTTCATTCTTGTGAAATCCAGCCACAGGCTTTCTGTCTGCCATCAAATATCTTGAATCACAATTAGATAAAATATGGCAGATGCCCTGTGACACCCAATCATCTTTATTGTATAGAAGTTCACTTTCAGCTTAGAGTGGAATAAATTCCATTTGACTCAGAGGTCAGTACTTGGGAAGAAAAATGAGAAGTGTGTTCATTTGCATATTTGAATGTGCAAATTGGATGCATCCAATTTGCGTTATTTGTCTCCTAATGAGAATGACCTTTTCTGCTAATGGGAAAAAGCAATTGAACTTGGGCATGTGAAAGTTATGGAAGAATAAGAAATTCTGAATCTCTAACAAAACAAGTCAACTGCTTGCTTCTGTGAATAAAAAAAAATAATCGAGGTCATATTGAACCCTAAATCCCAGTGCTCTTTCATCTTTAGAGACACCCAGGTTAGGTTTAGAATCTGAATTTTGCTTCTCTTATGTATCTCTAACAACACTTCTTGCCTAGCACCCTTCCTTTTCACCATCCTTTCCAAAGGACATCTAAACAGTTCTCCCACCACTAATGTGGCTCAGGTTAACACCATAAGATCTTTATAATTATTTTGCAGAACAAAATTCAAAGCTTCAAAATTCAAAGATTAAGTGACTTGCCCAAGGCTACAAAGAAGATGTTACTACATCAGGATTGGAACTCAGTTGCATCTAGTCTTTGGTCATGTGTTCAAACACATTAACTAAGTTTCTTTCAATACTGAAATTGAAATGGAAAGAAGCCGCGATCAATTTACAAAGCAGCATTAAGATCATATAGCCTGTGTTGTTCTACTAGTGTGAATGCTAAAGAACGAAATGAGTCCTGCATATAGGCAGCTCATCTGTAGACTAGTGACATCATCATTATTGCCATGTATTACTATACATTTAATTATCCTCTTTACTGGGAAAAAAAAAAAAATAGACGGTCAAATTGCCAGTATGCTTCTCTTCATTTCAAGCTTACTCTTTCATCTGCAGACCTCAAAACCAGGCAGTAGTAATAGGTCTTAGAACTGGAACCACTCACATGCAGAACTCAGGATTAATTAAAGAGCTAGAAATTAAAACAAACATCTTGGCATGGCTTGTAAGTAAGGGCACAATTATTTATTCTTCTTCTTGTTTCTTTTTCATCTTGGTGCTGCAGGAGTCCCCCATCAGGGATCAGGACCCCGTATTGTGAGGATTTATTTAAACACTTACTGAAAATATGACACTTGCAGTTAAGAATTTACAACTACAATTATAAGATGAAGAATAAAACTGTGTTTTCAGCTGATTTCTGTAATCATAATATTCCAAATTATACTAACACATACCTCATTTTAAGTGTGTGTTTTCCCATGATTATGTACAGGATAGACTGCAGTAAGCTTAACACTGCCACTCTAAAAGCACATCCAGAAAAACGTGGATTATCCTAAAAATAGATATCTTACCTTTGCCACCAGTAAGCAAGGAGGAAATTTCCACTGAGAAAAAGAAAATTCAAGCTGTACAGAACCAGCCAGCTCTATAGGCATACACATACATATCCAGCTGTATAGAGCTTTGTTCTTAATGCTAGCTTACTTGTTAGTATGCTATTTTTTGCAAAATTATTCAAGAGAAAAAAAAAGACAAACCTTTTCATGATGAAGAATGTAATTACACAAAAAGGGCTTTTGTAATTGTTCTTGTTTTCACCTGTGTTTCAAAACCAATTTCATACTGGGCACAGGTGCAAATGCTTACAGATTGGGCAACAGAAGGACCAGCTGTAGTTGTTAGAGTAATGAATTCTCCTTTAAAGCAGCATGGGAAATAGCTGTCCTACCAGCAGGCTACTCTGATGCAGTAATTTTTGTAATCTGCTAATGGTGTAGTTTCATAACTGATTTAGGGTGATCTTAGTCTGTGCTGCTATTGGAAGGAGCAATTCTCTTCCCTTTGCTAACTACCTCTTTCTGAAGCTGAATCAGAAAATTAATCCAGCCCAACTGAAAAGTTTACTAGTTTCATTTGGATCAAATCTTGGATTTGGTGGATTATGCCACAAGTCCTAATGTCAATGCGAAAAAGGATAAGGAAATGTATTACCTGGACGAGTGGTTGAGGTTGTCCTGAAGTAGCTGCAAAACTGCAGTCTTGAAAGATGGTGATTGCTTGAAAGGGATGTTAGCAGGTGTAGGAGTAGGTTAGAGTGGTTTCTGGTGTCATATATGTGCCAGACACAAACTGTGTAAACATGAGGTTATTCAAGCTCATGTGTGTATGGTTTTGTTTTACTGCCTTGTCCTTTGCATATGAGACACCTAACTAGGTATCTACAATGCAGTTGCCTGCATCTAAGCCAGTCATGCAATGCTCCCTTTTAAATCAGTGGACATCTAACCATTGGGTGAATGGAGTCTAAGGCACTGTCCATCTCATCCTGAAGCAGAAGCCTAAAATTGATTAGATAAGATTTTTCTCTAAAAGTGACTATTTCTCTCCATTTGACTGTAAACAGAGAGCAGGGTGACTGGCTTTGCTGTAGATGTCTGTCTAAACTGAGGGAGAAGAACTCTATCTTGTCTGTCAGGGTTAAATCAGTGTTGCTATTTCAAAGTACTTTGAGAGAATGGTCTTTAACTAGAGGTGTGGTATGCACAGTCCACTGCTGCACTCTGGTTCTGGCTATGGTCAGGTAAGTAGAGTTCCTGAACAGGAACTGTATATTAAATTAATACTATATTACAAGCAATAACATAATGCATTACAGGAACTGAGATCAAGATGTAGAATGGCAACCAACAGGTATAAATTGGTATCGTTCTTACAGTACAAGTTACCAGATCCAAAGATCGCTGTCATCCCAGAAAGACCTCCAAATACTTCATTGTATTTGGCTCAGATACATATCATATTTTGCATGTTTAACAAAGCCTCAGGAAACTTGCAGTAAGACTTTTGTTAATAGCTAGGAGCACCCCACTGAGCTAGAAAAAGCTGCTGGAAATTAATTGTCCCTGAAAACAATTACCTTACGCTGTATATAAAAAAGACAGTGTTAGCAGTGGGACGAACAGGAGCGCTGCACACTACTACCCGTGCAATTGCTTGTGTTTGGCAAACAATGGCACCAATACTCATTCTTGCCAGTGTTTTCACTTTCTATAAATAAACAGGTAAAAGGTGATTTTAACAAAGTAACAGTAACTGTTAATTTTAGGGGATTTGTTTGTTGAATTCAAGTATTTGTAGATATTTATTCTGGAGTGTCACTCCTACATCCAAGCATTCTTTTTTTGAAGTTGCCTTGTCAGAATTAAAGAAATAGCTAATAAAAATAAAGACTGATCTTCAGGGAATAGAATTACAATTGGTATGTTAAAGCTAAGCAGTCAACAACAAAGGAGAAAGAACAGAGGGAAAAGGAAATGTCCCTTGTTAAATGCTTACTTTTTTTGGTGAAAACTGCCTTATAAATGACAATATAATACTAGTGTTCCTTATATAAGGTCAGTGTTCTGCATAAAGTCTCCCATAGAGACTTATATTTCTTGGCACAGAAAGTTTGATTATATAAATTTCATATAGGAAATGCAAAGTGCCATAATGTGGGACTTTGATCAATGATGCTATCCTGATTTATAATTGGGGTTTTTTTTAACTGTGATGTGCACAAAGCACTAATTTAAAAGCTCATTTTAGTTGCAACCTACCTCTTCCTTTTAATAACAAGAAGGTAATCTGACTACATTTTTTCAGTCATCCTTGTGTCACGTATTAGATAATCTCCTTATAGTTTAAAACTAAAAATGCTAATGGATTGGGGAAATGGGTTTCTGCTTTCACCCAGCATATCTGTCTTTTTTATGCTTGTCTTTTGAATCATTTATCTAAATAATAACCTTTAGTACCCACTCCTTCCTTCCAATGAACTAAAAGATATTAAAGTCAGTGAATACATATATTCTCCCTACTCTTGTTTTGCCAGCTGAGGTTACCACTTTCAGCAGCTGCTTTTTGGGGGGAGTGGGGAGCTACAGACATCCCCTTGCAGAACTACTCATATGGTTACTTCCTAATTTGTCTCAACCAAAACAGCCTAAGTTAGCTTAAACTAACTGTAGATCTCTTTTAATGAGTATCACCAGCCAGACTGAAAGGGCATTGATCTCAGTGGCTAAAAGAAAGCAATTATATGAAAAACTCAGCAAACAGCTTTCAGTCAGCAAATCTGTGGGACATCCTCAGAAAAAAGGCAGTAATAAGCCCCCTCAAGGAAAGCTGCTATGGATGGTAGCTTCTTCAGCAGTCAAACCTGGAGATACAGGAGGATATATTTGCATAGCCTTTGTCTCAGGATGATGGAAGATAACACATTTTGTACAACAGCAGCATGGAGAAGATAAATGGCCAGCCCAAGGTCAGGTACGAAGATTGTGGAAATTGTGGGAGTGAGTGCCAGGACAAAGATTTTTCTAGACTATTTGTGTAGTTCTGTTTTCATCATGCTTGACTTAAGCTGTATAAGGACCAAGCTTTCAGAAATTGCTTAGCACATACCCTCTGGGGAAAAAAAAAAAAAAAAAACAAAACAACAAAAAAACCCATACCAACAAGTTTCTGAGCAACAGGGATGTATCTTTAAAACACTAAGGAAATCACTTTCCTTGCCTACCAATACCTTCTCAAATAGATGGAACTGAAGCACATTTGAAGAGCCAACAACTTTGTACTGCCTTGAGACTTTGGAAAATGTTTTCCAGAGGAAAAGTATCCTTCCACAGATGATCTCTCCCAGCAGACCAAATTTCAATTCTGCTGATCCCAGCAGTGACAGTATGACATGGGGGGGAAACAACACCTCAAGTAGATGGATGCCGTGCTAGAGACTCACAGCAGAGTCTTCAAGTAACTTGCACTGTTCTGAGGCTCTCACTGCTTAGAATAAATTCATTCTGGCACAAAGCTTTCAGTCTGCATAGTCAAAAAAGGCTTTGGATGTAAAGCGATATTCTTACATCAATCAGGCTATTTTCTCCATTGATAAGAACAAAGAATGACCCTATGAGCTCAGTCTAAAAGTCTTTCTGGTGCTGCTTTGGTATTTCCTGTGGTGATAAATAGCACAATATTCTCAACAGCTGCAAATTACAAGAGAGCCAGAATCTACCTATGTGTATTATGTAGTCACTAAATCACATTTTCATGGTATGTGGGAGGTGACCAGAAGACAATAGCAGACAGACAGCTAAAGGAATTGTATTCCACTCATTCTGTTGGGGGGGGGGGGGGGGGGGGGAGGAGATGT
>NW_010972436.1:20504397-20506862 GCF_000737465.1 Haliaeetus leucocephalus | reverse complement strand
GGATTGAGTGTTTTTGGGTGCTGTTTGTGGGGGGGGGGGGGGGGGGGGGGGGAAGTAATCCATGAACATAATTTATTAGGAAGGAAATCTGTTAACAAAGATTATCTCAGCAGGAAGCAAAAATTTACTGAAGCAACAATTCTATATGAACTTTCATTTCCAGTGAATCATGCCAGTATGTTCAATTTCATTCTAAACATGAAACGTGCCCTTGCGGCTTGTTCTCTGCTGCAGGACCACTGTCAAAACAAAGAACAATTACAAAATGTTCCCTCAATTCAGAATTCCTATTTGGTAAGTGACGCCCATATGACGCAGAGATCTAAATGTGAAATTTGTAAAGTGGAAACTGGATTTCTCCCCTTTTCTGCTATTTAGACAACACAGGAAAGTTGGAAGAGTAGTTGACAGGGGTTTCTAATTATTCAGATTTTAAGAAGACTGTATTTACCAGGTACTTGAAGCCAAATTGGTACATGTAAAATAATAAACCACAATATTCTAGGATACTATCTGAAATATTTGTTGTAATGTATTTATTTGGCTATGGCATCACTAGATTTGAATGCTGAATTAGTCTATTAAGCAGATTCGTATTTATTTCAATATTACATTTTCTTGACGATTATATTTTGACTGAAATATTGCTTTAATTCTTACAAAGTATTTTTACTTCACAGATACATGATAATAATTCTATTCGTGTATTTTTTGCAAAAGTAGCATACCGGTTTTCACCCAAATTTGGGATTATAGAGTTCAGCAAAATACATGCGCTCCCCATTTTGCTTTGTGACATGAAGTATTGAAGAAGGCAAATATTGACATTTTCTCTCTTTGAAGAAATGTGAGACTGGAAAGCTCTGTTGCCCTGAATGACAAATTACACGATGAGACAGAAGGAAGATGCAAATCTTCAAGTTTTAAAAGCATCTAATATTTTCTCAAATTATATTCAGCTGTATTTATCTAGCATTCTGGCATGCTGCTGGATTACTGTTATCAATAAATCTACAAACAGAATGCAAAATGCATGTGAGCTGTCTGTGCATGAATAAAGAGCAGCCCAGCAATAAATTATAGCATAATATATAGTTTAAAATGTAGCAAAAGGAATGCCTTGACAAATCAATGCAACGTATTTTGTCACTGAGGGTGAAAGATTCATTATGCATCAGCCTTGAGAAAGCTGGATTTCTGAAACATGGGTCATCTAGGACATATGATGTAATAAGAGAATATGGAAACGTGCATAGAAAAAAAAATCTTCTGGATAATAAAGCCATATTAAATTTTCAGGTAAATATAAGTCCTATGCTGTACTTCATTGTTCAAGAGAGGTCAGGAGCGCAATGCGAAAGAACAAAATAATGAAGCCTGACTTCCTATGGACTTGGTCCTCACAGGAGATTCGAGACCGACCCTTTTTCTGAAACTGGGTCATGTGCACTGGGTTTCATTTGTGTTTTCTGGTGTCTGCTAAGGTCTATGCTCATCTTGTGGCACTTTGTTCAGCTGAGAAATTCCTTCCTCTACCTATCCACCTATTTTGATGAAAATTCAGTGTTTTGGGGGAACTCCAGGCATCTGCCAGACATGACTGAAACTGGCACTAGATTTTGAAGTTGGTGGGAGGAGAGGACGCAGACACAGGGCCAGACACACACACACCCAGCAGGTTGCATAAGCCTGGAGTACAGCAAAGAGACTAAAAATAAGACCAACCAATTGGTTTTCCTGCTGACAGCAGCAAACTGCCGTGGGACATTTAATTCCCTCTGATCACATAAACGACAGACGAGTTGTCACCTGCTGTGCATGCCAGGGGAGGATCCTGTCCCTGTGGCAAGGGCCACTGGTCCCAGCAGCTGCATCACCTTGTCCTGCGTTCCACTGTGGATGGAAACACCCCGAGAGAAGTGAGCACCAGAGAAAGGCCGTGGACGTGGATGTTGTCTCTGCTATGCTCAGGAAAAGACACCTGAGCTTGGCAGGGTTGGAAGGGGCTTAAAATGGGGGACTGGGCAGGTGGAGGAGAGGCCAGGAGTGCTGATGTCCCTCGCCTCCTGCGGTCTCAAGGGGTGTTAGTGAGAGCCTCGCACCCAGTGGGCGTTAGGGCCTTGAGACAGCAGCCAGGGCTATGACAGACAAATTGTTCCAGTCCCTTCTGTAAGAAGGCCAAGCCTTACATTTTCTTAAATATATTTAAAAAAAGAAAAAAGAGGGGATGTCTACGGATTTAGCGTAGGACCATCCTGTCAGAGCTGGGGCCGCCCCGCCGACGACATTCAGCAGGGGGCGCTGCTGCCCGAAATGGCGGCGGCGCGGCGGAAGAGGAAGGTCCGCCCTTCCCCAAGATGGCGGCGCCCAGGCGCGGCGTGGCTGAAGGGAAGATGAAGCGGCCGGTGGCCGCCCGCGCTCGCCGCGGCGGGAAGCTGGACAGACTGCGGCAGGCGGTGCAGGAG
>NW_010972436.1:20480854-20504387 GCF_000737465.1 Haliaeetus leucocephalus | reverse complement strand
GGCGGCCTGCCGGCACCGCCGCCCCGCGCCGCCCTCCCCGCCGCCGCGATCGCCTCGGCGCGGAAGCGGGCCCTGCTGGAGGCCAACGAGGAGGAGGAGAAGGAGATCCGGCGCCTGGAGCGGCGGCTGGGGCTCGGCAAGCGCCGCAAGAAGCAGGAGGGGGCCGCGGCGGAGAAGCTGCCTCAGAGCTTCCTGCGAGACGGGCTGGGCTACGTGCTGGGCGCCCTGGGCTGCCGGGCCGGCCTCAGCAGGCTGTGCGAGAGCAGCGACGAGGAGGAGGCCCCGGCGGGGCCGCGGGACGGACGGCCGGCGCCGGAGGAGGACGAGGAGGGGCCGGAGGAGGACGAGGAGGGGCCGGAGGACGCCTCAGACCCCTCCGAGGAGGGCGATGTGGACGGAGAGTGGGAGAGCGAGAGCTCGTCCTCGTCCCCCGAGGACGGCGGGGCGCCTGAGGCCAGCGAGCCCCCGGGCGAGGAGGAGGAGGAGGAGGTAGGGTGTTCGCCTCAGCGCAAACCTGCTTCTCAAAGTACATGCCGCAACCTGCCCCTAAATCAGAGTTGACATCGCCTCTGTAAAGCACGGGCGTTCGCTGTCAGTAGTCAGGCCGTGCGGTCTTGTCGTGGGTCAGAACAGCAGCGGGCCCGGCAGCAGTGCTGACCTCGGACCCCCAGGGACAACTGTCAGGTGTGTGGGGGGGTCCCCAATTCGGGATGCTGGCGGGTAACACCCTAAAGCAGATGGCATGTGGCCCTGGCTCTGTGTATGAGAGCAGCCAATAAAAGGAACAACCCCTGCTGTAGAGTTTAAGAACGGGATTAAGCACTTCTGCTAAGAGCCAAGAGGGCTTGTGTTAACATTGGGATCTGTTGCAAACTGAGGTGTTGCTTCTTCTGGATGACCCCAGAGGTCCTGCCTGTGTTAGGTCTTGTAGCAGGGGTGGAGGAGAGGAGGCTGAACGGGTCGTTTAGCCCACACGACGCTAACTTAAACTGTTAGTACGTCTGCAGCTGCTAGAACCAAGACCTGAGGTGTCAGGTTCTAATAGCAATAACTTAAGGGAAAGTTCATGTAAAGGGAAGAGGGGTTTTGCCGCCATCAAGTTGGTCGTAAGCAGCAACTTGTTGCATGCTGCTTTTCTGTATGAAGTTGTTCCTTTGGCATTAAGTTATTAGATGGTAAAATACATACTTAACTAAAAGATTGGCATATTAATCTTAAATAGAAATGTATATCTGTATTCAAATATTTAAGATAGTAGTCTCATTTGGTATCTTATTTTACTGTTTTCCTGGTTAGAGTCTTAATCACAGTGCTGTGAAGTATGTTCCCCCTCAAGTAAGGAAAGCTCAGGAGGCACTAAATGACAAGAAGAGAGAAGAATTGGGAAGACTGAAGAAAATGGTGAATGGTCTTATTAATAGGTAATGTAATAAGGCAAGTCATTAATCTTTCTGGTTCGATGTGACAGTGCTCATCATTCAAAGAAAAGTGGCAAGGATGTGACTTTTCTCTTCACAAGCCGATTTTAAGTTGGCAATCATGTCTGCTATCCTTAATAATAATTATCTTTGTTGATATAAATTCTTCAAAGTTGGTCGTTATAGAAGTTGAAATATCTAGAAAATAAATTTAAGATTGGGCTGAATTCCACACACCAGTTGCCTGCAAGTGCTAGGTATAATTCACTAAGTGTCAGTTGGAGTATGCCCATAAAAAAGCCTCGTAGTGTGAGTTATAGCTCCCCCCCCAAAAAAGTATGATTTTCTTTTTTTTTTATTTAAATAAAATTGAATTTCTCCAACACTACAACTGAGGAGGAGCAATGCTTCATAGCTTAAAGTACTGAAGAACAGAAAAAGTGATGAACACTTTCATGCATTTTAATTGTACAGTATTTTTAAAATAAGGAATCTATTGCCGTTTTCTTTTTTCTATGTTATCTGTAAAATGCAGACTGCATTATGCAGTTTGTTCAGTCATTTAGAATTTGATGTGCTTTATGTGTTAGAAAGTATGAGGTATTTTCATACTTAATTTCTCCAAAGACAGTGATGTGCCATAGTTACAACTGCTAAGAACAAAGTCTGTTTTCTTAATAACTCTGTTCAGTGTGAGAGTAAGCACACTGAGTGCTTTGTAAATACTGCAAAAAATCTGTTTTTACATGTAAATACTAAAAAAAAAAAAAAACCAAACAACCCAAACAGAATTAAACATATGTTGTATTTTTTTAATTTAGTGAGCACAGCAAAATACAAAAGGTCCCTTCCAGTCACCTTTTCCATCTTTCTTCTTAAGCCAAGCTAGTTTCTCTTAAAAGAATACGTTGTTTGTTGGGTAAATTGAAAATTGTGGAACCGTGTAAAGAGAAGAAAAAGTGAACATTGGATTTTGTTTCTCAATAGGTTGAGTGAACTGAATTTGTCCTCAATTAGTGGACAGATGGAAGAGCTTTACATGGCCAACAGCAGAAAGGACATGAATGAAACTCTGACAGATATTCTCATGAATGCTTGTGTTACTGCAGTTGCCATGCCTGCAAGATTGATGATGGAGCATGTCCTTTTGGTCAGCATTCTTCATCATAATGTAGGAATTGAGGTAATTCTTGTGGTTGGGGCTAATTTTATTTAATAATGCATATTGTAGGGTGTTTTCCTTGATATTTTGTTTGAATTGCCTTTTAATTTTTGATTGTGTGTCACTAAAAAGCATTTTTAGTTGAATTTCATCAGTATTTGTAGCTTCTTTGCTGCGTGTCCACAAGTGAAAGGGACCAAGTCTGTTGCTTTATCTGATTAATTTATTTCCTCCATGAGTTACCACTGGTCAGTTATAAAAGCATCATTTTTTTCATCAAAATCTTTCTGCAGCCGTAAAACTGAATTGTTTAAACTTCAAGTTTTCTCCTCTTTAATTACACTAATCCATTTCTGTTCTCTTGGGTATATGGCAGTATTGTTCTTGAACGATGTGTATCTAGATAAGGAAAGTACTACAGTTACAGAAGTCCTTTTACATCAGTGGCAAAAGTCCTGTTTTAAGCCAAATCGTACAAATCATCAGTGGAATTAACTAGGTATATCTATAACTCCAGAATATCCAAAACTTCAAAAAGCATGGCAAATTTTTTGGAGGTTTTTCTCTTGTGTTTTTAAGCCTGATGAATGATTGAGATTAAAATATCTCTTGCTTACTGTTAAGAAGAAGCTGAAACTACTGATGTTAAAGGGAAGATTTTAGCTAACTTCAGTGAAACGTCTCTCAGGAAACTGAGGTGCTTCAGCACCATGTTCCCATCAAGTTACATTTTCTTTCTACATCTGAATGCAAATGATGTATTGATGCAAGTTCTTCAGTTTTTCATATAGTGACCTGAATGCTGTCTCTGAAACTGTATTAAATATCAGATGGATGCAATTACAGCAGCTTTCTCCATGCAGCCTTGCCATTAAACTTTTTTGTTCCTCTTTGCTGCTTGAAAGGCAGTTCTGACTGCAAATATAACGTAATATTACAATGCTGTTTTAAGAAGAGAAACACAATCTTTTTAAATGTTGAAACTTTGCAAAATACCTAGTAATAGGTTTTAGATATAGATATACTAATAGGTATTAGAAGTAGATAGATGATATCCAGACTGTATTCTGTACTACTGACTCTGTTACACATCATCTTGGAATCTAAGGCTGTAGTATTTAAGTATACTATAAAGCCCCATTATTTTTTCTGTAAAATAAATGTAGAATATGCATTACACGGAAGTGTGATAGCACAGCTGCATTTAAGATCAGTTTGAGGAATGCAGAAGTTGGGTTTCCAATAACTGTGTTTATGCATTTGTGCAACATGATCATTGGATAGTTAAAACCTAAGCTGGTCAAGGCTTGTAATGCAAGTCAGTACTGCTACTGGGAGTTCTGGTTTTCGTAAGAACAATCAGCAAATACTAGTACCATAATAAGGGGTGGGGAGGGTGGTGTCTTGTTTAGCAGTAATGTGTTCATTACCTACCTAGATTTTGGTGTGCTTTCTAATTCCGGTCTTTAGCATCAGTTCTCTCTTCATAAATACAGAGATTCCAAAATTTCTTTTCCCAACTGTACCACTGACAAATGGCTAAGACTTGTTCCCACCTCAAAAATCAGCCTAAGCTCATGCTTAGCAATTGTGAAAACTTGGTGTGTTGGGGGTTAGTTTACAAAATTATCTTCTACCCTTCTATTAAGGATTTTGCTTTGGAATGCTGAATTCTGTGGTGCATTTGGTTTTTGACATGCAGCTTTTACTGGATGAATGACTAGCAGTAACAGCATGCTAGCCTCGCAGCTGGGAAGATGCTAATATGTGTCCAAGAAAATTATGTAAACAAATTCTGATGTATGTGTACTGTAAGTTCATAATATTTGCTTTTCTTGCACAGACTTCAAAAGGCAATGGGATGGCATGTATGAGGTGTAAATAACATAGACTTTAAGAAAATGTCACACCACATAGATATTTGTATATGTAAATGTAGAACATTCATATTGGCTGAGAGGAGCAACAATATTTCTTTAAAATTAATAGTGGCAGTGCCCCCCAAATGAACGTTTTACAGATGTCTGTAAAATCTACTTATGGTTAACCGCTGGATTTTTTTTTTTCTCCCCGCCTCCCCCCCGCCCCGCCTTAATGGAACTATTGCCAGGTTGGTGCTCACTTTTTGGAAGCTGTGGTGAAGAAATTTGATGAACACTCTAAGAGTGATGCTGAAGGGAAAGAATGTGAAAATCTGCTTGCCTTGATTGCTCATCTGTATAACTTCCATGTGGTTCATTCCCTGCTGATCTTTGATATTCTGAAAAAACTTGTTAGCACTTTCACTGAAAAAGAGATTGAGTTGATTTTGTTTCTTCTGAAAAACGTGGGATTTTCCTTAAGAAAAGATGATGCATTGGCTTTGAAGGAACTGATCACTGAAGCCCAGAGGAAAGCAAACACAGCAGACAAGAAACTCCAGGATCAGACTAGGGTATGTGTGTGTTTTGAACATTTTCTGTTGTGAATAGATTTAACAAGCACTTGGATACGTGTGTTAATCTACCAAAATGTTTTCTGCTGCATTATATTTAGATTCTAAGTTACCATTAGTGTTCAGTTGTTGCATTCAGTTATTTGCATTCTTCTTGTCTGGCTTTCTCCATTAGTTCTTAGGACACAGACACCAAAATGGGTGAGACTAGGACTGTTTTATGTCTTACGCGACGGACAGAGCTTCTGTTTCATGGTACTTTGTACGCTTCAAAAAATGGTCTCTGAGGCATGGTGTTTAGCAGGTTAAGCTTTGAATTGAAGCTTGAACACAAATGAATATAGTAGGAGTTAAAGTAAACATCATTCTCTGTATTTGTATTCATGTAATCTAAATTTTGATGTATATTGCCAGCTGAGCTGCTTATTCTCACAGAATAGTAATTTCAAAGTACACTCTCTACTTTATTAAATAAACTTAACGGCACATAATCTGCAGAAATATTTCTTTTTCCCAATAGGTTCGTTTTATGCTAGAGACTATGTTGGCACTAAGGAATAATGACATGCGTAAGATTCCTGGTTATGATCCTGAACCAGTTGAAAAACTCCGCAAATTGCAAAGAACGCTGGTGAGAACTTTCTTGACATACATAGTATAGTTATTCTTAAACCAGAAGTAATTATTTGTATTGTATGTTGGCTTGATGGCTATAGTATTTTTAACTCATTTAACAGTCTGAAACTCTTGGGGACAAAAATCACTTCTTAGATCATTAACTGTTATCTCCTGTGTCCAAGTTAAGTCAGCAGTCAACCAGCCTTCTGCAGAACAGTTTGAGAAAGGACATAATACTTAGCCAAAGACTTTGCCTCAAAGTCCTATACTTGAAAAAGAGATTGTGGGATGTTTAATGATTGTGCAAAAGAAATGAGTCATTATGACAAGTTCTTTTTTCCATAGATTTTGGATGCAGGCACCCGCTCCTACCTTCACCGAAATTATTTTGGAAATCTAATGCTTCTGAAAACCTGGATGTTTTTTCTTTCTTGGGTTTTGGTTTTGGGGTTTTTTTTTTGCGAAGAGGGGGCAGTTTGTCTAGAACAACCCAGTATAAAATGTGTGAAAGTAATTGTCTCTTTGGATTGAGAACTAATTCATTTTCACAGGACTTGAATCTGGTTTTAGAGTCCGTGTATTTCCAACCTGAAAATTACCCTACCTGTCTGCAACACCTAGAGCGTCTTATTTTTCAGAAACTTGTAAGTGCAGGATGTGCACATCAGTGATAATAGGCCAGGCAAAATAAGCTAGGTAACCTAGTTCTGTAGAACTTCCTTTCTTAAATTTTTGCAGTCTTAGCATGCTTCTAGAGTCTTTTGATGAAAATTCTTTTTGTGTTCAAAGAGTTTAAGCTTTTTGTTGTTTGAATTGTACAAAACTTAAGGCAGTTTGTCATGTCATTTTATTTGATAACAAGTGTTCAAAAGGAAAATCATGACCAGATTGTAAGATGTGGCAACTGATTTTTCAATGTCAGCATTAAGTCTGAATTCTAATCGAGTTTTATGATTGGAAGATGGCTATTTTTTAATTGATTATCTCTCTTTTTTTTTTTTTTTTTAATAAAAAAAGAGCTTCTAAATGTAGTTTTAAGCAACTTCTTGTATTTGAGAAATTAGAGCATATGGGAAATTTGTAAATTCTTTTCAGGTTGCTGACTGAAACTAAAGGTTGCAGGGGGAACATGTGAAGATCTGTATGGAGGGAGATTAAGTTACTTGTTTAAAGTATTTGTTTTAAAGTAATTTTAAGTAATTAAAATATTTGTTGTTTTGTTTGTTTTTTTTAAAGAAAGCTTCAAAGAAAAGCTTTTGGATTTTTTGTATTTTGTTATTCAAGGTTCGCAGCAGCGGTTCTGGAAAAGACACTCAGCTCCGTGTCTCCCTGGAATCTCTCCTCAGTGCTGATCAGGTTGGTCGCTGGTGGATCGTAGGGTCATCCTGGAGTGGAGCACCAATGATCAATGATACAAACAGCAAGACTCAGCAAAAACTGCATATAGGAAAGGTAAATCCAAGCAGTGCTAGTTATAAGGCTAAATGTTTGTGATCTTTTGAATATTCTTCATATAGGTGAGTAAGTTTATTTCAGAGCCCAACAAAAAAAAACCTTCGTGGACTCTTGTAAGGCTAAGCTTTTGAGCTGTAAATTCTGCTCTTAATGTTTTTCAAAATGTTGTACTCGTGCAGTCCATAAGAGCTGTTACTACAAATATTATGGTATAACTTGTTTTTTTCTTATCTTGTGGAATTGCAAAAGTAACTCATGTAAGTTGAAGTAGAAACTTGATTTAAAAGTGGATTTGCTAGCATGAATTCTGACAGGTAGTGTTGTCTGTCCGTGGGTGGCATATATCTAAGCTGATTCTAAAAGTAGTGTGGTGAGGTGATCATAGTGACTTACATTAGAGACGCGTGCCTTAAAAATAATTGGCACAATTAAAATACATTAAAATATCTTTCCCTAGTTGAAAAAGTTCCTGATGATGCCTTTGCCTCTGATCAAAAGCTCAGGACCTTTGGATTGCTACTTCATAGTTTACTGGAGATCTTCATTAATGTTCTTATTCGAGGCTGCACAGAAATAGCTTTCTTAAAGCAAGCATAAATAAAATAGCTTTTTTTTTTTTAGGTGAGTTCAAAGATAATGGAGCTTGCTCGTAAGCAGAGAATGAACACTGATATCAGGAGAAGTATTTTTTGTGTCTTGATGACAAGTGAAGACTTCCTGGATGCCTTTGAAAAGCTTCTCAAGTAAGTACAGACTAGCACAGAAGACAGCCCAGAACTAAAAATATCATTAGCTGGGTTGGAAAAAATAACATTGCTGGGCTGGGCTTAAGAGCATTTAGTTGATAATAAATTAAAGAAGTGCATAGCTAGGGATCCCCATGAGGTAAAAGGGTAGGAGAGGGACCAAAACCCTGGTGTAAGGACTAGTGGGGGCAGGCAGAACTCACTGGCAATCAGAAGAAAGGAGTAGCCCCTGTTATTGTCACTCATGTCTATAACTGATTTACAGTATCTTTTGACTTAAGGAGCCTGTATCTTTTTGCATTGAAGATGTGTATCCTGGTCTAGCGGATGGAAGTCTGTTGCAGGCTTGCTTCCTTACAGAGGCAGACCAGAAACCCCTTCAGAACATCTCTTGGTTTTGTTGCTGGATTTCCATACTACTGCCACTTCCTTTACTTCTTGCTACTTTGTTAAGCCATCTTGTAAGTCTCTGTCCATACTTGCATGACCTGGTAGTGTTCTAGCACCTCCGCTTCCCTCTTGCAGAATTTATTAGCTTTGGATTTGTTCCACAGTCACATTTCATGTTAAGACCAGTTTCCTTACCACTTGGCAAACAGCTCTTTAGAAGAAGATGTGATCAGGGAAAAGCTCAAACTAAGCTATTCTTTGTGTTTGTCAGGATATTAATTCTAAGTCCGTAGTAACTGGGAGGAGAGAGATCAGGTCTGAACTTTTCTATTGCAGCCTTGTAATTCAAGGGAATTGTCTTACCCGGATGGCATGCAATTATTTAATTTGCTAACCAAACCAAAACAGACTTTGTAATAAAGTCAACTAATATTTGATTAAATGCCACTTCTGCAAAACACAGCTTGGATTTAAGACTGTGATGGAGTCATTCCAATATCTTAATATGGCCTCTTCAATTAAAAGAAATTAGCTGCTGCTGCTGCAGTTCTTGCCAAGACCTGGTAGCTCAATTTGCAGATTGATCCTTGACTCTCATCTGTGCTATTTAAACTAGTATACAAATCTATATACATACAGGCTTGGCAGAAGAACTGTCTGCAGATTGCCTGGTGTGTGTTGATACTGATTTTTATACAGCAAAATTGGAGAGGAGTTCTCAAATCTGCCCACACCTGGCAGAGTATAGTGGAAAGTACACAGAATTGTCAGTGAAGGAATTAACTTCAATGTGCACGTGTTCCAGAGTGTATGGGAATTTACATTCATATGTTTGACATCAGTCTCATGAAGAAGAACATGAGAAATATATAAAGAAATATTTTAACTGCACTTGTTGATTCATCTGCTGCTAGGTGTCTGGCAGAGTTGAGGTGTGGTTAAATGGTAATTTAAACCATTTTTAATCTAGGCTGCTGTAGTTTTGCTTCTCTTTCTCCTCCTTACAGCAAAAGAAAGTAATTGGTTTGAAGGCAGAACAGCTCTCTGAAGTGGCTCAGCTTGTGATTGCAGAAGTGTCAGTGTAAAGGGAGGGTTATGAACGTCACTGGAGACAAGAGAAGAGAGTGGCTCCATTTCAGCTGAAAGGCCACACGTCCTTCACAAACCACAGATTCACACAGGAGGGGGAATGAAGGCTTTTTAAGTTTGATGGAGAGGCAATTTTTAAAGCTATTTCATAGAGATGAAGAATTTGAGAAACTTTACATCTCACAAAAAACTGAAACTTCTAAAAAGTCTCAGATGTCCTGTTGTATTGTGATGTGTAATTCAGGATAGCAAGTATGTGATTGTATCTACTGAAATAATTTGATCTGACTTTTAAAAGGTGGGGTTGAGTGTTGCTATTTTTGATCTAAAGGCAGTGATAGTCTTGGGCTTCCAGCTGACGATAACTAACCTACCTAGAGGCAGGCTTCTGCTGGTGATAACTGCCTCTGAAGTAGGTTATTTATCCCCTATACAGCGGGAAGTTCTTAAAGTGATCAGGACATACAAGTCCATGGGGATACTGTAACTCATGATTTAGTAGGTGAGGTTGTTGCATATTCTTTATCAAAGATTATCAGGCTTATGAAATCTGTAGAAGTTTATGGTGAAGCTCAGCAGTGAAAGACAATCCTGACTCCTAAATTTTAGATGTTTAGGAATACTAGGTCTGAAAAGATAAAATACTGCTAGATCTGTGAAGAAGTGAAGGAGAGAACAAAATTGAGCATCAAAGTGCTGATTTACTTGGTTACAAATGTCTGGCAACATGAGTATTTCCTAAATAAGCAAGTCATGATAGAAGTGATGATGAACAAGGAAAAGGAGAGTGCCAGATCAGTGATTGCAGTGTAACTTCACACATCATTTATTAAGTGCATGTCCAGTGGCTGAAAACCTGTGTATTTTTAAAAAAAACTTCTCTTGCTCTCTTAATAAAATCAGATGGAACTTGGCTGATGGGAGAGCAAGCAAATTATATCACAGATGCAGCGCTTACAGGGCTGGTCTCTTGGAGAAGCAGACTTCTAAGTTTTCACCACTCATTAGCAATCAGCCTAGAAATCATCCCAGATTTTCCTATCATAAAACCATAAATTCGGGAGGGGGTTGGCTGAAAGGCAATATTTTCTCTGTTAATCTGGTGTGCATCTGTGATCAAATGCAATGGCAGATGTCTGGAGGTGTATACAAATGAGGGATATTAGAATCAAGCAATGACAAACTACAGATGGTAGAGCAAGTTCCAGTGGAGTCAAACTTAGTTAGAAAATACACTTGAGTTACACTAATGCCATATGAAACTTGAGCTTGAAGCAATGAAAAGAATTTTGTTTAACATTTTTCAGTTTATAATACGAAGCATTTTTCATTTTAATTGGTTTTAACGCTGCCAAGCATTTGGCAGCCCTGGAACCTAAATCATATTATTCACAGAACAGGTGCATTGCGAGTTAGTTACCATTCCCTGCCAAAGTGTCTCAGCCCTCTTTTAGACTGGTCAGCTGTTCAAGTGGGAAGGCTGTTCAGTCCTTGGCCTTTATGCTGAGACAGCCAACATAAGTACTCATTGACACTGACTGTTTTCTTCAGGCTTTTTTTCTTTTTTTTTCCTAAGGTGCTTTGAAGTCACTGACTGCAACCTCTTAGGCTACTATCAAACAATAATGAATTTCAAGTATTATGTAGCGTGGTCTTGACCTAGAGATGAAAAGATTCATATCACCAGCTAAATAGGGAAAACATCTTAAAATATATTTTTTTATCCGTAGTAAGTACCACAGAAGTGAAGGGCCCTGGACGTGTTTCTCTAAATAGGCTAATAATAATACAAAGGCTGGTTTTCTTCCCATGACCATAGGTACAAGTGTGAGATAAGCACAACAGGGTCCTACAGTTCTCGTTTCACTATTGAACCTTTGTATTGCTACACCGTGCAGCAGCACTTGCTGCAGTGCAACTGATGCGTTCAAAGGCACAAGATTCCATGGTGACAGTGCTGTCTCCTCCATTTTTCTTCACGGAGAGCTACAAACATGGAGTGGGCTACCTTTTCTTCCCCAGGGTGTAATTATACTTGCATCATTCCAATTGTGTCTGTTGAGGTCCTGCTTTTGCAGCCACTCCTTTAACACTGATAATACTGTAGCATTTCCATGTTGCAATACCAGGATACTGATTTAGCCCACAGTCATAAGGGTTTGAGTCCATTCAGTGTTTTAAAGACTTTGTAAGAACTTTCTAACAAGTAAAATTTAATGTGGTGTTTGGGGGGGGGTTTAAGCATTACTCTCAGATGTTGGCTGTAGCTCTTGGTTTATGGCAGTATTTTTTTTCCTTACTAAATGATTCTCATTCTTTTGCTAAATTTTAGGCTCGGACTGAAAGATCAGCAGGAGAGAGAAATTGTTCATGTTATCCTTTACTGCTGTTTACAGGAGAAGACGTATAACCCCTTCTATGCATTTTTGGCTAACAAGTTTTGCAAATGTGAAAGACGATTTCAGGTGAAGAAAAATCTGTTTCTGCTTTCTTTTAACCATTATTGTGGTTAGGAAAACAGTTATTAAATACCTGAGAATGGAGGTATGCCTGTTAAGATCTTGATCCTGAGGAAAAATTCTGCTGGTATACCTGTGCATTCAGTAAGGCATACTCATGGTCAGATCTGAATAGGAAATAAAATAACTACTGCAAAAGGTTTGCTTTCATCCGTTTTACGCATTTTAAAGGAATTGAACGGTCTGATCAAGCATCTCTGTTAATTAACAGAGGGCTCATAGAGAATAGAAGGTCAAAAGGTTTTGTTACATTGTTACGCATTTAAACAGTCCTTGATTTGTAGGTGTTTTTTTTTTCCTTTGACACCTAGGTGACATTTCAATTTAGTATTTGGGACAAAATCAGAGACTTAGAAAACCTGTCAGCCACTGCCATCTCCAACTTGGTTTCACTGTTGGCTCACTTGTTAAGGACAAAATCATTGCCACTTTCAGTTCTCAAGGTTGGTGTGCTTTCTTTTCAAAATACTTCTGTGTTTTCCTTGCATTTGCTAGTTCTATGGAAAATGTATTTTCTCTGTTACCTAGCTGGTACTTTAGCTATTCATGGTCGTAAGCTAAGACAAAACTTGTTCTAAAATTACCAAATTAATCTAATCGATTATGGTGATGCTATCATTTGGGGAAAAGGGAACCTGTGGTGACCCAGGTGTACAGAAAGTCTATAGTTCTATATCTAGAGCAGCTGTAAAATTATTTTCTCTAGAGTGTCCAGAGTTGGAACTGAGGCCCTCTCATTAATAGGCTTTGTCAATGGATTTTGTGCTATGCTTTTTAGCTGATGTTGATTTTTATTAGACCAGAAAGAAATCTACTGATCACTTGCATTTCAGAGTGGGGAGTCCATAGAATTTTATTAGAAGAATAATCGAAATGTGTTAAACAGGCAATTATATGGATTGTCCTAGGTAATTCTGAAGTATTTATCCAATTGAGAAATTATATCCAGATTTCTGGTACAACTAAAGAGGTTATTCCTTAGAAAGTTCTCTGCATTCCTTATTGATTGACTTTTGGAGGCAGTGTTCTCAGCTAATTCTTCTGTGCCAAACTTAAGACTTGGTATATATAAGAGGCCAGTTGGTGTGCTAAAAGCTGTTTGTTTAGAAGAGAATTCAGCTGTCTAAAATACTTGAATTAATCTAATTCTCCCTCTCTCTCTACTAGGTGATTGAATTCAGCGAACTAGATAAAACCAAGGTCCGTTTCTTGCGACAAGTGTTAAGCATGCTGTTAATCAAAACAGATGCTGAAGAACTTAGTGACATTTTTGTGAGGTAAGTGATCAAAGAGATATCCAGGGAACCCTTGGTGAGTAGTAATTAAGAAGATAAGTTTGCTTATTTTGTTTGGAATTATACAGTGCCTTTTCCAAAGATCAGCCATCCATCCCTTAAAAAGTAAACTCTCCTGGCTGAGTGGGGGGAAGCATATCAGTTGTATGTTAGTACAGGCTCTTATATAGATACAACTGTGAGAAGTGTTATACAAAATAAGACTTTCAGATAATCAATGTATCATTTTGGTCATAGGATTTTCATGAGCAGAGCTCTGTAATTACCTGCTTTCCTTACTGCTTTACCATCTGTGTGCAGTGGGATTCACTCTACCAGCAGTCTTTGCAAGAAGGTATCTTTAGTGTAAGAAGGAAAAAGAAAGAAATACTAATGAGGGAAAGGTTTGGAGGGGGAGGGGTGGTTTTTTTGTTTTTTCAAATCAACATTGTCTGGAAAATCTTATTTTTGTATGTGGGACAGGGTTGCCTGGAAAGGCTGGGAAATCTCCATCCTTGGAGATGCTTAGGATGTGAGTAGATAAGACTCTGAGCAACCTGACTACATCTGGGTGTTAGTCCAGCTTTAAACAGGAGGTCGGACAAGATGACCTGCCAGCATCCTTTCTGACTTAAATTTTTCTGTGATTCCATGATTTTGTTGTGTTAAACTTGCAATGTCACATGAAGTTAGAAAAAATTGGGTGATGATGTTTCAACCGTTACTGTGATGATGTTACACTGCAACACAAGGAAGCTCAAACATTCTGTTTGCCTTGTTTTTTGCTGTAATGTAATTGTTTACATAAAGCAAGTCTAAGGTTCCAGTACTCCATTGTATGTTGAGTGTGTTTGGGCTGTTTGCCAAACCAATGTAGACTTGCTGGTAACTTGAAAGCCTTTTCAGAAAAGCTCCTTTTATAGGTTGGATTTTTTTCTACTCCTCTATTTGAAGAAGCTAAAGAAAAAAAAATTAAGACATTTCTGAAACAGTGGAAAACTAAATACTGGTTTTGATCTGTATCTTTACAGGCTGTCTGACAACCCCAAACTGGGAATGCTACGGGAAGGCTTGAAACTCTTCCTTACCCACTTCTTACTGAAAAATGCACAAGCCCAAAAAAATGCTGAAGAAGCTAGCTTATTAAAAGAAAGAGTTGAACTAGCAACCAAGGCTTTGCAAGCAAAAGAATCCAAATTGAAGCTATAGTTCTGTTTTTCTAATAAAACATATAGAAAAACAGTCTGTGTGAAGATGCAAAGCTTTTTTAGTCTTTCAGACCCAAATAATTGAGAACAAGGAGAGCCATGTTACTCTAAAGGATCCATTTTTTGATGTAAAGAGTTACTTTGCTCTACACACTAGTTACAGGTTTAATTGAAGCTGATACCAGGCCTTTTTGAGGAAAGAGAAAATGTATTTTTTGTCATGTCCCTTTTTAGTAGGAGTGCTTCATGTTGGTGGTTAGTATCTGGAGAAAAGGATGAATTTCTCTTCTGTGATACTCCCAGTCAGCAGTAGCATTCTGCATTGCATATTCTAACCTTCCATTTAAAATAATAGCATAATACTGACCACCGTATGTTAAAGAAGCAGCCTTAACCAAAGGCTTTTAGTAACTAATCGTTGTTCTTGCCTGAAGGAACAGGCCACTAGATGGCGTAAGTACTGGTGAGTCAGTTTTGGAAGAAACCAACTTTTTTCTTAAAGTGTTGGAAGTTATCTGCTAATTCTGTGAATTGTTTACCTGACTGTGGGTCAGGAAAAGATCTTCAGTTGGATTTGAAGCTGTAGTAAAACGACCTGAAGATCTGACTTTGCCCAATTATATTGGGTTTAGAGATCATAGCATAGTTTTATTGCTCTTCTAACCTGTTTTTTGCAGCTTTAAAATTGGAGTTGCCTAATCACTTGTGTTAATCAGATTTTTCTAGGCATAAAGAATAATATCAGTATGAGTCTTTTAATAAGATAATACCTTCCTTAGGAATTTGCTTGCATTTTCCATTCAGATGTACTTTTTTTTTTAAACATTTCTTTCTGTAACACTCAGTGTTAATGGTTTGTTTCTTTTGTCACCTTACCACTACACATTAAACTGCAATTTTTCTAAAGGCTTTGCTGTTTGTATTAGCTTTACTGTAGCTGGCTTGCCAGGAAGGGAATGACCTTAAATTGAGGGGAAGGGGGAAACCACTTTCCCGTCTGCGATATGCACTGCAGCTGCATAATCTACCTGTGCTAGAGCTGCCAGCCCTATTTCTATAACCAGGCTTGCCCTCTGGTGTTCAATAGTCCACTCACAGTGCTTCCTAATTGCATTTGATACCAATTGATCTATTCAACTGCTTTGGATCTGTCCCTGTTGGGAAAATTTGCTCGCAGTAGGCATCCTCTAGAAAATTTTCAGTTCTGCAGCAAGAGAGGTGGACAATAATTATTTTTCTATTTTTTAATCAAGGAGTTGAATGTAGAATACTCTGCTTGCTCAGTTGTATGAGTAATGTTTTCAGGCAGAGAAGTGCTTCACCAGCAGCCAGGGAGCTGTTTTTCTCACCTTTCTTCTGTTGGAGGGGGCAAGTTGTAGGGAAAAAGGTGTCCTGGGAGCAGAGAGACCCGGTTTCAAAATCCCAGGTTACACTAGCATGGTAACAACTAGCACAGAAGAGATTACTGTCAAAAGAACAAAGCAAGATGCCTGTTTCATACCATCGGCAGCTTTTAAGCACACAAAACTGGCTGTTTCCCCTCAGTTGCATCTTACGTGCAGCAGGCAGAAGCGGAAAAAAAATGTAGTTAAAATATTTCTGAAATTCATACCAATTAACAAAAGCATGGGCAGCAAAAGAATTGACACTATTTTGATGGATACAGAAGTCACAACTTCAGAGAGTGCATGTAAACAGCTCCCTTGCAAACAACTGTGCCAAACCTCATATTTTAGTTTTGGAGGCTCAACTCAGGAGAAAATCAGTGCAAGCCCCTAGAAACTGGCTGCTGTGGAATGCGTGGGACCTCGGTGAGTAAAAATTGCTCCCCCTAGACTGCAGCAGCCACCTAATTAATTACCTTTTTTGCAGGAGTTTAGGTAGACCTAGCATTTCAATGTGTTTGTGGTTTAATAATACGTAAATGGAAACACATTGCTCTAGCTGGGAGGTTGAGGCAACTTTGCTTCTCGAGATAAATCTTGAAACATCTTCCTTAAATTAAATGTGACAGGCTGCTGGTTCCTTGTTTGAATGCTTTGCTTGGTGATCAGAATTGACCACCCTTTGCTGCCCGTGGAAAGATTGCCTAGTGTTTTATGGGTCTGAGTCTATTCACTTGCTGCAGCTGCCTGAGGCGGTGTGATGCAGGTGTTGCTATGCAATTAGAGGAGATGGTTTTAACCTTACAGTCTAAAATTACTATTTTTTTTTTAAACCAAGACTTGCATTAGTTATTATTTATCCCGAACAGCTAGTATGTTTTGTTCAAACTTACAGTTGTTAGAGCCATTGCTTTGTTTCTGAAGAAAACAGATTTTACCTGCCTGCAGCTTTTACATTTGTCACACTTATGTATAAACATAATTTTTTTAAAAAACCTGAATTTTGAAGGAAAGCAGCCAAAATAACACTGCCAGTCCACAGTGCCGTAGTCGCAGTAGAGGACAGTTGCTGCGGGTGATTCTGCGTAAGTCCCATCCTCTCGCTGTGATTCGGTGAGGGAATAACTGTCAGACAGAAATTTGACAATTCTAAGATAAATATGAATTCCTGAGTCTTGGATCTTGCTATGTTTAACAGTTTTTTTTCTGTGGTCCTGCTGGCCAAACTGCCACAGCTTGATGGAGGTGGAAGACCTATCAGAGTGTGTACGTATGCATCTGCAAGCTGTCGCTTCTGTGGTCCAGTTGCATCCCAAGGATATAAGGCACCTGTGAAAAGGAAAGCTGAGATGATCTTAATATATATTTGTATTAAATATTTACACAGTCTATTTTATAGATATTATATATGTATAAATGCATGTATAGATATATATTTTATATAATACACTTTTCTATTTATATATCTCTCTCATATATTTAACCCTGGAGAAAAAACTTGTCACCAGCAAAGCTAGCCCTGCCAAAGTGTCTCCTCCTTATAGCAGGGTTGTCAGTGCTATAAGGTCTCTCTGTAACAGCAGCAAGTCTGAATGCTGGCAAGTGGCTTTCTGCAAAACTGCACACTAAGCACTGACTGCCAGCAGAGGCTGCTGAAGAAGTTACGCCAGGCTTGGACACATTTTGCTTTGTCTGCCACGGAATAAATGTTTGATAACACACACACACACAAAATACAGCATGTTGAGATTTCTTCCTACTGAGTGTTAGTCTGTCAGCCAACATCAAACCTCAGAGAGAAATGTTCCCTGATGGTTCCAGTAAGAGAGGTGCCACTTAAAATGTCCAAAATTCTTCCATAAAGGAGGTTTGGGGGAGTTACTACTTCGTGAGGAGAAAAGGGCTTTGAACTGGTGAAAATACACTACCCTGGAAAACCAAGCAGCTATGGCTGCAACACTAATCCTTACTCCAGACAAGCCAGTGGAAAATACAGCATGATTTGCTTTAGATGCATTTAACTAAAACCTGCATCTTTGATTTTTTTAACTATGTAGCAGAAGATTTCAGTTCCCCCTTTAAACAGCACTATCCACTCATAGCTATTACCACGGTTTCAATTTTTGTTTTCTTCTAAGCTGGACAGCGATGTTTTCAACTTTCTCTGTTTTCTGTATCAAAATTAACAGGGCAGTAAAGTCTGTTTTTTAGCTTTGGCCAGAGTGTTATGCTGATAAATCATACGCAAGTCCTTTTGGCAGGGTTTTAACACCGCACCTGAATGGGCCAAGTATCTGCAGGGCTTTTTTAACTTGACATTTTTCCATTGTCCTGCACACCGGGGATGACGGGTTGATATCAGTTGTGCTCTGAAAGCGCAGACACAAGCAGGTCTGCCCTGCCTCGCACCAGCGAAGGTGTGCAACCCAATACTGTGCTTAAAGCACATCTGGGATCGTTTGATTCGCATTGTTCTACGGGTGAACTTTGCACGTGAAAAGTTACAGCCCGGGAGCAGCACGGTGCCAAATGTGTGCGACGGTGCTTTCAGCTTAATAAATAGGCGAGTGGCAACTCTAATACTCAAATTTTTGTTGCATTGAGTGTAATAGCGGCTTAGCGCCTGGCTACATCCTGTGTGTGTGAGAATCAATATGTGATTTTTTTCCTGCAGTAGATGAAGCAATTTTGTTTTCAGGAGACAATTTGATCCGTAGGGTCACTTTTCCAAAGGCAGGGTGTAAGTTTTACCCAAGATGTTTTGGGTTGGACTGATTTCAGGAATTGTAGGTAGAGATGTGACTCTTTTACCATATGCCACTTTTTGTGATTTCATCTCCTGGAGTAACTTTTCCTTCTCCCTCCAGTAAAGCTTAGCTTACCGTGAGGCCCGCAGACATGGATGTCACAGCTGCCCATATAAAACAGCTGTGCTATCCTCAAATTCTGGTGTAACCTGCAGCCTTGCTTTAAAACTAATTGCAGTAGCGTACCGCTAATGTAGAGGCATGCACAATTCAGAATCGGATATCATGTGGTTTCCCTAATAACACTTGAAGGAAATGAAATGAGCATCTATCAAGAATAAGCTTAGGAAGAGCCAGCTGGCACCAAAAATTCCTTAAACCTTGGGTCCTAGGACAAAATAGTTGACACACCAGAACCAGCTCACCTCATGGGAATGGAGGACCTCAAAGTGAATACATTAAAAAATGACTAAATAATGTAACTAGAATGAGAGGTACAGAGTAAAATTACAAAGACAGGCCCATTTTGGATAGTTCCTTTAAAGTCTTTTGTCAGTAACAGTGAAATGGTTGTTTCATTTTCATAAGTGAAAGATTTCCAAGCATGCCACATTTTTCATTAAAAAATCCATTATGGGCCTTTTACTGTTCAGACAGTAAGAATACCTTCAAATCTCTCTTGGGCGTGCAGTCACACATGGCTCCGGTGTAAAATAACAGGGAATATTGTTAGGAGGCAGTGAAGCCCACTGCGGGAAGAGCCTTCAGTTACAGTCGGGGGATGGAGCAATGCATTTTTCTAGTATAGAGACAATAAGTCGAGATATGCTCGGTGTCACCTTGGGGAAAAATAAGTCATCTTGATTGCATTTTCTAGGCTTGTGTCTTATTCCACAAAATCATGTCTCCTCCTCAGCCAAAGCCTCAGATTCTGAACGGATTTTTTTTTCCCATACTCTTTAGTTCAGTTCACCCTTAAAATGTTGACTAGGTGGTGTTTACTTTCCAGATTTCCCCAACTAAACATTTGAAGCTAAGTCTGTTGGTCTCTTGAAGATTTTTATTACACCAAGGATTATGCAGGTACAGTGCGGCAGAGATTAGGGAGCAGTGCGGAAAGGCAGGGGCAGCAGTTGCAAATCATAAGCATTTCCTACAGTGATAAAAGCTGTCGAGGGAGGCTCTAGGGAGCTCTTCACCAGCACTTCAGAGCTTGAGCAGCAGGCAATAGGTTGGCTCAAAAGCTGCTGTGGGTTTTGAATCAGTTCGTTTTTCTTATCTGTGGTCTGAAAGCAATGTGAGAATCAGATCCAGAGAGATGCTAGACCGTTCGATGTTTCTCGGGCTGCCCTATTCACCAGGTTTGTAAGTTTAAAGGAGCCTTCAGACTGCTACGGGCTGGAGAAGCAAATCTTTATTCCTGGCCAGGTTTTTGACACCCTCACGGATGCTGAGTAACACTTTCCCTGAAATGGCCTCCTCCAGGGAGGAGCCAGGGCTACCCAAGGCTGACGTGGAGCTGTCGGAGGCACAGGATTAACAGGTTTTGCAGAAGAGCACATTAAGCTTTTTCAACATTATCCCGTACTGCTCTGCTGCTAGAATCAACCCTCAAATCTAACCTCTAGATGTATTTATCAGTCCTAAAGATGGAGACCTGGAAGAACAAAGGAGTGGGGGTTTCAGGTATCTTGCCACCCTTAGCTGATGAAAGAGCGTTCTTCCTCCCATCCCCAAAGCAAAGAGCGCCCCTGAGGATCTGTAGTGACAAGAGAGATGTCCTCTCTGGGCAGCTTCAGAGTCAACAGATCTTTTTCACGGTGCATGGTGCAAGCTGCCGGGAGGTCCTGCTCCCCAGGGGTGATCCAACTTTAGACACCTTAGGTTGGCCTTCCTATCCCAACGTGACCCCATGGTCCCTGCAGCTGAAGAGGTCGCACACTCCTCACCTCGCTGTCCTACGGCCAGGGAACCAGCACGCAGGCAGTTCGACTCATTTACCCAGGAAATCTGTGGGAGAGGCATGAGACGAACTCGCACCCCAACCCACCCACCCACCCATTTCAGTGGCACAGCCAGGGTATCTCTCCTCTGTTAAAACCTCCATCGTAGGCTTTCCGTCGCTTGAAACCTGTGTACACTGAACAGCATCTGATCACAGGCCGAAGTGTGAAATGTGGATAAAATTTTAAGTTTTATTACAACAAACCATATACTTACGCAGCTGTTATTCCAGCTCCTCCATAGTCAATAATACTGGCCATGATCCTTTCATCAGAGGTTTCCAAGATGCGCAAAAAGGCAAAAAAGGTGGGAAGACCAGCTGTTTCATGGGGTGGAGGACGAAGAAAGGTGAAGTAACTTGCACATATTGTCTAAGCAAATTACCTGCAGAACGGCGTGGAGTGCCGTGATGCTCTGAGCAGAAGCATGGAGGCAGCAGATCACTGCGTCGCATCATCCAGATCCGCTTCTCCCGGCACCCTCAGCTTACCCTCACAAGACCATGTGAAATGCTCATACGTAGCTTAAAAATCCTCGGGCCACAATCAATCAGGCCCTTCAGAAAAGTTGGGGGGCTAAGAGCATGGAAGGAATGAAGGTAGTCAAGAAGATCCCTGAAGGAGGGTGAGAGCCGTGGCAGGAGCTGGGAGGAGAGAAGGAGACAGCAGAGACAGCGGGAGCCACTGGCTGATGCTGCTGAAGTGTCATCTTAATTATCCCTGGCAAAAGAACAGTGATTAACATCAATGACTGTGGACAACCTTTATGTAATTACTCATTAACATTTCTAAAATTGCACCTAGCTGCTACAGCAATACATGCTTTATAGATTCATCATGTTGAAGTCCAGAAAGAATCATTAGATCGTCTATGCAGACCTCTGCGTATTGCCAGCCACTATTACACTGCAGAAATTAGCACCGGAGGCGGCTCGGCAGCTTGTGCTTGGCTTTCACGCACTTTCCAGAAAGGGCATCCGGGGATACCAAGCGATGGACAATCTGCCCCATCCCTTGAGATGTTGTTCTAAATTGAGATCGCTCCCCTGCCCCATCTCCAGGTTAAAATCCTTCATTTGTATTTATGGAAATGGTACCCACAGCCCAGCGGGGCTGGATGGGTACAGGAATTCTCCATCCCCATCTCCTCTGTGCAGGAAGAGGGGGGGCAGCCGAATTAGAGGCTTCTGCATTGTCCATCCATGCTCCCTCTTCAGACACGAGTCCCACCTGCCAAAAGCTACCCTTGGCCAAGAACATTAACAGAAGTCCTGTGAATAATAATTTCAAATAATGGATTAATTAGAGGAAATTCTGATCTGCTTGAAAATGTCCTGCAAGCAGTAAAATGGAGCTAAGCCTTCCAGCTACACAATTCATTGCAAGCCACTGGCTCTGCTGAGTTTTACAAGAGGAAAAGGGCATCATTCTTCTCATCTACTGATTTTAAAGACCAGTCCCAGTTAGACTTAAGTCAGCAAAACCTGGTTTTCTTCCAAAAGGAAGCTGAAAACCAAATTTTGGTAGTAGCTTGTGATCAGAGAAAGACCACTAGATGACCACTCTGACCACCCACAAGTTGCAAGTGATCCCATTTCCCTGCAGGCACTTCCATTTCCACACAGGGAGAGCCCCAGGACTTCAGTTAAATTAAAGCTTTTCAGTCCTCAGAGTAAGGAGAACAAGGCAGTAAATACCTTCTGGGTCCCCCGCCCTTGCAGAGGACTTTTTGGAGGAGACATTACACAACGCTTCTCTCCTCAAGGCAAGAAAAATAAAGCAAAAAGTCCCAGAAAAGACAAAACCACCTCATATCAGCTGGGACAACCCCAACCCACCATAGATGTGATCCTGATTGCATGAGTATTAGTGAAAAATTAAAAAATCCTTATCACAGTTGCTGAGTAACTCCAGGAGTAATGCACAGTTGGTATTTAACTCTGGCCAGACCTGAACGAGCATTTTGGGGGCAGAAGGACTGTAATTTGGTCACTACACACAACACCCAAGGGAGACTAAGGTCCCCTGGGAGCTTCATCCCTTCCACTAGTTGTCCTGCGTTGCTGTTCATGGGATTCAAACAACCGACCAAGAAGCACCCTGCACCTCACAGGAATGATGTATGGCTCAAGAATTAAAAAATATTGTTTCTGCTTTCACAGCCGAAGCACCATGAGGTTATCCTGGCACCCACAGCATATGCAAGGAGAAAGTTGGGAAAGAAAGAAGGGCATCTACGCTGAGATTCACCGCCCTGGGGGATCGCTGGTGCCTGAGGTGGCACTTGGGGAACCAACTCTTAGTGTAGCTCCCCAGCAGGGAAATCAGAGCTGGGAACAGAAATCAGAGCTGGGAAGATTTCGTGGGACCGAAGCAGCCGCTCACAATCACACGGGGAGCAGCAGGCACGCAACCCTCCCACTCGTGGCCCTGCTGCTGCCAGCCTGGCAGGCGTAAAGGGAAGGGGTCTAAGAGGAGGAGGAGGAAGAATAGGAGGAGGGAGCATGGGACAGACAGGGTCCTACTGAGAACTGGAGAAAAAGCTGCCTTTAATCCCTTAGTTTTGGATGAGCCTAACAGTTTGGACTTCAGAAATAATCAATAGTCTCTCTGCTAGTGAAGTATTTCATTCCCAGCAGTTTCATGGAGAGTGTGAGGGGGATTATATATTTATGGTTTCCCATTTGAAAGACTTTTAGCAGGTTTACCTCGAACATATGGATCCTATTTGGTTCCTTTGTTTTAGCACTTAATGCTTATGAAATTGCCAGTTAATGACATCCATGCCTAAACCATGTTGCTTTTTAAAGTAAAATGTCTACCAAAGGTCCACGTTCATACTTACCACTTCTCAAGTACAGCAATGAAAGTTTTAAGAGGCTTGTTACCTACTGTGTCTGGGGGAGGGAGCCGATCGAATAATGAAATTACAAACAGGGGGTCAGATTAAAGCCTTGCTAGCCCTGCCCGCGCTGGGTCTTAGGGCAAACCAACGGGGCACCAACACCAACGGGGCACCCCAGGGCTGGGTGTGGGGGTACCCTGGGGATGGGTGCAGGGAACCCGGGGTGGGGTGAAGGGTGGG
>NW_010972436.1:20478969-20480844 GCF_000737465.1 Haliaeetus leucocephalus | reverse complement strand
GGGCGGGGCCGGGCGGGCGGGGCGGGGCGCGGAGCGTGTCGCACATGTTAGTGGGCTCCGCTAATCACCCTGCGCCTTTGATTGCGCTGCACGTGGGGACGAGCCTCCTCACTTCAAAAGAGCGTGGGAAATCCCGATTAAAAGGCTTTTCTCCCGCGTTGGGACCGGCACCTTCTTTGAAGCCCTTCCAAGCGACAATGCAAACGCACCCGCCGCCAAAGGACCATATCTATATTTTAAGTGACTTTAATTTCTCTTTGCCCCCCTCTTGCTCTCTTCCCCCCCCCTCCTCTCCTTTCAGTTTTGGAAACACCTGGTAAGTTGTAAAATGATTTACGAAGTGAAAGTGTTAAATGAGGCCACCAGCTGTAAGACTGACAGAGCTTTATGAGTTTTATTAGGTGCCCTATTATGGAAAATAAACTTTAATCCGTCCATAAAAACAGAATCTGAAAAACATATTTGCCCTTGTAGTCTGGAACACTGAAGGTATTCTTGTGAGACGCTGGGCTTTAAAGAGATTAATTTCATTGAGACAGACACAATACACCGGTAGGACTTTGATACAGAGTCCGTGAATAGTTGCCTGTACCCCGCAAGGCTATTTTTTCACAGGACTGAGACGCTTCTGGACACACACCTCTTGGGCATACAGTAAATTTCTGGCCCGGTGGTGCACATCTGCCAGTTTAATTAGCGGCTATGTAATTGGAAATTAATGGCCGAAGGAGGATCTTTTTCGGGGGGAAGGGGGGAGGGATGATCTCAGGTAGCTCTTGATTTTTTTATTATTATTATTATTCTATTTATTGTTAATTTTGTTTTTTTAAGATAACGACGTGTCCTCCAGACTGATGTGTTTTAGATATTTTAAGGTGCAAGCAAGAGGTAAATCCTGCTGGAAGCGAGTAACTCGGACGCGCCGCCGGGTCTAGGGCAGAGGAGCCGCCGCGGCCCTGCGCGGATGTTGCGCCGCCCTGCGCGGGCGTTCACCCACGAAGATGCAGCCGCAGCCAGCGGCGTAGAAAACCGCAGAGCGGCTACCGCCTTTATTTTTCTGTCGCCTTAAATTCTCTGCGACCTGTGGCCGAGAGGAAATCGTTTACAAATTTAAATCCGAGCCTCAGGCGTGATTGTTTCCGTGCGAGGGGGGGAGGTATCGATCGTGCCCAAATCAAGTTTATCCCGATCAAGTTTTTTTGACGTATGGGATCTATCCAGATTTATGATTTACCCCGTGAAGGTGTGCGATTTACGGCCAATCCCACCGGCGCGCTAATAACTAACAGCGTTGCCTCTAAATGCCCCCTCCAGCCGGCACCACCCGAAATTCTCCGTGACGGACAACACTTTTCCTTCGCGTAATCCCACGCCATAACCTCATGCATCCTCCAGTCTGTGTTTCACGGGCCGGATTTTTGTAGAAGCCGTTCAGAGAGGCCATGCTGCTCTCATGCGAAAGGTTAACGCGGGTTTGTAAAAAAAAAAAAAAAATTTTTTTGTTTTTTTTTTAAGGCGTATGGGAGTGGGAACGCTCCGTATTTCAGAGCTCCTCATCCTCGGGGGCTCTACGGGGGAGTGCCGGCAGCCGGGATGCGGGGGGCCGGGGTCCGCACCCGGCGGAGGGGACCCTCAGGCTCCGGCGGGTCCCTGCGCGGTCCTACCGCGGGAGCGGGAGCCGTAATTCATTAGCGGGGATGAATTGCCAGACGTGGCCCCGAGCTGGTGGGGATGAGCCAGTGATTATATTTAAATTCGCTCTAATTGATTTGAGGAAGAGCTGCGGTGACAAGGATGAATTGATCTGCAAATTTATTGGCGAGATAAATCCCGCAGTTATCAAAAAGCCGCCGCTTCGCTGCCGGGGCGGCCGTC
>NW_010972436.1:20477755-20478672 GCF_000737465.1 Haliaeetus leucocephalus | reverse complement strand
GCACAGAGCGCTCACATCTCAAGTACAAAACGCCGTTTATTTTCCACCCCATCGCACAGGTGGGAGGGTCTGGGGAATAATTTAGCATGCATAAGTAGAGGTAATTTTTTTTTTTTTATAAATACGATATACAAAAATAAAGACAGTATTGAGATTTCCAGCAGTTTTAACGTTCATGACATAAACAGTTTTCCCGATATATAGTAAGAACAAAACATTTCCGATATTCAGCGAAAGGAACGCGCTTCCAGGGGGCAGGGATGGGGGGGGAGAGGGGGCTCAAGTTTTGTCTGATTTTTCAGTCAATAATAACACTGTATTCACCGTAAATCCTCTTCCCCGGCATGCGGAGGCTCCTCTTCTCCATCCCCCTCCAAGCAGGGAGAAATCAGAACACGGGGAGAGGGGGGGGAGCGGTGCCAGTGCCCACCAGGAGCCGGGGGGCCCCCCCCCCCGCCACCGGCAGGATGGGCAGAGCCCGGGGCTGGAGGGAGCGGGACGTGCTGGGGGGGGCTCACTGGGGCTGCCCCGGGGCTCCGTGCCGGCCCCGGGGCTGCGTGTCCTCCTCGTCCGCCTCGGAGCAGTCGGAGGAATGGTAAGGGCAGCATCGCCCGGCCGCCGCCGCCTCCTCTTCTTCTTCTTCCTCTTCCTCGTCCTCGGGCTCGCTGTCGGGCAGTTCTCGCATCCTCCTCCCGCTGCTCTTCTCCGGGGTGGGCAGCAGCAGGTCCTCATCCCCCTTGTCCTCCCCGCCGCCCCCCTTCTGCTTCTCGGCCTCCTGCGCCGCTTGCTCCTTCGCCTTCTTGCTGCGCTTCCACTTCATGCGCCGGTTCTGGAACCAAATCTTCACCTGGGGGAGACGGGGACACACACGCACACCACCTCATCCCACCGTCCCCCCCGACGGCAGCATCCCCCCC
>NW_010972436.1:20477415-20477745 GCF_000737465.1 Haliaeetus leucocephalus | reverse complement strand
CCCCCCCGTCTGCCCCTCTCTCCCGTGGGGTCCGTGGGGACGGGACTCACCTGCGTCTCGGTAAGCATCAGCGACGTGGCCACCTCGAAGCGCTTGGGCCGGGAGAGATACTTGTTGAGCTTGAACTGGTGCTCCAGTTCCAGCAGCTGCTGGCTGGTGAAGGCCGTGCGGGGCCGGCGGCACTTCCCCAGCAGGTTGGACTGCGCCTGGGCTGGGAAAGGAAAGGAGCGGCGGGGGGGAGCCCGGAGCCTCCCCACCGCGGCCGGGCAAACCCCGGGATCGGGGTGGGAAGGGGGGAAAGACAGGGGGGGGGGGGTTGAAGGGAGGATG
>NW_010972436.1:20474754-20477405 GCF_000737465.1 Haliaeetus leucocephalus | reverse complement strand
GGGGGGAGATTGAAGTGAGGATGGACGGTCATCCACCGGAGAACGGACCGAGGGAGGGATCTCCTCCAGCACCCCCCCTTCGGCTCCGGGGCTTCTCGGCTTGTACAGTGTCAGGGGATCCCCCAGAGGGACCAAAAAAAAAAAATTAAATTAAATCTTTTAAATAAAGAAAAAATATGTCTCTTGATTTCCCAAGAGCCTAACAAACGCGAGACAATAAAACGGAGCCAGGGATCGCGGCGAAGGGGTACCGGGCTCTCCGGGGAGCAGCAATTTGCTCCATTTAATGCTTTAGTTAAACCTGCCGCGCTCCCAACCCGTCCATACCCGTTTAATTAACGGGATTGCAGGCGGGAACCCCTCCGGTGGGCCGGGACCAGCTCCGCACTGCTCCGCACCGCTCCGCAGGCCAGCAGCGCCGGGCACCGGCCGCCCGTCAGGGCGTAAATCAGCAGCGAGGGCTGGGAAACCGTCTTTGCAGGGGAAAAAAACACAACAACAACTAAAAAAAAAAAAATCGGCGTGTTTTCCGCGTTCAGAAATCATAATTAATATCAAGGATTGTATATTAAAAAAAGAAAAATCAAGACCCGGCGATGGGCAAGGGGGAGGGCGCCGGGGGGGACACCGAGTCCCTTCGCGGGGCCCGGACACCGGCGGGGATGCGACGCGGCAGCGCTACTGCCCATTTCTCAAAGTATTTTGGTGCTTTGGCTTATTTGGTTTAGAAAAATAAATAAATTTTAAAAAAAAAAACATACGAAGGGGCGGCTCTCGCACCCCGGCCGCGTTTGGAGGCGGCTCGCTAAAGTGGCCAGAGAGAGAAAAGGCCAGTGTCCACTGCCGGGCGGCAGCGCCGAGGAGATTTTCTCACTGCGGTGCGATTTGCCGAGGCTCCATTCTCGTTTCTCTCCGGTTATTTATTCCCCCCCTGCACCTTGTTTGAGAGGCAGGGCTCTGACAGCTCTCCTAATTATTTTTTTTTTTTTCTTCCTGAATGTTTCAGTCTAAGCAACACCAATTCAAGAGAAAACAATGGACTTTTTTGTCTGTGAATGTGTGTGCAGAGTACGAGAAGGGGAAGAAAAAAAAAAAATAAAATCGCAATTCTTTTCCTGGCATGATTTTCGTAAAACTACACCTCCGGTATTGTTAAATCGGCCATTCCCACAGAGAGCTCACACCTCCGAAAATGATCTGTGCCTAAAACAGATGCACGCAAGGTCCCCATCGCCGTGAGGCCTAGTGCTCAGCAACACGCCTTCGCTGGGACTTCGGGATTCTCTGGTTTAATGCAGCATTTTCAGCCTTCCCTGGTCCCAGACCTAAACCCTTCTGACTCTTATTTATTTCATGTCTATTCGTTATCCCCAGGGAACGCGGAACCCCGAATTTTTGGCTAAGCCCAGATCCTCACTACACCCATTTGCCCAGAGGAGCCTGCGATAATTACGATAAGCCCGTATCCAAGAAAAGGGAAATAAAATTAAGAACGGTGGCTGAGTGACAAGACCTGCCAGCCCGCTTTTGAGGGGGTACATCGAGACGGGGTTTTTTGGGGGAGAGACCCCGAGGGCTCTTGCCCCCCACACCCCCCGGCCCCCGTGTCCCCTCCCCGGCGGCTTTTGCACCCCGTGGACGGCGGGAAAGGGCGTTTGCAACGGGAGGAAGCGATTTCCCACTTTCCTATTTAACCTGCTGTGAAAAAAACACGGGCTTTTCGGGGCTCCCCAAGGGCCGGGCATGGCGAGGTGACCCATTGCTGATCGCCGTCTCCTCCTTCTAATCAAACTTAAATTTAAAAAAAAAAAAAAAAAAAGTCGCCTCCGGTTTGAAGCGGCAGCCTACCCACGCGGGGGCAGGGAGGGGGGTTTCATCTCTCCAGGCAGGAGACGGGTCCCGGCAAGTCGTCGTGTCGTGTGTCCCCCCCCCCGGGACAGGGGCCGGCGGGAGGCAAATACTCACAGTTGAAGTCGGGCATCTTGGGCAGGATCATGCCGGCGGTGGAGGCCCGCAGCCACTGGTCCAGCTGGAAGGTGCCGGCGCTGAGCTTGATGGGGTCGGCGGCGGGGTGCGAGGGGTGCGCTCCCTGCACTTGCGAGTAGGAGTAGGAGAGAGCCGGGTGCTGCCCCCCCAGCGCCGAGTACCCGTACACGGGATGCCCGTAGAGGGCCGCCTGCGCCGGCATGCCCGGCCCGCCGGGCGCCGCGGGGTGCAGTCCCAGGGCCATGCCGGCCGCCGAGGCGTGGTGATGCGGGTGGGCGCCGGCGCCGGTAGCGGGCAGAAAGCCGGGTTTGGGGACCAGGGCGCAGTGGGCGGCCAGGAGGCGAGGCGGAGAGGGGCTGTCGGTGCGCAGGCAGTCGGCGGGGCCGCCGGCGGGATGCTCGGAGGAGGATGAAGAGGACGAGGAGGAGGACGAGGAGGAGGAGGAGGACGGGGGGCTGCCGCTCCCGCTGCTGCTACTGCCGCTGCCGCCCAGCGAGGTGACCAGGGCCAGCGGCGCGCTCTGCCCCGCCGCCGCCACCGCCGCCGCCTTGGGGGGGTCGACAGCCAGCAGCGCGTCGATGCGGAAATTTTTGGATTTTTCCATGGGAGCGCTGGCGGGCTGGGGCGGGGGGAACCGCGGCGCGTCGGGCGGCCCCGGGCCGGCC
>NW_010972436.1:20472825-20474500 GCF_000737465.1 Haliaeetus leucocephalus | reverse complement strand
CACCCGGGGACTCCGGGCCGCGGGTGGAACGGGAGGGGAGAGCCCGGTGTGCGGTCGGAGAACCGGCTGCCCCTCCGCGGGGAGAGCCCGCCCGGCCGCGGGGCTGGCCCGGCCGGCGTGGGTCCCGGCGGTGTACTCAACGAGAGCGTTCCACCATTCCTGCGCACGGCAAATATTTGCCATAAACGCGCCGCCGACCGCTTTTTAACGAGTCGGAAAGAATAAACACCTGTGGGTCAGGGAGTCAAGCCTGCCACCAAGCCCCGGTGTTGTCAACAGTGTTATTAGACCTGCTTATCTAACGCAAACAGGCCCGAACAGAAAAGGGAAAGAGGGGGGGCGGGGGGCCCCCCCTTCCCCAGGGCCCCGTTTCCCCCCCCCGGGGGGGGGGGGGCGGCGGGGACCCCCGCAAAGGCGGTGTGAACGGAAGGTCAGGCCGCGGCACGGAGCGCTGCCATGGGAAACACGCTTCCCCCCTTCCCGGGAGGGGCCGCTTCGCCCCCGAGGGGCGGCTGGGCTGTGCCCCCGGGGCTGCCGGTGCCACCGGGATAAGGATGCGCTGCCGCCCCTGGGGTAGGGAAAATTAAAAGCAATGAAAAAGGGGGGGAGGAAAAGGGGAAAAAAAGGGGAGAGAGGGAAAAAGAGAAGCGGAGTGCGACACAAGCAACAAAATACCCCACAACTTTGCTCCTAGTGCCCTTCTCCCCGCTGCTCCGTGGGCAGAAGGCCCAGAGCACCTCTGCGGGGTGTACACGCACACACGCAGACACTCGCTCACACGCACCCTTTGCTCTGTGCCCTGATATTCCCCTTCCCTCCTGCACTGATTTTTTTTTTTTTTTTCCCCTCCTTGACCTCCCACGTTGGAGCCTCCGGACACGCTCGCACAGCAGACACACAGACGCACCCGCACAGGCCAGGCACGACCGCCCACGGCAGATGGGCACGCGTGGCACGGCGGAACCCCACGCACACAGGCAACAACCGGCACACAGCCGTGCCCCACGCCAGCACACGGGTAGGGGCAGAGCAGATATACCCACACCCAAACAACCGCCTCCCCCCGCACGACACGCAGCCGGGGCCGGCCCGCACACGCCGCGGGGGGACCGGGGGACGTGCCCCGCAGGTGCAGAAGGGACCCACGCACCCCGCTTCCCCGGGGATCCGCGGGAAGGACAGGGGGAAAACGGTCGCAGAGCCGGCGCCAAGCCCCGGTGCCCCCCGGGCCGGCGGGGCCGGGGCTGCGCGGGCGCGTCCCGGTCGCGGGTTTTTCCGCACGAACGGAGACCGGTGTGAGGGGCCGGTGTGCGGCCCCTTCTAGGAGCGGCTTGGGGGAGGAGGGAGCGGAGCCGGAGGGGGAATCAGCCCGTGTAAGCGGAGGGACGTGAGCGCTCAGGACACGGGTGGGCACGCGTGGCCGTGGCCGGGAGGGATGCGCGGCTCACGGCGGACGAGGGGTGGCCGGGGCGGTGAAGGTTTCTGCAGGCGGCGATGGGGCGGGAGGGTGCCGCCTGCTTGGGGGGGGGGGGGGGCCGGGGCCGCATCGCCCCCCGCCCCGCTCCATCACCGCCTCCCCGGGGCGGGCTCAGCCCGGTCGCCCCGTCCGGGCACCCCGCTCCTCCCGGCCCGGTGCCGCACGGAGGCATCGCTTGGCTGATGGACGTGTGGAGAA
>NW_010972436.1:20433008-20472815 GCF_000737465.1 Haliaeetus leucocephalus | reverse complement strand
AGCGACCCACAAGCTTCAGCTCAGCAGCGAGCCGGCCCCGAGCAGCACGGTCCGCTGCACGGTCCTCCATCAGCCCCCCGCGGCAGTACCCCGGGTTGGAGGGGGCACAGCCCGGGCCCCCCGCCTTGACCCTCCTGGTCGCTCCCAGGCTGCCCTCCCACCCGGGGGGCAATAGTTAGTGCTTGGAGAAGGATTTCGATTTCCAGACTTTTTTTTTTTTTTTTTAAATCGAGTACCTTTCCCCCCCCCTTTTTTTTTTTTTTTTTTTTTTTTTTTTAATTTTTATTCCTTTGTATTATTATTATTTTTTCTTCGCCCTCCCCGGCTCCGTTCCATGTGTCTGCCCCACTCCAGGTTCCGCAGGGTATCCGGGCCGCCTGAACTCCCCGCGGTTCCCGCACCTGTGTTGATCCACTCTATTGCCCGGGAGCCAACAATGCGCCGTTATCTCGGCGGAGATAGCGCAAGGACCGCGCTGCCCCGACACCTCCGGGTGGTCCCCTTTCAGCACAGCCCCCGCTCCCCCCCCCACCCCGGCCGTGGGCAAACAAGATGCCTATCTCGCCTTTTGAAAAGCCGGGGCTGTACACGCAGGGGACGGCGTGGGGCAAACCTCGGGCTGCGGTGGGAACGGCGGAGCGGCCGGAGCCCCGCCGTGGGAGGAGACGGGGGGGTGTCTGCGTGTGTGTTTCGGTTCTCTGAATTAAAGCCCCCCAGGCCGGCCGGTCCCTCCAAAGCCGTTACAAACCGCAGGCGCGGGGCCAGCGTTATTGCCAAAAACACATATTACACTGCGACATTCTGTAAATGAGATAATGATACATAAACCTCCCTGATAAATGTGACATCCTCGGGATGTCTCCTCTAAATTAGCCGCTTGCATTGACTGCTAATAATGGTGAGTTTATGAAAGCAATTTCAGTGCAAAAAGCACAGGGTCTTCTCGGTCTAATCAGCCTGCCTCTCTTAATGGATGAGGGGGTCAGGCGGAGAATTATTGACACTCTGCTGCCCTTAACCTGTTTCCCAATAAAGCTGATTAGTTTTTGTCAATTCATCAGCTAACCACTCTCGCCGGGACTGCATCAAAGCCTTATTTGCTCAGGGGAAATCAACAAGTCACAGATCAGATCCATTACGGAGCGGCTCCGGCTGCGGGCGGCTCCCGGGCCGGGGGGGCTGGCTGGCCCCGGGCGGGGAGGGGGGGACGGGACCGACTCTTTTGGGGAGAAAACGAGCCCCTCCGGCTACTCGGGCTGGCATAACCAGCCTCAGGCACTGGGAAAACGTCTAGGCGTTGTCAAACTTTTTTCTTTCGTCCGGGAAAGGAGACGGGGATGCTGGGAGAGCTGCGGGCAGGTAACAGATGCGGTTGGGTCCCCATCAGCACCCTGTCCTTGCTGGGTGCTCGGGGGCGACCGCCTCTGCACGTCCCTCCGAGGAAAAAAGGGGATTTCACGCACTCCAAGTTGTCAGTCCTGGAGAGAAGGGCCAGTCTGCCAAAACCCTTTCTTCATCCCACCCCCCTGCATTCGGGGAAAAAGCTGTCCCCGCATTAGAAGGCCGGGATATTTTTTTGCCTCTTTTTCTTTTTTTTTTTTTTTTTTCCTCCCCCTACAAACCGTCTTCCAAAGTTTTGCCTCTCGTTAGACTTTCTCTGTCTTCAGAGAACGTCAAGCGAAAATTTTAAATTCATTTCTACTACCGCCGCGATCCCCGCATCAGGCGCGGCTTGTCTGGCGTAACGAAAGCTTGACAGTTTTTGCTCCTCCACGAGAAAACAACAAAAAACCCACCAAATGTGCGCTGCCCCTTTAAGCCCCGACCGACAGCCTCTCAGTCCACCCCCCTTCAATTTAATTTCATTAAAACAGAGCATGAATATTTCTATTAAACCTAAAATGAAATATGAAGCCATTTAGACTCTGCCTGCACCAATCACCCAGATTTATGACTTTTATTCATCACATCAAGAGCTGGGAAAAATGAATTTTCTTCACCCAGGAAGGAAATAAAAACCCTGCCTTGGTCATTTCCAGAAAGCTGTTAATTTGCCCGTGTGGTAATTACTTTCACAATTAACTAAAATACAAATCAAGCTGACAAATTGGGTTAGTTTATATATTAATTAGCCAGTTTAAATTTATTCATTATGAAAAGACAATTTAAGAGGACCCCGGGTGTCTGTTTTATCGCAATAAATTATTGTTAGGAAATGGGGGCTAATAAAATATCACCGCATTTGAGGGCACCGCGCAGACGGGGGAAGCTGCCGCTCCGCCGCCGAGCGCTGCCCCGCGCGGAGGTTGCGCGGGTGCGGACGGGAGCGCGGGTCTCCGCGGGGGCCCGGGGGAGGCCGGCCGGGGCCGTGCCCCCCCCCATCTCCAGCTGCGCTGATTTAACACTCCGTCGATAGGATCATTCGATGCCTTTTAGCTTGTGATCTTTATAAATGTCCCGCTATTAAATTAGAAAATGATTCTCTCCTCGTTTAATTGTATTCTTTCGTTTCTTATTTCCAATTAATTAGTCCTATCGACGTTGCAATATTTTAAATGACTGGAGTCCGTTTACAGTTTAAAATATATGGGTCAGCGCGTGCAATTTTAGACTAGGCAGAACTATATAATGTAGGTTTTAACTACTCTTCTCTCATACGTCTTCAACATCTGGCTAAATGCATCATTTGGAAACGCCGCGCGGATTTTACGCGCTCGGGACCGCCCGTGCCGCTGCCCCTCCGCGCGAACGCGCAGCGCAGGTTTCTGAAAATGGGCTTGCGCCGCTCCGACCGCCGGCGCTGCCAACAAACGGGACGTTCAGGACGAACCGGGCGGTTTGGGGGGAAAAGCTGCCGGATTGGTTTCCTGCTACAGCCCCGGGGGGCTGCGAAATGCCTTCGCAGGGGAAAGGGGCGAGGGGCTGCGCTGGGGGACCCCCCCCACACTGCCTGTCCTGGACGGGAGCCTGTCCTGGGGACTAGAGAGGGAATAACGAGGTATTAAATATATATTAAGTACACCTAATGGGGTATTAAATAAGCAGCCCCCTCCTGGCTGGGGTGGTCTGCGGGGCCCCCCCAAAGCACTGCGCTGGGGATGGAGGGGGACATGCGTGTCCCTCCTGTATCAGAAGCAGATGGGGGGCCCGCTGCTCTTTCACCTTCTCTGCTCCCCTCTCCCCCGTAGGAAAGAGCCCCGAGAGCTGCCCTAAAAGACAGGGTGGGCAGCACGGATCATCCTGCCCCCGGCGAAGCCCCCCTTCCAGAGCAGCCACAGACTCCTCGCAGTCCCACCTTCAGGCTCCGTGAGGTGGGCTGGCTCTGTCCCCAGGCTGTCAGGCATGGGGGAGACCCCACAAGCTCCTGGGGGGGACACCTGAACATGCACAAGGCTAAGGGAGAAGCCAGCCCCACCCCCAGCAGCAGGTTGGTTCCAGGGAAGGGGCTGGCAGAAGCACGGAGGGGGACAGGTGAGCGTGGCTGGGCTGTGACAGTGGGGGGGGACGGACGACATGGGACATGCTCTGCTCCCCCTTCCAACCCGGGGCTCCCCCGTGGTGCAAATAGACCCAAACTCCCCAGGTCTCCCAGTTCATCGTCCCTCAGGTGGTGCCTCCTCCCCAGTCCAGCCCACCCCCCCCCATCCTACCCCCCAGCACGTGAGGGCTTGGGGGCCACGAGTCTCAGACACCGTGTCCGTGCGCAGGTAGCTGGGACGTCCTTCATCCCGGTGGGCTTTCTGGGTGGCCCTTCACTGACTTGTGCTTAAACACCTGGGACAGAGAAGTTGCCTCCCACCCGTGTCTGGGGTGATGCTGAACTTCTCCCTGATAGCTGTGGGCTTGGGCAGAGAAAAGGTGGGCGCAGAGTCACCCCTGTGGCAGGCAGAGTTGCGCTTTGCTGTCCCCAACTCGCCTGGTGTCACTGGTCCCTCCAAGTGACCAGAAGGACCTCGGGTGTGTAGATCTTGGAGGCTGCCTGGAGCTTTCGGGATTCAGGTGGTCCCAGGCTCAGGCTCCAGCCCTGCCTCCATGGGACCCTCTCTCCAACCAGGCAAGGCTTCTTGCAATCGGGGTTAGAGGAATTATTTGGAGAAATACCAGATCCATGTGGGTGGGGAGTGGGATACTTGCCACCTCTCCAAGAGGCACATGAAGCCTCTCTTCACCTTCACGCTGTTCAGCTCTGGGGACTGTTTGGGCCTCCAGCGTGCATGTCAGAGGAACGACATAAATGTCAGGAAGGATAAAAGATGAATCATAAGGGCAGATTAATAGTGTGACAAGTGCTATTGTTTCCTGGCCTGGGCTCCAAAGGTCCCTCCCATCCAATGTGGGCTCAGAAAAAGCACCCAATGTGGTGAAACCTAAACGTGAACCGCTCCCACTCTTAAGTGTATCAAATGTCATTGTAGTAACATTAATCACGGCAAGTTTCTCCTGCGATTTAGGAGATTGTAATATGTGATTCCATAAGACTCTCATTGTGATTTAGCATTGATTAATGTCCATTCATAAAATGATATAAAACTTACTTCTCTTCCATTGTAGAGCCTCAAACCGCATTCCAGCCAATATTTCAAAACCTTGTTAATGTAACTGCTAATTTCAGAGGGTGATGGTGATGGTTATGGTGTACATGGGCTTGTGCGGAGGGGTCTGCAGTGGGGGCAGGAAGAGGTTATAGAAACTATTTCCAAAGCAGAAAATTGCTGTCCAGTTTAAATTATTTCAGGTGTTACACGGTTATTCTGCTGTGACTTCAGCTTCACAACAGAGCTCCTGAGGATTTCATCGGGACTTTGAAATGCCTGACTCCAAATGCTCAAAGAATCAAATTATTTCGGTGATAAAACCCCACAGGATTTGTACCTGTGGCTTCTTCATTCCCGCGTAGCATTTGGCCACCTTCCACTCCCAGTGAACTGGCTGCTCTGAAGATATTCATAGATACAGTTTGCTTTCACTGTATTTTCTGGAGGCAGGAGGCTCTGCTTGGCACAGGGCCTAGTACAAAATAGCTCATGCTTTTTATTTCCTTTTTTTCTTCTTTTTTAAGACACATACCAGGGATTGCGATGTGCATGTGTAATGCTATGTGACCCAGGAATCCCGCTCTTGCAAAAACAGATCAAATTAGTGAAGCAGGGAGGAGACTGCATGACTAGCTAAACGTTTAGAGACTTTAAAAAAAAAAAGGCTGAAAGTTGACATCTGGATAAAAAACAATATATAATAGGAAGTAAAACATTGGGTGCTTTAGTATATATAATTTAGCTATAGATAATAGATAACGGAGAGTTCACAGGATCACTTGATGGGAAATATATTGATAATACAATTTTTCTTTGCAAAATGTATGCAATGATTGCAGTTTTGGTTTAATAATAAATTCAACATTGAAGAATCATTTGATTCAAACCTCTGCTTTTTCTAATGGCATTCAGAATTATTAATATCTGTCTAGCCAGCTAAAGAGGTTTTTAAAAGAGTATGCGGGTGTTCTGCAATTAGAGTAGCCATCTGCCCTTTATTAAAACTCCATTAACCTTTACATTAAAATACATTTAAAATGCAGACACACTGAAAATATCAAACACAAATAAAATAGATCAATCTAAGCGGTTTCTTTGCTTTCCTGGCTTATCTGTGCAGAGCGTGGCAACTTGTTGTGGCACCTATAATTTTCTGGGGACAGATAACACCTTGTAGCATCAATTTTCCCATGTTAAGGATAAGAAATAATTACAAGAAGGTAATGGAATTAATAACATCTCTGAAGAAAATTTCCAGGACATGATCTTGTTTGTAGAAGGCTAGAAAATTGTTTAAAGTTCATATTATTAACTTCAGAATAAAATGCTTAATTTTAGGAGCAGAACAAGTTTGCTTTGCTCATGCAGCTCTGCTGATTACAGTGGAGATAGTTATGTGGTAGAATGATTCATGCAAATATAGTGATTGAAAATTTTCTGAAAATATTCAGGTATATTGTCAATATAAAATTCAACACAGTTAGATGCTGCTGCATTGTTCTCTTGAGCCTTGTACTATAGTATCTCTCTAAGCGATACTGTATTTTCCCTGCCTGAATTATTGCTACTACTGGCAGAGCTGCTGATTTTGTCTGTAAATAAAGATGCCTAAAATACCCCTTCTAAGGCTTGTTTTTACTTGCTTCTAATTTCACCACATTTGATCAATGTGAGCTGAAATTCCTGAGCTAAAATACCTGCCTGCCTTTTGGTTTTTTTAAGTCAGCAAAAATGGCTCAGCCATTTCCAAGACTCAGGTTAAGCAATAATGTCATTGTTTTGCCTGGCTTAAAGTCTTTCCCGTGAGGGTGTATGCACACCCGTTGAGCCGTGATTTACGGCCACAGCTGGTGCGGATCAGGCCCCCCTGGCACAGGGCACACCTCCTGTCATCGATCCCACAAACCCAGCCTTTGGCCAAATCATAAAACTTTCGAAAGCGGCTCCTCTGTGGGCTACGCAGCCTCCTTCGCTGCGTTTCCCAGGGACTGCCTTTGCTCCGGAGATAACCCTGGTCAGGATCTGAGCAGGATTTCCTTCCCCGTCTTGCTTTTTCTGCCTCCCGTGGGCCACAGCAGCCGGTACGGGAGGAGCGAGGTCAGACCCAACTGCGGTGGGGGAAACGGGCCAAGGAAGGAGTGGGTGGAGGCAGGGAGCCGGGTGAGTGATGCTCACCCAGCACCGTGGGTACCGCACCTTGCAGGGAAATCCAGAGCTGGATGTGATGGAGGCAGGTGGGGGGGGGCCTGGAGCCAGAGATGCTGAGGCTGGGAGAAAAGAGAGGGCGGTGGGAGGCGAGGAGGGATGGGGAGGATGAGGATGGGCAAGGGGTCCAGGTCTGCGGTGCAGGCTTGGGGAGGGGTAGCGGGGAAGCGGGAGGCAGCGTCTGGAGAGCACCACGCAAAGAGGACGTCGGTCTCGAGAGGGAGAGGTCAGCGGTGGTCAGTACCCTGCGTGATCGGCTGCCACTGCCCTCAGCAATTGCTCATGGAGGAATTTCTGGCGGTCCTAGGATTACTCTCATTTTCATTACAGAATTGACTTTGTAAAAATTTTACACGGCAAAGCTTTTCAATCCAAACTGCCAGAAAATGCTTTTACTTGACAGCATATTTTCAAAGCCATAGTTTCTCAGAAAGTTTCTTAACATTTTGCAATTTATTTTCATTCAGAACAAACCCAAATGTCAAAATTGTAGAATTTCCCAAGAACCACAAATCCTGCTTCCTTTAAGGCTCTGGTCTCAGCGATCCCTGTGTATCAGATGGTACAACTTAAGTTCGGATCCCAGTAAAGCCCTGCTGATAAGGAAACAGTTTGGGGAATTAAATAATACATTTCCATGGACCATCATGCTATTTTCTTAATGGCATTTTCGATAGCAGAATCCACATCTCCTTAGACTGAAGGATCATCTTGGAAAAAAGAGCTTAGCTTTCAAACAGGTTTTGTAGTTTTCTTAGCTGGGTTTATATATGGTCCTTATATTGACAGTACTTTTTGATTAATATTGTGTATAACATTCCTTAATGCATCAGTGGAATTAATTATGCAGAAACATTTGGCCACCTGGATGTACTATTGATGAAATGACATTTTATTGACAAAATGACAATTTAATACTGAGCTTTCCTAAAGCTCTCTGCTGAATAGATTGGTTCAGCAAGGAGAACAGGGGCTGTGGGCAACTCAGGAAATTCTTTTGTGTCCCCCAAAATTTCTCAGTTGGCTATGAGTATGTCAGGTTTGCTACTGGAAGTTAGTACTGGGCTACTTCAGGTCGGTCTTCTGCTAACGGACAATATACAGAGGAGTGGTTTCATCCACAGATTCTGCTGGCTGAGCTTGGAGGAACCTTCTCAGTGAAGTTTGCTAAAATGCACCTGCGGGTAATGGCCCCAACATCTCCTTTCGGCAGGGGCCCTGCTGTGGCTTTGGGCAGTTCAGATTATTTTGGTAAAGGAGTGTAACTGTGCCCGTGTGACCTATATGGCTGTTAAGGGGGAAAAAGAGCTGCCTTCACCAGCCTGGCTTGCAAAGAGCCCGGATTTGCTGCCCTACCCACACCTCGGCTGGAAGAGTGTTCAAAACTTTCTCTTCCCTTCACAGGGTGGACAGTATGATCTTGCTGTGTGGTCTCAAATAAGCTTTTGTTTAGCTTTTGCTGTGTTTTTTAACCCCAGACTTTAAAAATCAAACAGACTTCAGAATGATAGATTTGGGTGGGATTTTCAAAATCTTACAAGTGACTTTGGAATAGGCGTCCTATGAAATTGCTCGGGTCTTCAATCATTTGGGGACTTTTGAAAAAAAATCATATCTTTTATTGAGACCTTAGTTTCTCTTTCTTAAAAAATTGGAGTGTAGAGGCTGTCCTGATGATGGAGAATAATATTGACTTTCTGTAGCTGATAGCAGAGATGTGAGTGGGCTGGGAGTTTTCCAAGCAGATGTTTTTTTCTTGGAAAATGCTGATTTATTGGAACTGAAACTTTTCATGGGAACATATCAGTACTGATTAAATTTTTTTGAGAGAGATTGCTAGGGTCTGAGCCAGAATTTCTAGCTGTAACAAAAAATGAGATCCTTGAATGGGGAATGGCTAACAGGTCAGGGCAGCCATCTGGAGCCTGTCTGGGTCAGGTAGAGGAGCGGATGGACTGTGGGTCTCCCACAAAACTGACATAGCCCTTAGGCTATTGCTTACTCCAAAGATCGTCTACTGTTTTTTCATAAAGCAAACTTAAAAAACTCTCTGGCTTATTCTTATATGGAATGGGAAGTTTATTTCTCGCCTAGGTTGTTGTGAGAATTAAGTATTTGCTCGCAAAGGTCTTTGAAAATCCAATCTATCAAATTATCGGTATTGCAGTTATTATTACTCATTTAGAGAGGAATTGCAGGGTATGATCAACAGAAACGCCTTGAAGAGGATGTCTGGATGTCAAGTCCAAAGACTGAATCCTCTGGAAGCAAATTACTGGTAACTGCATTATGGTGAGTTATCATCTGTAAATGTTATTAGTGCGAGGGTTTGTTCCCATGTCAGAATGATGTTAATACAATATTAGTGATGCAGGTCTTTGGTGTCAACATGAGAATATCAAATGCAAGTGGAGGAAAATTGTATTGGATTGTGGAGATGATGGCAAATCAATGACACAGAAAATCTATGGAGAGCAAGCAGTTCACAGTGACACAAGAAAGCAGTGTCCGCATAAATCAGTGCAGACCAGTGGACGCTGAAAGGAAATTTCCATGAAAGATTAAGTGGACATTGTTATCATGTCAGGTCTATGTGGAATAAGTGCTGCAAAATGAGGATGATACTGTGATACCGACATTTAGACCAACCAATATGAACAGAAATTACTCTCTCATTAAAAGAAATCAACAGGCTTCTCTGTTACAAACTCTGTCAGCAGCAGGAGCAGCTCCACCAGGCCTGGGAGCTCCCGTGGTGGATCAAGCCCTGCCGAGTTTGGTGCTGAGCAAACACACACCTACACACAATCTCTCCTGGCCCAGAAAGCTGCCGAAGACGGGGAAGAGCAGATGCCTGTAAAGGGGACGCGGCAGCGTACGAAGAGACAAAAGGACAACGTGGTCAGCGTGGGGGAAGCGACCTCTGCTTTGCTGAATTTTCTGTACGCAAAGGAGAGAGGTGAAGAATGAGGAGGGTGATGCTCTGGGGGCTGTATGGGGACACGGAGCAGAAGGGGAGCGTGGTTGGAGAACTGGAGCGGGAGTTGGCAAGATGATGCTGATGGGAAGGAAAAAGCTGATGGTGAACTCACCCAACACCTTTCCTAACTAGCCCCTTGTTTAAGAAGATAACTAATACGTTTGGGGGGGATGAGTTGATACGTCCCATCCTCTGACCTCCTTGCAGTGTGAAGTTCATGGCATGTTCTTGCCTCCGCTCTGATCTACCTGTCCGTCCAACACTGCACATGCAGCACAGCTGAGTAGCGCCGTCAGATGTCCGTCTAGTCCAGCCTTAAGCATAGAAGGGCATCACAATATGTATAACCGGATGGCAGGACCCACCTCGGGTAATTTTAAGTATCTACGAGGCAGCTCACACATGGCACAGGTCCCATGGGCACCTACCCTGAGAACAGGGGAGGAATAAATCCTGCTCCAAATGCTGCTGTTCTGGAAACACCTCCTCAACATCGCAGGCTCTCAGCCCAGCCCAGGCACAGTCCAGTCTTCCAGCATGTAGCCTGTGTATCTTGTACTCGGGGAGTTCTCCGCTGCGGGTGGGAAGCAGTTCTGCTTTTTCTACATTTATTGCACATTTATTGTACATTTATTTAGTTGAGACACAGTGAGCCGGGTCTCAGGGAAGTCAGTGGGAATTTTGCCACCAGTTTGACGGCGAATAGGACCAGGCCTTGTGTCTGCAGAGCAGCGTAAGTGTCCTAATGCGTTTAAAGTGTTTATAAAATTACTTAAGTCAGACACATTTTTCAGTTCAGCCCATTAGCCTTTCACATGTGTTTGTGTGGAGCGCAGTGCCCAGGCAGTCTGGCGGCTTGTAAATGTTAAATCAGCATAAATATCACAGCCTCCACGAAGACCGTTAGTGTGGCAACTTACAGCATGATTAACATAATGCAGGGAAAGAAAATATTGACATTTTATAAATCTGTATCTCCATAATGCTGCATGAAAAGTGATATCTGCAATACTAATGGACACCTAATTGATGTCATTACAATACTTACAGCTCACTGAGAAGCTGGTGAGAGAGCCTGTAAAAGAGATAAGATTAAAAGAGATAACAGCTGTAGTAATTTCAGCCACATTTCTGGCAGCAAACTCTAGCGCAGCACTTGCTTTAACTCCTGTTACAGTCACTGCTGGCATTTATTGCTTTGTAGCTTCAGGCGTTGCTCCTGCGAGGATGCTGGGTGCTGGGTGGTAAAGAGGAGCAGGTGTTGAGCAGGAAAAGTCAGATTTGGGAATGAATCAGAGAGATTTTGTCACCCGGTTTCGCGTGGTGCAACATTGTCGGCTGCTGCTTAGAGCTGTCTTGACCAAATGGGAGCAGATGGGGAGGAATTCAATGACAGCGTGCACCTGCGGCAGTGATGCAGGGAGATGCTCAAGGAGGAAAAGGCAAAGCCCCTTCCTGGCATGGTCCGTGGCCATTGTGATGTTCACAAGGTTTTGCGGGGTGTTTTCTAGTTATGTTCTACACCTGGCTTCCCAGGCCTTGCCACTAAAGCGACAAATTTGCTTTAGTCCCAGTTATGACAAATAGTTATTGGCTTAGCCTCATGCTGATCGGGGCAACTAATCCCCGAATAATATTTTAAGAAGCATCCCTGTACCTGGGAAAGTGGCGTCGGTCCCTGATGTGCCGAGGCTCCGTGCATGAGGCGAGGAAGGGTCCAGGTGTGCGAATCCAGCAGTCTGCCCGGAGCAGGGATGCTGGGGACGTACCAGTATGGCAGAGCCTTGTGCTGTGGTGAACGGGGAGCTCTGGAAAACCAGTATTGAAGCCCATCCTCGGGCTGAACTTCTGGCAGTGAACAGAATGTGAAAGTTCGTGGTAATACTTTTCTTTAACAGGGCTCCAGGATTTCTAGTGACATTGATTTCTCTCTGGGACATATAAACTTGCCTTTTTTTTCTCTGCTATTCGAAGGACATGAGTATCTGCTGGAAGCACAGCAGGTACATTGATATTGGCTGTACTCCAAAGAGGGCCTCCTTCCTCCAGCCTCTGGAGATCTGGGGCACTGGCTGAAATACTAACCTTGCTGGAAAGCTCTGTCCTCCTGCGGCAAGGCTTTCGCACCACGCGCTTTTCTGCCTGCACGTACCTATGGGCGTGCCACTGTCAAAAAGGACTCTGCCAGGCTATTGCATGTGAATACAAACAATGCACAGTATTGCTAGAATTGCATCATGTCATGAAAGGTAAATCCTCAAGCAAAGTTACCTTGAGCGCACCAGGAATTCTAAAGATTTCAGGATTGATGTGTGATTTGCAAGATACCGACATGCCTACGGACACCGTGGTCCCTCGCTGCTTGCTTGTCTCCAGCTCCAGTGGTGTTGATTTTGCTTCCACTACATTTGAGCAATTGGCTTTAGTGGCTAGAACATCATTTGTATGCGGAATAACCTAAACTCTTTCGTCCAAGATTGTCTGCCCCCAGAGGGATTTAGATAACTTTCCTAAAAGATGGCAAAGAGCCAGTATGTTATCTTGAATCACAGTCTAGTTCCAGAACAATCAACTCTAAGTTGTTTGAGAAGATTGTGTACATTAAAGTGGCTGTAAATCAGCATAATGAAAACAACAGCACATGCAGAAATTCATTACATATCTCATACACTGGGGTGTTATTTTAATATTTGGTGCATTTATGCCTTACGATTGTTTTGCAGCATAAAATTCAGCCGATGGATGTGAACTTACAAACTGCTGCCACTTCTCTTGCAGGAAACAGAATGCATTTCAAAAAATAAATAAATAACATAAACACCTAAATGTTTTATTATAATAAAGTTACTTGGGGCCAAGAGTTCAATAAGGAGAATTTATAAACATATAATTTCAGATCTTGGAAGGATTTCAACATAATTTGCTTGTGGTATGGTAAGTGAGGTGAAATCCATCTACAAGTCTCTCTGGAGTAATAAATATATGGAAGTGTCTATTTATATTTGCTATGAATTTACTGTAGCACAAAAATGCTCTAGACTATCCAAATCAAATATGCATGACTTTTGGGCAAGGAAAGAATTCTTTATGTACTTTATTCTTAGACAAGATCAATTTTATTTCTCTGCAAAACAAAAGCCCTATTCTCTCTTTACTCACTTGACTCAAAAGCTGCCACTCAGAGGGTAAGAACTCCTAGTGCCAGAAAGGCTTTGAAGAATCAGGCCCCAGGGCCTCAGCTTTCAGCAGTGTTTTTGAATATGCTTTCATCTAAGTTGACAGTGTAAATAAATTATAATAATTGAGACTTCATTTTATGTCCATTTGTAAATGAACATAGATTTTTCAATTTATCTAAGTAATTAACCTTTATCAGAACCGCTGGCTGTAATGCAATGACAATTTTATACACAAATAGACACCAGTGATTATCTGGAGGTATTTTGGGCTTGCTAACCAAGTCTACTTTTGAGCAAATTCTCCACTGTGCAGGTGGATATGGCTGAAGAGTCACCTACTGCAAAATTGCCCATCACGTTGTCAGCAGCCGCCTCTGTGGGACGGTGAGAGAAGGGGTTGCTGAAGGGAACAGCTTTGCTAAAGCAGGACAGTTTTTCATTTAGTGGCACTGCTGAGATTTTCACCTTTGCTGCCATTCACCACTGAAATTAAATCAACCTGCTTAACTAAACTCAGGACTTTGAAACTTTGCACATGGAGCAGAAAAAAAGGATGGCCATCCAAAGCTTCTGGTGAAGTTTTATTTAGGGGAGGTGTCAGTTAGTAGATGTTATAGATCACCCGTCCCACTCCAATAGAAATACTGCCTCCTTTCTAAATAGCTACATGTTCACTCTGACAAATTTCCTCACTTAGCTGGGACTGACAGCCCTTCTAGCCAATGCATCTCCAGTCTCTGGTATGTTATCTCTTTCTATCCCACCCGTAAGAAAAAAGGAGTCAAGAAAGGTAGGAATTACTAAGGCCAGCCCTTTTCTTAAGCCCATAGTCAGAGCTTTTGTAGCTGGCCCCTGAGAAGTGGATCTTCTTGCAGGCATCCAAAATGGGAGCAAAGCAAGCCCCATTTTCCATCGGCAGTTTTGCAGTGACCTGGAGGCCTACCCAGGAGTTCGGAAATCTTGTCTTTGAAAACTTTATTAATTTGTTGCCTGTGCATTCCTTCAGATGCTACAAACCCATCTGTTCTGATTAAAAAAAAATAAAATTAATGTTTAAAAACAATTTAAGAGTAGCTCTAGTCTTTGTACCTCCAGCACCCTCCAGTACCAAAACAGAACCATAGGGGGAACACAACTACGTAGCATCAAATATACATATTTTGGGGATTTTCACTTTCACTAAAGGAAACCAAAGTCTTAAGAATGAACTCCAGGTATGCAGCAAAGTTGGAATTTAAGAAGGTGGTGGACAGAATCAAAATCTGATCATGGATCAGGTTGTATCAGGGAGTTCAGTCTCCCTGCATGAGCAGCCTGTAAAGCATGAAGGGATATATACAGAAGCTGGAGGCTCTTGAAGTCTAATGCAGCAAAATAATTTTTAGTAGATTAGGCTAGCGAAAGATCAATCAGAGATTACGTAGATATTTTTGATCACACCCTGGGGCTGGATCAAGGGCTTCTCAAGGTCTCTGACAACCCTATTTTCTAAGATCTGACAGCAGTTCCAGGCTGAACTGCTGAAAACCTGCTATGTAATATAATTGATTTTAAAAAGTGCTATGAGTTATTCTGGCCAATCCAAGAGAGAGAAAATGTCCCTTCTGTCCTCCTGGCATACAAATCATAAGATGGATAATAAAATACAGATCGTGACAGAATTGCTTTCCCCTCCGTTTTGGAAATGAATGACTTTAAAACATTGGCAACCTCCTCTTGCCTGGGTTTTGAACTCCCAAACCCACATTTTAGCATGCTAGGTTCTTTCCATTGTGAGAAGCAAGGCAAGCATTTAAATGTTTTGGGTTTTGGCAAGCAGGGCAAAAAATCATCAAACCCTACAACTATTAAACTCTTGAGAAAGCAAGCAACACAGTCAGCAAAATGTTGCAGTGAAAAGGAGCTTCTCCTAAGGAGGAGAAGCTGTGGCAGAATGAGGATCACTGAACTTACTCTGGGACCACAGGAATCAAGATGGTGACTGCCTGCCAAGCCCTTAAAAAGGCAGAAGCTGAAGAAGGTCCCACCAGACCTTGAAATGGGAAAGGCGGAAAGAAAAAGAAGGAAATAGTTGGCAATGACTGAAAGTATGCGCAAAAGAAAAAAATTGCAAGAGCTTTGAAATCAAATCCCTGGAGGAGGATGTTTGCACACCCCTACTTACCAAGTCTGAAGGATGAAGTAGAAAAGCTCCAGTTCAGTCCAATTAACAGTGGAAGTTGCTGCTGCGGGTGAGGAAGGGGAACCAGAGTCCATCTCTCTAGATCCCTGACCTCAACAACCTGAGGAACCTTCTTTTTCTGGAAGGAGAATTTTTATTCTTTATATGTTTAGAAAATCCTTCCCAAATACAGACCTTTTCATAGCCACCTCCCTAACTCACCCCCTCCTCCCCCCCCCCCCGCAAACGACATGCAAACAAACAAAAATCTGCTGGTTTTCTTAATGGAAAGTAGTTTTGGAGCATGGGTGTAGGTTAAATCAATGCTATGGAAGTCTGAAAACCAGTCAGGGTTAGAAACACAGCATCTAGGGATAGCTTAGGTTTGTTCGATCCCATCCCAGGCCCAGATCAGAGCCTCTCATAAACCCTATGCCTAGCCATAATGGAACCATGGTTACAAATCCCCCTTGAATCTGCTGCTGTGGTTTCCTGGTGGACTTCAGGCAGTATTAGGTTATGCTGCTGCTGAAGAAGTGGTCCCTCCTCATCCTCAGCTCAGGGGTTCCTGCCATGTATCAGCTCTAGCAGTCATCTGATTGCAATCCATGTTGTTGATTTGTCTGCAGACTAACTATTTTTGGTTTTAGGGTGAGTTTTTAATCTCATAGATTGATTGACCCAACACACTGTGGCTTGCAAATTCATTCATGATCTCCCATTCTGTCCTTCTTTGCATCTTCCACCCATGTGGCTCTCATGCAGACTACCTGCCAGATGCCTGTAGATAACTTACCTGGACCTGGCTGAGAGCTCCTGTTGTGAGGTGCTAAATGATCAAGTCTTGGATATGAAGGATCCCTCATGCCCCTGATAAGCCCCAGTTCAACCGGTGCTTGACGATCTCATCTATATATGGAGAGAATCTAGCCAGGATGGCTGCCTTTAGGTGGTCTTCAAAGGGTGGTGTAGAAATGCCTGGTCTTTGGGTCCGCACAGGCCATCTCATGGGAGCTCATGCAGACTTCTGAGACTTAAGTGAAGCAGAGAGACTCCTTTCACAACTGTCCCCAGCTAAAAAGCAAAACTAAAAACCATCGCAGAAGCCCTGAAGCTGCTTGCACACACCAGTCTATGGGAACCATTGTGCAGATTTCCAGAAGCTGTCTGATTCAGGTGTGCCCTTGTTTCTTTTCATTTGCTCTTCAGGGCCAGGGTGGTGTATGGTTTGTGTCTGTGGAGCAAGTGTGTTTTCTGCCCTTGTTCCGAGTCACCACACGACGGGCAGTTTTTGCCAACGGGAAACCTCATTTTCTTTACCAAGAATGGCCTTTACTGTGAATCATCACATTTCTCATGCTCAAAGTTTTCACTCTGTCAATCAATCAGCCATGTGGCATATGTCAGAGAGAGCAAATACTCCATGAAAAATTACCTCATGATTTGTAAACATGTGCTGGAACTGCTGACCCAACTATGCAGTGACTGCTTACAGGTCCCAGGTAATTTCTGAATGACCTTGCAAAAGAATAAAACAGAAGAGTTAAATTTGTTGAGCAAGGAACTGCCTTCAAGGTCTTATTTCCCTTCTGCAGAAATACCCTCTGTAAGCATGGTGGATTTTACCTCTGACTGAGTCTGTAACAGGCAAATCTCACGGCTGCTCTCTGTCTCACTTTCCCTATCTGTGGATTGACAGTAACTTCATGTTTTGAAGCCACTGTGATTAATGAAACATTCTTATGTTTCAATGGGTTTGGATGGGATCCCATGAACTTAACAGGCATGAGGGTCCAAATGCTACCTCAGGTGACATTGCAATTGCCTTAGCAGGTAGTTATGAGCAGCAGTTGCCTTTGATATAAGGCATCAGAGAGCCTAAGTGTGTTCTGCAGAAGGATGAGTGGGAAAGAGCGATATCTGAGGCTGCATGCAATGATGGTTTCCCACATCCACAGGTCTGGGTCCCCAGGACACACGTTCTTGCCACAAGAGCCTGCCCAAAACAAGATGGGGAATGGATGTGCCAGGGCTTGGCCATGTTGAATGCACTGTCAGAAAGTCTTCACATGGGCATGAATGGAAGAGAGCAGGCTGTACTCTGTGAGTGGAAAGCACCAAGTCTTCCCCACAGACTTTGTGAACATACCAAACCTGGCAGCTGGCAGCACTTGCTTGTGTAAGAGATGTGGTCCCTTTCCCCTTGAGGCAGGTGAGTCCTGAAATCAATTTTTTTGTTCCTCTCTCTGGCCAGAAATTCCAACTAGGAGTGAGGAAACTGTTTCTTCTAAGCCCATGTGTCTCTGCCAAACACTTTGTTAATTGGAAAGGATTTTGTTGAAAAGTTTCTGTTCAGCTCTGGTGCAGCCTGACACCAAACTCTCAGCAAGCACGCTGGGATGCAAACAGACCCAAACCCAAAGATTACAAACTGGCGCAGTCCCAACCAATATAATCAAGACTTCCATATGTTTCCCTTATATGTTATATCAGTTTAACTAGATATAGTTAAATACAGTTAACTAAGTATAGCTTAGTTAGAGTCATTAAGCGAAAGCAGCAACATAACCTGTGCAAGAGGCAAGGGTTGTTCTTTTGTTCTGAGCACACTGCCTAGAGCCAAGCAGCCCTTAAGGCTTACTTACAGTGTTACAAATTACTATAAAGTGAAGACATATGGATTCATTCTCCTCCCAACTATTGTCGAGCAACCTGGGAGCAATTTCACTAAAATCAGTTGTTATGGTCTAAAGGTCAAAGGCACAGGATTTTTGTAAAATTTGCTCTGACAAAGAAAATCTGTCTTTGTTTCTGGCTGCTTCTGATTTGCTGGGTTGTCTCTGTGGTGCCTACACCAGTATCAGCGAATGGGTTTCTCTCTAGACATTTTCTCCATAAATTTCGGCATATCCTTTGCTGTTTTACGTTTTTAATGTGAGCTGAATGTTTGGTAGCTGGAAAAGGGACAAGTGTGAGTCTCTGCTACAGAAGAATGGCAAACGATTGCAATGGGAACATAAAATAGATACTTTGTGATTAAGGAAGTACCCGTGTTGAATGCTGGGAAATATCATATCTGACTCTCACTGAGTTTTAATAAAAATCAGTCAAAAGTGGTGACATCTGCATGTGATTGGTGACTCCCATATCCCTGACGCAGTCGAGTTCATTACCTTTCTCTAGCAAAGAAGATGGGAGCGACCATTGGACTTGGGAGTGTATTTGTGGATCCTAAGAGTTACGGGAGAGGAGACAGGGATATTCTCAAGTGGGTGGTAGGATGGTGTGTACTTGTGGTCACTGCTGCTTCTGAAGAGAAGTTATCCAAACCCTCCTGTATGAAGGACTTGATTCAAAGCCCACCGAGATGGAGTAGAAACTTTTCTGTGGACATCACTGGACTTGGTCCACAGCTCAGAGCAGGCAGTATGTCCCTTTCCTTGGACTCCATTTCTGAAGTGTCCGTACATGGGAAATTCAAGGCACAGAACTGAAATAGGCTTTTCCAAATGTTACCTGACCCTCTCACTTCAATCCCTGGAGTCAGGTCCTGGGCTCACCACGGGCATTCCTACACAGTAGACTTCTGCTGGCTTAGGTGAGCAAGCGGGAGATGCAGAGGAGTGGCCTCGATGAACCCTGATTGTGGGTACCAGCCTTTTCTCACTGTTGTTTCCCTTGGAGATCCATTTGCCCATTGTTATAGCTGCCTATGCACAAGGACATCGCCTCCGTGCTGCTTCTCCTGTCCTGGTGAAATGCACATAGGGTGTCTGGGAAAGCTGTTTGACCTTCAATAGCCAATGCTGAGAGGGAATATTTTCACTGGCCAAGCCTCCTTCTTGTTTGTTCAAAAATGTGCCCAAGACTCCCTGGAGGGGAGAGTCCAAGCTTGCTCGGTGCCTAAGCGTCAGCCTTGCCATTTGGCTAGGAAGAGTAAAAAATTTTACAGCCTACTTGGCCAGCATATATCCCAGGCTTGATTCTTTCTGAATTCAGTAAAGATGGTTAAAGCCCAAGCCCAGGTGAACTGACAGCCAGCAAGGTGGATAGAAATACCTGTTAATGTTCTCAGACCTGGTCTCTACTCCAGAATACAGAAGTAGCTGTACTGCTGGGGACATCACTCAGTGGAGTCTGGTTCAATCCTGACACAGGGATGCCACAAAGTGAAACCAATGTGTTATTTTGCACCCCCCTCCCCCTTCCAGTGTGATTTAGGGAAGTCAGGTGAACCTTGTTTCAACCTTGTTCTTGGGTTCTAAGTGGTTGTTTCATTTAGGACATTTGACTAAAAGCCCTTTTCATGGAACCAGCTCCTGCAGGAAAGATGCCAGCAATTAATGAAAGATGATAAAATAATAAAAGAAGTAATACATTAACTATATTATCCTTGCACTTTTGGGCAGTCCTTTTCATTATATCCTCTTTATGGACATCCTCCAGCAACAATTGCAGAGCTGCTTTATTGCTGTTCTGTGACTGTTTTGGTTTCCAGACATTAACAAGTTATTTAAATGCAAAACCCCTCTTTTACTTTTCCATTTCCTACTGGTAGATTTGATGCAAATAACAAAAAAATTCTGCTATGTTGCATTTACACAATTTCTGTGTGTGTATGAATACTCATATCAGAAGGAATTTGACCCTTTGACTTTCTCCTTTTTCTTTCTCCTTCCTGCAAATACGCACAGATGCAAATATACCTTATGGATACTGGTGTACACTCTTACGGTTGAGTAGCACAGTACTATGTAGCCATAGTAGCCACGTCATTTTGATGTAGATGATTTACCTGCTGAGACAGCATCTTCTGAGTAGAGAAACTAGAGTGAGTCCACCAGCCCACAGCACAATGATTTCTCAGCACCTTGGAAACAATAATCCCTATCCCTCCCTGGCTAGGTGGGAATCACACTGGAAGTTAGGGACAGATTTCTCTCTCACACAAATCTCATGGCTGTGTAACTCCTTTGGTGCTAGTTCTTCTGGCACCAGCACAAACACTAGTCTGGAGGTACCGTTCAAAGCTTGACTCTGCTTTTCTACAGATCAGAAATAGCGCTCTGGGCGATTCTGACTGCTGGCATCGAACCAGGGCATCAGGTGGGAATGGCTATTTTTGCAGCCTAGATTTAACATGCAGGTTGGATTATTTTGAGACAAGAAATGTAGGTATGGTCAAGCCCAATGAGAAAGCTAAAGGGGAATTTCCTGTTATGTTATTCATTCATTCCACTCTCCCCAAACGCCTTCAAATAACTCATTAAGAAAGGCAGTAGCAGAACTAGGGCTGAGAGGAGGCAACTCCTAGGCTGCCTGTGTACTTAATGAGTTATCTGAAGGCAGGATGCTTGCTTTAGAGTATTTTTATGTATTGCACAAAAATCAAATGCTGTATCTGATTTTTCATTCTGAAATAACCCTGTGACTTCAGAGGTTGATGAAAACTGCTAAAGTTATCAATGTTATTTTTATTTTCCCTATACTTTCCCAGTTGCCTTTCTTCTGAAATAGCTGTTGTTCTAGCTCCATGTATATATATATATATATATTTTTTTTTTTTTTTTTTTTAAATCCTCATCTGTTAAATAGTAGTTTGCCAGCCTGGAAGAAGAATGTCAATGAATTGTCAATTCTTTATACTGAGTAATTGATTAATTGGCACAATGTTAATCTCTAAATCAGCAGCAATAAATTCTATCATTTTTAATCTTGACCTAAAAGTGCTAAAACACTTCTAATTGCCACTGTTGCTGCTGTAAAATGACTGATTAAACTGCATTCATATCATAATCTTTGTTGCTCCTAAAATATCTAATTGATAGCCACATCAGTGACTCAGTGCCAAGAAAGGAAAGGGATCTTGCTTTTGCTTTCTCTCAGGAATGCCTTGAATGGGAAAACCTGATATTCTTCCTTGGCAGTAGTGGACACTGGCCTCTAATTTTAATTATTGTTGTAATGCTATTTATTGTCTGTGTTGAGTCCCAATGTTTTACAAACACAAGACAGAACAGCTCTAAGCCCGAGAGTTGAAGAATAGGGATAGGTAGGAAAGCACAAAACAATGATGAAACACCACAACAGACACCAGTTCCAGAGCACCAGAATTATTGACATGTTTTCATCAGGCATCAAAGCAAATGGGAGCTGTAAGGAGAGGAGACATTTAATTTTATTTTATACTTTATGTAATTATTTTCTAGCAATTCAACATCGCAAAGACCCTGGAAGTCAGCTTTACCCTGACCCTTGTATGCATTCCTAGGGAAAGGGATATAGCCAAAATCCTACCATTATGGTGAACCATAAATCCTGGGGGCCATGGGCAGCTGGGATTAATGAAGAACAGCCTAGTTGTCCCAGGATTAGGATGGCCATGTCCAGGTTTCCTTTGTCCTCATGTCTTCTCTAGGCTGAACACAGCTTAACCTGACTGGCGGACCCAACCTGCTTGTACTATCGTCATATACGAACAGGATTTGCAAAGTTGTACTCTAACCTTATGAAAAACAGAGTTTTCTGACAAAGAAGCAAAGCAGACCATCAGGATCCAGCCCTGCCTTCTTTGAAGTCGGGGGATTGGGAATATTTTCTGGCAGACAAAATACAGCTCACCCTTCCTGTGTGAGTTATCCAAACTGCTGAGAAACTTGAGTGGCAGCTTCATGTTGTAAAAACCTAAAAAAAAATGAAGTAAAAATAATAAAAGACCCAAATCCTGCTGGATTAAGCTGAGGCCCAACTTCTAAATTTTGGGAACTAAGTCAGTATAAAAGCTCAGCTAACAAAGTCACAATGCTTTCCATCCCAGATCCTTGGATTCTGTTCTGGTTTATTCATTATCAGCCCAATTTTGTAGCTGCAACTTTATTATCATTCTCATTCCACATGTAGTTTGCAGATGAAAAAAAAGTTGAAACTGTACCAGATGTGATCTGAAAGAAACTGAGAAAAAAATAAATCCAGACCACCATGACACTGTAACCATGATTTTAGATATTGTAAACCTTATCCTGTGTTATCACATTTGACAGTATTACATTGTAAGTGGCTCTATTGCCTTAAATTAGGAGTCTGCAAAGCTGAAAACCTGTGGTTTAGCACAAAATTGGTTAAAGGAATCCAAAACATCTAGAAAATTATCAGAAGGATCAGAAACCAGCATGAGCAACATCATTGCTTTTGCCCCCTCCTATCTTCCCATGATCCCAAGGATAACACTGGGAGCAGTTGAGCTCTGTAGGATTTTGGAGAGAGGTATTGGCAAGGCAGAAGGAAAAAAGGAGTGGAAGGCCACAGCTCTTAGCACAGGTTTCTCTCAGTAAATACAGGGCAAATGCCTGTGGGTGCAGATTAGCCATATGTGTTTTGAAATACACGTGTTGCCATCTTGGGGAGTGAGAATACAGATGATGGGGACAGACATGTCCCTTGAAGGACAGAGGGTTTCTCATCTTGTGGACATCTGAGGGGCTTGAAGGACAGAACACCTCCTCCCCACGCTGAAAAAAGCCCCACATTTTGCTGCTTCATTCTGTTCATGTTGTGGGTGTGGATATTGACTGGAAAACAAGCGCATTGGTGCAGTGTAAATCTGCTCCTGTGGGTCAGCACCAGTGTGGCAGAGGACTATGTATGAACACTGGTACCATACTGCTGGTTTTCTATGTTTTTGAATGAGTGAGGAATGCAGTTAACACTTTTAAAATGTATTTTAGTTCGGTTTTGGTTTTTTTTTTTGAGGAATGGGTTCTGTGGAATTTCTCATATGTCATTCCTGTTTGCTTTTGCAGGGAATTTCCTAGCTATAATGTTAGCAAATGGTGAGCAGTGACCAAGTGAATGGAGCAATGAGCTTAAGAGGAAATAGGGCTGTGAAGCCAGCCAATTTAATCTTCTCCATGTAAAATCTTGTAGGTGAGGAGGAGGAAACTCCAGCTGATGGCCATCTTTCATCAGACGTTTCTGTCATTTGAAGTTTCCTCTGTGAGATTATAAAGTATAAAAGTATAGAGTATTAATCATAATTGATTTGGTTGTTAAATTGACCTCTATAATTTCTTTAGGGTTTTCTCTGCTTTCAGAACACCCAGTTGCTCCATTTTGTGCTTTAAAAGCAACATGAAAATTACTCTTAAGAACAGGTCATGTCTTTCACTATAGGCTTTTGCAAAGAACACTTGAAGAGTTTGTCTTGTGTCTTAAAAGGTTTCTTCTACTTCATTATTGCCTTAAAATTAGCAGATATTTTGTATCTTGGTCATTTCTGTTTTTCCTAGGTGGGGCTGGGTAACCCTGGAGGTGTGTTCTGTGATCTCTCCGTTCACAGGTGTCAGGGTGGGAGTATTCTGTCTCCAAAAGAGAGAGCTGATGTCTTATATCCCCAATGCCAGCAACTGAAACAAAACAACTGTTAAAACCCAAACCACCCAGAAGTCCAGTGGAAGCCGTCTGACTGATCACCTCCACAGCTGTCAGTCTCTTGTGATGTCCTGACTCACCAGCTGCGAGGCACCACAGATTTCTGATCCAGCCAGGAGCTGGCTGAAGAAGTCTAAAAAAAGAAATAACAGCATACCCTAAAAAAATTTCTCATGAAGCCCAGACTGTGTAAATGCAACAGATTTCAGGCCTTCCTTGAATATCATGAAGAAGCAAAAAAGGATACAAGCCCAGTTCAAATGAAAAAAATTTCAGGGAATCTGTGTCCTGTAAAGGGGTAATTCCTGGCCCATATTCAGGCTGTTTCACCCGCTTTCCTCCTTTTTTTGCCTCTATGTGTGCATGCTAATGCACATTACTGTAATGCTTACATCCACAGAATGATTTGTACAATAGTCCGAGATCATATACATCTAAACCGGCTTAACTGGGAGCAGCCATGATGGGACTGTGTGAACTTCTGGCACCAGCCTCCCAGTACCGTGGAGTAACTGATCGTTCATGGGAAGGTGTGGGATTGCTGGTGGATTTTTTTGGTTTTAATTACATGGGTTCAGATCCATTTCTCATGGTGCTCTGGCCTTCAAACCTGTGGCTGAGCATCTTCACCGTGGTCCCAGAGCTGCTATATCAGGTTGATGCATTGAAGCAGCAACGATGGGTTTGAATTGCTGTGGGAGAATCCCACCCCCCGGGGAATGAAGGAAGACATCAAACTGGGTCACTCTGAAAGATCTCATGCAAGACCTTGCATGGCTTAAAAATGATAACAAAATCCATAAATAATTGAGTGCTGCTGATGGCTAGCTTACGATCATCCTTGGTTGATTTGCATTTCAAGTTTTTATCTAGAGCTGTGGGAGCTGTAACTTTGAAAGCTGGGACTCCCACAGAACTACTTGCTCCAGGAGCTGGCAGAACATGAGGGAGATGGAAAAAGGGCAAGTTTGGGGCTCAGACAGCTGAGATGGGGCCTTAGCGAGGGGCTTCTTTGGCCAAGAGGCTCTCACCCTGCAGGAGATGACTTTATACCTCAGTGAAATGTCGAATCACTCAACTGGCAAAGCTGAACTTACTCCTCTGATAAAATATGTTATCTCTGCTGTTCTCTGTGTGACTTGTCCTGGCAAAATACACTGCATAGCTTACTCTTCATCAGAAGTAAGTAATACAAAATCAATTGTATGACGCAATATTTGCCATGAAAAAAATGTTATGACAAACTAATTTGGAAAGTAATTTACAACAGATACATTTTGGGAAAAGTGTTATATGGCAAGCTCTGGAATGTAAAACTGTGGTGACTCTATTAAAGCCAACACTTACACATTAGTAAACCTTAAAATAGTCCATGTCCTAGATTTTAGAATAATCTACAAATGGGTCATTTTTCAACCTACAGACTTCAGAAACTATTGTTAGACAGATCCAAAGACGAATTTTATTTGCCAATAAAATTTTCCAAAGGAACTGCTTTAAAAATGGTTAGAACATAATGTAATGGCTTTATCTAACATCTTCAGCTAATGGTTTTGGTCTCCTATGACTAAGAGTTTGGGACAGAGACATCTTATTATTCATATATTAGAAAATAATTTCATTCCTATTTTAAATGCAAATGTCTGTGCAAACCTAAGTGCTGGGCTGCCTTTTAAGTATTTGTCATCAAATCCATTAATCCGCCCAATTTTAAGTTCATTTGTAATCAGATCCATTTGTCACATTAGACAATGTTTCTTCTAAAATAATCATCAGTGGAACATTAAGTGACAACATCCACGTGATGATCTGCAGATTGCGGAGGCAAGGCACAAAAAGATATTACTGAACCAACTTTCAATCTTTCCCCAAATTTATAAGATTTTTAAACTGTCAAAATTTAAAAATAGTATTCTGCTATTGCTATGAACATAATTAAAAAGAAAAAGGAACAGCAAATCCAAGGAATAAGAGATGCTACCTTAGCAGATTCATACAACTGGAATGTACCTTCTATCTTTGTTTTGCTACAGTCTAGTAGCCAGATTTCACAGTGGTAAATCTCTGAAATATTGTATTTCTTTACCTTTAACACTGCTTCACACATGAAGGCCTCAGTACAGGGTAAACATGACCAAAACCTCATACTACTACTACTATGAATAAATAGAGAAACAATGAAACCCTCAAAAGAACTACGTTGATTTTTTTGTGTTGTATAAGCTGTTTGACAAATGCATTTGTAAATTTTCAGAAAACTTACTGTAGTCAACTACAACTTTCTGTAGTACAAAAATATCTAAATTCCTGCTTTAAGGGCATATCTCAATGAAATCTTCAATGGAGAGACATTTTGGTGGTTTCATACTAAACAGTGCCTCCAAAACTGTATTTGTAATCTTGTCATAGAAACTAATTGCACAAGATACGTAACATAAAAAGTCTTGGAATTTTTTTCAGCACAAGATGACTACTAACTCTAAAGAAATGAAGCAAAATTTGAATAGCTAAATGAGCTCATGCAGTTTTAATACTCAAATATTAAACATGAACATTCTAGTTCTTTTGGATGATGGAAAATTGCACCATTTGCCAACTATGGTCTGATAGTAGGAGGGGTCAACATCCGTAACTGCTATGAATTAATTTAGTCTTAGTAGTGTCATCACTACAGAGGTAACACAATTTATTTTCCTTTAGGTTTCTTTTTTTGAGCTAGCTTCACTTGAATTGAAGTACACTGTGAACTAACTTGCAAATTGTGTCCAAATTGTTCCGCATTTATTCATTTGTCTGACAAAGCCGAGTTTTATAATTCATGGCACTGGTAAAAGCTGACCTGCTCAGCAATTTCATTCCTAGTGAACATGGAAGAACTTTTCTTTTTGGGCTCACAGAGGATTTGTGAGAAGGCCCTGGATGAATAGAGCTGGTCTGGGTTCACACTACCGAGTGGCTCTGTAAGTACCAAGCGCTGACCAGGCTACTTCAGCATCTCTAGCCTGGTGGCTTAATCAACTTGAGTTCAACACATCATCTCACTCAGATTAAAAGTTTCTGTATGTGGACTTGACTGTGACTAGAAATTACATTTCAGTGATGACATAAGCTAACTTTGCTGTAAATACCAGCCGTACATCTATTTTCTTTTAATTCCAAAAGTATTTGTCCCTTGGTTGCCTGAACACTAGTAATCAGAGCTTTTTTGAAGGATTAACAATGAAAAGTAAAATGTTGACAAATAGAATCAAAGTGGGATTCAATAACTTTGGCATGTTTGAACATGAACAATGGATGACCTCACTGCAAAACTACTAACAGTGTTTTCTACTTTATAGGTTAAACCTTCGTGCTGAAGTGAACCTTTGCAGCCCAGCCCGTCTACAGGAAAGAGGACACAAAGAGATCCACACCTAATTCTGCTGATCTCTGCTAGTGCTTTCCCACCTGATCTTGGGCAACCCATGCAGTCTCTGCCTCGTCTCTTCAAGGTAGTAAATACTTTCAGCCTTCCCTCACTCTTGTGTCTATTAGACTCAAACTCTCAAAAGTAATGGCTATTTTTTACTACTTTTTAAAAAACAATGAAACTCCACTTTCAGGAAGTCTCTAGATGATCTACCATAATCAAAATAACTTGAATTCTTGACATTTCTCCCTCTTCCCTTGTTTTTCTTTATCTGTCACACTGTGTGTTTTTACAGCCATATTTCTTGTTTCCATATTGCAGCATTTGATCACGCAGGCTCTAGCAGTGCTGGTTGGTAAGCATTTCCTGATCATCTTCTGCACTTTGCTACAGTGATCTGTTAATCATATTTCATTATCAAATGCAAGGTTAAATACATTATATAGACATTTTAGGCATGAGACTTGCAAGGTTAATGCAAGCACAGCAATAACTGCTCTCTGAATATAATTATACTTTCTCTGTATTCACTCAGCGATAATTTTTTTTTTCTAGATACCAGGGTTGTGCTATGGAAAATGTTACTTTCCCTCAGGCCTTGTTATTGGACTTCTTGAGATTAATGTTCTTAAAACCAAAATACAATCTACAAAAGATGTAATGTCTTAGGCAATTGTTACCAGACCTACTTTATTTAGTAAATTAATTATCAGCAGCGACATATTGCTAGCATATTAAGTACAGCATAAGACTGCTCTGCAAAACTGTCATTCTAGCAGCAACAGTCTGAAACTAAGTAAACAGTTTTTCTTGAGTTCAAAAGTTAAACATATCTGTAAAATTTGGTTTCCTTTTCAATCTTGTGTACTAGATAGATACTGGACAGTGCAGAGCCAACAAATACAGATCAAAGGCTGTATATTTTTTTCCATCACACGGTGTTTTGTTTGCTTGTGTGGCTCCTGAGGACAGGAGCTTTACCTAGGAAATATGTCAGTTTGGTGCAGAGTCAGGAAGAAAGATCAAACTTTATCCTGACAGTTTCTGAAAATAACTTCATTACAACTAACAACAAGCTAATATTCAAGATCTTGTTGTTCTGTCTCTATAGTCAGGTAAATAAATACCTGAAGATTATCTGTGGTGTACTACCTGGTGACTTCCAACCATGTTGAACATACGACATCACTGTAATTTAAAAATAATTAAAGTGGAGGCAGGGGATTTAGTTAGCTGCAAAATAAATAACAACAGACTTCCCAAAATCCTTTAGCATAGACACCTGAAAATTATTAACACTAGTTGTAAGCAATAAGGAGATCAGATGCATGAGCCAGTCTCCTTTTGAAACAAATTCATGACCTTCTATTTACTTAAAGTTTGCTTTAAAATATACTATTTCCAGGAAGCCTTCCAAAGATAGTCTACCTTAGAAACAAATCCTATTTAAAAAGCTTCATATGAACAAATGAAAGTAACAAGAGGACTACAGTAATTGATGGTATTTAACCTGTTATTTTTTTTACTCCTTTTTCTACTTTTACTCATGTTTAGGCTTTACAGTACTTTGGATAGTGAGTTAAAAATTCAGGGTCAAATTGTCTGGCATAATCTGGCTGCTTTGCAACATTACATTTTCCTTAAAATTACTGTAATCCCAGTTTAGTGAAGAAAAACTTCAGTCAAGGGCTAAGCTGAAGGTCCACCAGCGACGTTCTCTAGCACCTGTCCAGCCTCGGGCCTGTCTTGTACAATACTTCTATCAGTGACTGTGACACACACATGAGGGATTTGCCAACAGTAAAAAGTTGAGAGGCACTGTCAATACTGAAGTGAAGCTGAATAGTCATGAGAAAGAAAGTACCGAATAACCAAAAGTACTGGAATCCAAAGCTGAGACCAAATTTCATCGTTCAGAAGTGTCCTGCCTTAGGGGAACCATCAGAGGAACTTCCGCCATGAACTGAACCCATCAGCTGAAAATGTCTGAGGAAAAGGAAGATCAGGATGTACCAGTGAATGCCAAGACTATTAGGAGACAACATTATGCAGAGATGAGAGAAGTAAATGGAAACGACGCATTCACAGAAGTACTTCAAAGAGTGAAAGGAAATTTTCACTATGACAGGGGAGACCTGCTCTGCAACAGAGGACCCAGCTCTGGTCAGCCGTGTTGACAAAAAGTGTGAAGAAGCGCTAACAGGATGATGAAGGGAGTGGGGAGCCCATCTCACAAGAAGACACAGTCGGCGCGGTTCCTAGAGGTGGCCTGAACCAGCCTGGCTTTGACCACCTGCCAAACCGATCCTGCTCACTAAACCAGCAGAAAACTTTTCATGTTTTCTGCTGGGTTATTTTTCTGCTGGTTTAATCAGCTAAATTGAAAGGTCAGACAAGAGCCAGAACCGGTTGCGCAGGAAACATACGCATGGCCAGGAAAGAGAGGAGGAGGAGAAGAAAATCAGGGATCATCCCTTTCAATGGCACGAGGCTGATAGATTGACTCAGTCTGTTTCTGGCAACCTCACCGAACTCAGCAGAGCAAGGCTTGCTCAGCCTAGCAAGACCTGACAGGGCAGAAAGAAGATTTTGTCTATCAACACTTAACCAGGTAAGACAGAGGCCAATGCTGTTGCAAGAACAAATGGATATAAACTGGCCATGAACAGAGTTGGGCTACAAATCAGAAGAAGGGTTTTAGGCCCTGTATCAGCCAGATCCTGCAAAAGCTTCTAATAGGATTAGTCAGGAAAATAGGAAAGACATAAACACTGAGGGACAACCAATAAATACTCAAGTAAAAAACTTAAACAGAAGGCGTTACTTTTTCACCCACAGAGCATTTATAGGCGTGCAGCAACAGGATTCTGCTGTCAGAGGATGTTACAGAGGCCACAAAGATAAACGGACTCAAACAGGGATTGGCCTAATTCCTGAAGGGGAAACCCATCAGTTTCTACTTCAAACAGCCTGTGTTCCTAGGATGGAGCTCCATATATTTGTGCAAAGGATTATACATATGGAGCCTGTGGCAGCAGGGGACTGGAGTGCATGACGCAGGATGCCTTTTCGAGTCCCACATCCAAAGTGTATGGATCACTGCAGAGGCAAATGGATCAAATTCCATGTCCTGTATTCCACAAGAGACCAAATCAGTGTTCTTATCTGGCCAAAATATTTATTTGCTTAAGACTAGGGTACCAGATAGTGCAAAGCAAGCAAAGCTTGTAGGCAAGTTTCCATTTCTCAGTTAAAAGTATTTTGGTTTGATTCTCCACCATCAATCACTGTTATTGACTTCAATTGCTGTAGTGACTAACTGGTAAGCATAGAAAATGGAACTGATGAAAGTTAGTATATAACTAATACAAAACACAGTTTAGATGTTATTTCCATTATTTGATTCACATAATTCAATTTTTAAATTATATGTTTGTGCTCCAGAGATGCATAGCACACAAAATTTAGCAAATGGTCATACCTGTGTTACAAAGTTCCATAAAATATTTTATTGCCAACCCTAAATATTAAAAAATTATGAATCAGACCCCAATAATCATGATACATCCTTAAAAAAATACATTTTTTTAAAGAATCAAGAAAATTCTGACTGCATTAATGTCAATGACAAACCTTTTGTAAAGTCAGTGATGAAATCCATATGGGATTAATTTTAATTGCCTTTTGTTTTTTATGAGCCTTCAGGACTCACTTGCTTGCCATTTCCAGTCTCTGTAACCAGAAAATTAATTTTGCTCTTTAACTGACTGCTGGAGTTTTCTTACAGTCTAATAACTCCAGAAGTTGAGGCAATAAGAGAAGGACAAGTTATCGTAAGGTTTGTGGTGTAATTATGGGAGTCAGCTGGAGAACAAATACTTCTTTTAAACTCACCCTGCAGGAAAAGTGTAGAGTGGAGAGGCAGGAGCTGCTGGTCTTGTTCTCCAGATGGCACAGGCAAGCGCGCGGTGAGAGCAGAGCTGCTGTCCTGCCCTTGACAGCTGCCTGCCCTTGGCAGCTATTGGCTTCATCTGTGCCTGGTGTCAACCCTGCTTGCTGGGCTGCATGTGGGATGGAGGGAAGCAGAGGAATACCCTTGGAAAATATTTAATTATCAGGCCACTTACGTTCAGATCAAGCTTGACACCTCAAACAATGCCAGTGGACTTGATGTCATTTTCCAGAAGGTGGATTTATCTTCTGCTGATGTTAGCTGACTTTATCTTTTAGACTTGACTAACTGTTCATTGCTGGTTGACTCTCCTGGGAGGTGCCTCACACAAGAACAGTGATAGTGGAGCAGTGAAGACCTCTCTTGGGGCTGGAAAAAAGCATGGAAAATAGCTGGAAGTATCTGCTTGGAAGATAAGAGCTCAGGCTAAGGAGGGAAAAAAAGAGAGAAATCCGCAAGAAACAGGAATGGCAGGAGGGGGCCAAGAGGGACAGAAGCGTTTTAAACTAAAAATAAACCTCAGTTCTCAAACTTAAATATATAAAGCTGTCTATTAAAAAATAGTACCAGATTACATCTCTACAGTGCCAAATAATTAATGACTTTTAATAACCCTAATAAATTTGGATTTCATCAAAACCTTGTTGCTTATCATTGCCTGTTTCAAGCAAGGACTATGAGCTCCTAAGGGAGACTAGCACCTGTATTAAAATGTACACTGCTGACATCTTTCCCAGGTACATCAATTATAATTAAAGAGTAATAAGAATGCCAGGATGGACTTCTCAGGCACTTTCATGCAGGAGCCCTAGCATTTAAAATTAAATCCATTAATTGTAACTACTGTACGTTTGTGATCTCTCAGATAGCGTACAAACTAATTCATTGCTTTTGCAGTCATGCCAGTCTTTGTTAATTAAGGTTTGTGATTTATTTAATTTGAGCAGGGATGTATCGGAGTGCCCCAAACTGGACTGATAAAAGGTCATTAGTTCATACTGTTCAAGACAATTTGGAATCTGATAATGAAAAATGTTTCTAGGCGCCTGACAAAAATTGATTAGCAAAATGGGCTCTAATTGTTTAAAGGAAAGCTCCATATTTTCTTCAACCCAGCCATCTGAAAGTTCATATGTTAAGAAGCTCTTCTCACTCTGAAGTGGCTCTGAAATACGTTTGAAGATAAAAGGCTTCTTTAAAATTATTGTTGGCATTGCTTAGGAGAGGAGGGAGCCACAGTGCTGTCATCATCTGGAAGACTTTATTTCTTTTTTTCTCTTTCCATATATAGCAGCCAACATCACAGTCTCTGAGTGAGACTCAAATATTAACAAATGTGTTTCTCCAAAAAAATACTGAGGTAGGAGTAGCTCTGCTTTACAAATGCAAAGGAGAGGTAAAGACTTGGACTGATATGACCAAGTCATTGTCGCTTAGAGGGGACTCCCCTTTATCACCAGAAAGATCTCAGCAATTGAGTAATAATACTGATCATGGACTGGTACATCTCATCTTAAAGTCAATGTTGGATGAGTCACAACACTGATGTCAAAGGGAACCCAGAGCAACCAGGTCAGATGTGAATGACCACACTATAGCTCTTAGTTAGGTGAACCGAATCACAGAATGAGAGAACAGTTGAGGTTGGAAGGGACCTGTGGACTCAGTCCAAACCCTCTGCACAAAGCAAGGCAAGAGATTGCTCAGCACCCTGTGCAGTGTAGGTTTGAATATCCCCAAGGATGGAGGTTTCACAAGGTATCTATCTGGGTCCTGTTCCAGTGTTTCACCACCACCACCATGAAAATTTTTTTCCTAATATCTAGTTGAAAATACCCTAATTTCCCTCATTGCAACTTGTGTCTGTTGCCTCTTGGTTGCAACTTGGGTCCATTGCCTCAAGAGGAGTCTGGTTCCACCTTCTCTATACACTCCTGTTAGATAGTTATAAACTGCAGTAAGGTCCTTCCTTCAGCTTCTCATCTCAAGGCTGAACAAACCCAATTCTTTCAGCTTCTCTTTGTATCATACAGTCCAGCCCCTCATCATCTTGTTGGTCCTCTGATGGATTTGCTCCAGTACTTCAATGTCTTTCTTGCCCTGAGAAGCCCCAAATTGCATGCAGCTCTCCAGAAGCAGTCTCATAAGTGCCAAACAAAGGGAACAGTCACTTCCATCAACCTGCTGGCTATGCTCTAGTTAATATAGCTAACCTGCTACATGGTTGGCTTTCTTTGCTGCAAGGGTACACTGCTGACTTATGTTCAACTTGTTGCCTAGGAGGACCCCAGGTTCTTCTCTGCAAAGATGCTTTCCAGCTAGTTGACTTGATCACAATTACACAGGTTAGTGGAAGTACTGGGCATTTAAACTACAGCTCCCGAATCCTGGCTGTGGCATCTCCCTCTCTTCCTAATGGTGTTTTGAAAATCCAAATTTACTGGCAGAGGTCAAAAGACAAATGTTATTTCTGTGTTTACTTCCACAGCAGATGCTAACCACAGCCTTTAGAATCAGTACTAAAGTAAAATGGGAATTATTCAACAATCTCTGGCACTTTTCTCAACATCCTTCTGTGGGACTAATAATAATCCTGAACAATTTTATTGCTCATTTGTCATTTAGGTCTGAAAGTCTGTTTAGTAGTGTCTAAGCATCATTGTTCCTTCTTTATGGATGAAGGATAAATTTCTTCTTTATTGTGTGGCTTGTCTTCAGTCACGTGGAGGGTGAACTCACCCCAGCTAACTTCAGCCATGCACATGGCAAGTGCCTAATCTCATCATGAAGTCTCAGTCAATAAACACATCCAGTGAGCTGAACCCACTATAAAAGAGGAGTTTAGAAGACAAAGGAAGGAAGTCTCTGTGTTGAGAGGTCTAAATGAGGAGGTCAGACTAGATGCCTAATATTTAGACAGCTAAAATTAGATTACGCTGATCTCAATCATAAAGAAATACAAGAGTAGGTAGGAGTAAAATTCAGGAACTTTATTCTAAGGCAGCATAAACTGCCTTCACCCCTACTGAATTCTGTGTAACCATGCTGATTTTTATCAACTGCAAAGCTAAATTAATGGATCTGAGCTGTGCAAAATCTAATACTATAAAAGAACCTATACAGCTCATTTAGGACTAAGCGAATACACCCATGCAGAAAATTAACCTGAATAGCTTGAATGACGCACAGATGTAAGTCAAAACAATCTTCTAGGATTCCATGGCATAGGCGTAGTAAATTTTCCAGAATAATTTTAAATTTCAGGATACCATTGTTTCCTCTTAGTTACCTGAATTTATTTCTGGTTTTTTTTCCCCCTTGCTTTCTCTTAATGATTTTCCATGAGATCATAATTTGTGCCCCTTAAATAATTTTTGAATGAGTCTTCACAATATAAGTTTATCAGCTGCCTTTAATTTCCACTGTTTCCTGTAGGTTTTGAAGGTCACTTCGTTTCATAAGAGCTGGTCAGTGAAAACTTATCTTCTGAGTGGGCATGGTATTGGCATGTGTTTTCATTAATTTTTTTCACTGTTACAAGAGCCAAGGCCCTGTGCACCAAACAACCCATCTGAGCATTCATACGTAATGAACATAGTTGGGATGCACTGAGATCTTCTTCGGACATTCAAGACCTTTAACATTTGTGAGTAATTTGTTATGAAGGACCTCTTCAAATTCTTCTGAGAACTGCAAGAAAACACTTCCATATAACCATGTATCAATAGATACACACACACATATAAGTGTCTCTGTGTGTGTATGTGTTTTTCTGGATCACAAGGAAGTTCAGATGACCTAAACCAAAAAAATAATCTGGTCTGGTTTTCCTCAGACCACATGAAAGATTTGACTTTGTTAAGGCTCTTGTTTACATGGGCACCAAGGGAAGGTGAAAATACTCCAACCAATTTAAATAGGAAATGAAGTGGATGTGTACCAGCCCATAGCACATGTTTCTGTCAGCATAAAATCAGCATGTTGGAATTTGCTTGGAATGGCAATTTTTATAATGCTTTTGTATAGGGAAAGCTTCCAGGTATATTAAAGGTGAGCCAAAGATAACAAGGTAAATATGAAGTTATATTTGTGCTCACTTGAGGGCAATTATTCTTTGCAATTGGGCTTTCAAAAACATCTAAGGATGCTGAATGCTCCATTCCTATTCAAATAACTTGATAGTTAAGTTTTTAGGCAGACTTGGAAAAGAGAATCCTAATCTTTATTTTATTATTTAGCTGAACATCTTTGCAGCACTAGTATTGGAATTAAATATGTTTATAATTTTTAACTCCAGAAAACAAACTAGGTTTTATGGCTAACTAACACTTGCCAACTAACATAATAATGTCTCACAGCCATAGCTATAACACTACAATAAGCCCTTACCCCCACACTCCTCAGAAGACTGGATGCTTAAAATAAATGATCTTGTTCAATCAGAAGCTGTGAATGAAATGTAGGAATCTCTGGGGGGAAATCTAGCTATGTAGATCTTATAAAGGAGCTGAGACCATAAGGTAATAACTTTTTCATCTTAGAAACTGTGCATGTAAGGTTCCTTAGTCTCTTCAGCTTGACATTCCTATAGAGTAATAAGGTGTCAATATTCAGAAAGGTACCACTTATTTGGCAGTTTTACAGCCTTGAGAGCATGGACTGCAGACAACCTACAGATATTCATAGATTTCTAATGGAAACCCCCAAAATCTCATGGAACCAAGCCAACAAAACATGGAATGATCACCCCAGACTGGAATCCAAATGCATCACTGTAGTTTGCTGATCTGATTAGCTCTGTAGTACAGGATGGAGCCCATCCATTTTTCAAAACTGGGCTAAAGCCTTGAACAGTTGTTTTGGTAATGTAGGTGAGGCTTTAGGTCTTAATAGTTCCTACAATTACTGCTGAATCTGGCCTTGGCTCAGGAATAAACTCCTTGTATTGAAAAGATTTACTACCCTAACTATATCTGTATCTCAATTTAATGAAAATGTTAAGGATAATTTGATGGTCTCTTGCCAGTGTAATTTTAAATAAAATGTCTTCATTCCTTGGCAGTGTCTGTTGGCACTCAGGTTTAACTAAAGGAAGTGCTTAAGTGAAGTGCTTTTTACATTACAGTCTTGCCAGTATCTTCTCTGATAGAATAGATTTAATTTTCAGTGTTTTACTCAGAGTAAATAAATTTAAAAAAAATAAATTACCTGCTACCCCCAGTCCATATGATAGCAAACCTTACTAAAATGTTACTAGAAATCAGATATTGGCCTATCACAGCATTTGGACTAACTTCAAGCCTCATCTCCTGTAAATTAAAGTATTTCTAACTTATTTACCATTCATTTATTATGCGCTCTTGTAAAAAATGCTTCTGCATCTTGGGAAGTAATGTAGCACATAATGAGGTGCTGTCAGTGCATCCTAGATTTTCATCTGAGTTCAGCAAGTCAGCATAAAAGTTTAGGACACTTTATTATAATTGCACAGGGAATGGAAAGTAATGGTAAGATGGTGACAATTTGGCCATCATACCCTACAGAACTGAGCAATTGCCAAATATGCTCTTGATTGCTTACCCTGTCTAAATCAGGAATATACGCACAGAATGGGGCCAGAAGGGCAATGAATCAGAAGTTAAATTGTTTGGGGATTAGTTTGAGAATAAAAAAGGTTGTAGATATAAAATGGTGCCTCATTCAAAGGATAAAACCAGCATGTGTAATATTTATTATCTTTTTAAAATTTAAATGCTATTGACTTGTTTTAATATGTAGAAAGAGTGTTTACAAAAACTATAAAATCCCCCTGACAGAGGCAGAGTGTGCCGCTACTTGCATTAAGGCACCAGTATCTCCATATTTTTAAAAGTTCTTAAGTCGGCTCAGTAATGTTATCCTTAGCACCCAGCACAATATAAACTGAAGATCTTCATCACTGTTGGGAAGGTATTATTTTCTCTTATTATTGCTCCCCAACAAATCTTCATTCCTGGTTTTCTTCTACTCAGTACCAAGGTGTCAACAAGCTACATGTAGAAGATGGCTTTGCTTCGAGTCACAGTGAAAAAGGAAAAAGAAGATCTTACAATAGTCATATATGTACCACAAAACTTTTCCTGTCCTTTGGTGCCAAGAGGCAGGTCCAGGAGAGAATCTATAGATGAGTTTCTCTGTAATGTGGATTAAATCACACTTTACCCCTATTTTCAACAACCGTGACTATCTTTGTATTGCTGTTTTAATTTCTAATTTACAAGAAAAAGAAGGTATTTGCACACCCTTGCAAAACTTGATTGCAGGGAGTGATGAGAATGTTGAGTTGTGACATCTTTTTAAGACACTGCATCTGATGAACAATTGGACTTCTGCAGTCCAGCTGTACCTGGAAGCAATGTGTACATACGCCTGCAGAGGGAAAAAAAGAACAATCAAATGGCAAAGAACTATGATTAGAAGAATGCAAAAAATCTTGTGGAATGTGCAGTAAGAAGGAGATGAGAAATATGGGAAACTGCATACGGAGCTAACTTCATTTGCAGCAGGTGAGGCAGGTGGGTGTTAACACAGCATACATACGAGAGCAATATTCCTAGATCCTTGAGTATATGTTTGTCAGGGCTCTGAGTACACTGACAGGACTTAACTTCCCTGAACAGCTTCAGCCAGGACCCCCACTCACTCACCCCACTGCTCATCAGTCCATCTAAGCCCAGGCGTACCTGTCTCCAGCCCTGCCTCCTGGATGGACCTTGGACCTGCGTCACAGCACTGTCTTCTGCTTGTGGCTGGACCCTTCAGACTCATCCCCTTGCCCTGCCTAGGGCTGTCGGTGGACCCTGTTAACCATTGCTGGGCTCTGCCCACTTTGTCTGGATCCTGTGGGATTGTCCTGACTGGGGAGGGCATGGTGGTGCTGGGGTCATGCTCGGTGCCCACTCGTCTTCCTTCATGGAGCAGCCCTGCTGTTGCTGCTCCCTGAGGATATTAAACCAGCCTCTGCTCTTTTTGACTAAGTGACACTGAGTTTTCTGACTCTTGTATATTTTCTCCACTGTGATATGAATGTATGCTTTGTCTTAAAAAATGAATATAAGAATAAAACACATTTACAGTTTATTTTATGCTTTCATAAATTCACTGTATTTGAGACACAAACACTTAGTTTATTCTGTTATATAAGTTTTCATTTAATAAAATTACACCCAGAGTGGCCTCTAGGGGCACATGCAAATGACCGAGATTTCTCAGACAAATATTCATCAGCTCGGCCCATGGCATTTACCAACTACTTATTCAGAAGGTGACAGCCAGGGTCAGCAGAGGATCTTATGTCCTTCTGACATTGGAGCTGGAACCTGTCAAATGTGTATTAGTCCAAAATCTACTTCACAGAAACCCTGCTCTCCACAGTTTCGCTTTTCTTTGGCTTCTTACATAAGGAGGGATTGAATCCCTAAGTTGGCTTTGCCACTGATAAAAATTTGGCACAAAGTTGTGACCTAACAGGTCGCTTCTGTGCTAATGAAAATCAATGAATTAACTGCTAAGGACTCCTAGACTAGTCCTTTTCTGTATGAGACTTACAAAGTTTATCAAGGCTTAAGTCCCCTTGAAAAGAATGCTGTCATGCTTGGAGAAAAACTTGCTATCACTCCCATATAAAGCAGTGTGATATTACATCAACAATGCAACATGTTGAAACTATGAACGAACATTTGATGTGGTATTTCACAATGCCCTAAACCTCAACTGCATTCCTAATCAGTATTTATAGGAGGCCAGGCTTGCTTATACTGAAACTGTGTTATCTTGGGAAATGCAGGGCTAATGTTTACTCTTGCCAAGCACTTGTTCCCTTACGAAAAGTCTGAAATTTTAAAATTTAGACTCTTCTAAATCATCCAAATCCAAAGGAATCTCAACAAGTATTTCTTTTCTCAGTCAGCTTGGCGACAGTTAAATGGCATTGCATTGTCGGTATGAACAGCTGCGAAGCACATACATCGTCTCCTGACATGGATCCTGGCCATTTGTTTGTTGTGATATGCCGATGTGAGAATTCACGAGTTAGGGCTCAATCAAATTTCGACTGAAGCAAACGAAAGCTGGATTTGGCCACCTATATTTATTTAGCACCTCGCAGCCGCAGACTGAATAATTGCTTTTTGTTATTGCTGTTGTCCGTATCACCTCTGTACCTGGAAAGATGCAATCACAGCACTGAAAAATGGAGCGCAGGCTAAGAAATAAATACAAACTAGAGGGGCCTTGGGTGTAGTGTCACCATTCAGGTCTGCTGCTTTGGTATTACAGTCTTTCTCTCCTTCCATCCTTCATCAACTGTCGAGGCCCCGATCCTGTGCGGAGCCCAGTTGCATCAGGAACTTTCTCAAGTGGATTTTCACATCTGTGTAAGCACAAGAGCCTGTACTCGGGTGTTCAGTGTTCCGTCTTCAATACTGGTCATGAAGTCTTCGCAATGGGGTAATGTCTATCATATGCTTATCCTACAAAACGCACAAATCTGAGAGAGAGAGAGATATATATGTATAAACTGCACGTTACCACAGCCCACCGACGCTGAGGAAGACAGCCCTGCACTGAGGCCAGGCGGGACCCTCACCTCAGGCCCGCTCCTCAGTGTGGCCCGGCTGGGGCGGAGGTGGTACAGCGGTTCCAAATTCCGCTCCAAACGCTCCTGTACACCCCCGCAAAGCTCATAATTAAAATGGGAAAGAAGTTTTAGATGAAACAACCGTAGCTGGGACAAACCGGACACCGGTCAGGGCTGTGAGAGAGGCGGCTCCAACGGGCGGGGGGCACAACCCGGTCGTTAGGCCCGGTAAGGGGGGGCGGCAGGCCCGGTGAGGCCTCGGGGGGGCCGCGGGGCTTGCCGGCCAGGGCGAGGCGGCGGCCGAGGAGAGGCGACGGCCGGGGGGAAGCGGCCGGCTCCCCC
>NW_010972436.1:20432743-20432998 GCF_000737465.1 Haliaeetus leucocephalus | reverse complement strand
GCCGGGGAGGCTGCGGGCGGCGGCCATCTTCTCTCGACAGCCGGCTGCTCCCCCAGTGCAAGTGAAGCAGCCCCGCCAGCCCCCCTCCTCCGCTCCCTCCCGCCCTCCTCCTCTTCCCTCCCACTACACTCAGCCGTCGCCGCCGGTCAGAAGGGGGGCGACCGGGGAAAGCGAAGGCCGCGGGGCGGGGAAGGCGCGGGGAGGAGGAGGAGGAGGAGGAGGAGAAGGAGGGGGGGAGGAAGCCGGGCCGCCGTG
>NW_010972436.1:20342920-20432733 GCF_000737465.1 Haliaeetus leucocephalus | reverse complement strand
CCCTTTGCGGGGTCAGCTCGAGGGGGGGGGGTGTGGCGGACCCCGCTCTAGATGGGGTAAGCTGTAAACATGTTTAGCTTTGAAGGGGATTTCAAAACAAGGCCCAAGGTGTCTCTCGGAGGAGCGAGTAGGAAGGTAAGAAACGGCGCCTGTCTGTCTCCGCGTCTGTGTCGGTTTCCCTCGTCCCCCCGCCCGCCTTCCCTTCTTGTATTATCGTTATTTTTACCGTTGGGCCTTCAAAAATGGGAGCAGCTATGACTAAGGTTTAATAGAGCGAAGAAATCCTCCCCTCCCGATGATGTGTTTATCTCTGATCTCCGTGGCTCTGTGTTGTTTTTTTTTTCTTTTCCTTCCTTTAAATCAGGCCACACACACCCTCCCAGGCTTGTAGTGTAGTAAGAATTGTGGGAAGCGAGGAAATGTCTCCTTAGCTCGTCCCCCCTGCAAGCAATCCGGTTTGTTGTGGCTGGTAGCACCTCCCGAGCAGCTCGTCTCTAGGGCTCCCGGGGTGAAGGAGGGAAGGACTCGGAGACCTCTTGTCATTTCTGTCCAAAGGGAAAGTCTTGCGTGGGCCCACCTCGCTGGAGAGGTGGGGGGGAACAGCCTTACACAACTCGAGATCAATGCAAATTGCTGGGGGAGGCTTCATTCACGTGAGTGGGGGGGTTGCCGGGACACAGGTTCAGCTTTTCAGTCAATTTGTCGTGTGCAGGGTGAGTAGTAGTTAATTGTCTGCTGTACCAGGCTATTGAATGTCCTTGTATTTATTGATGGAAAAGAAATGGTTCATTTGGATCTTGCTGATTGGATAGGGTGGTCAAAGGTTTAGTCAGGCACTGAGGGGCATAGAACTACCAAAGAACAAGAAAAGGGACAGTGTTTTTAGAAGTGGCCTGATTTGTAAGGGTCACTTTAATTCATTGCTAAAATACTGATTCCCCGTGTTGTCATTGGACATGATTGTGTGGGAAGCTACTGAGAGTTTTCATTAGTATTTTTGAATCTTCATAGGGGTGAAAATAATTCTTAAGTTTTTGTTATTGTGCACTGTAAGCAAGTTTGGTTCTCTGAAACTTCTAAGGTTTGGCAATACAGTTAGAAAACTTGGGCTAAAATACTGTACCATGTGATATTAAAATCACAGTGAAGTTTGCGTTTTGGTGTATTGTCTTACATAATTCATTAAAGAGAACGTGTAGCAGAACTGTATTTAAATTGTGCAGCTTTTCATCTGAATAATCTTCTGTTTATCTTAAGACGTTTCTGTTCATCAGACTACATACAATGGCATTACATCAGTCAGAAATGCCATAAATATTCCCCAGATGAAGCAGGAATTGGCAGAACATGCCCTGGTCCTCAGCTGTACACTTTAGGTACTTTGCAACTTTTGACAGTGACTTGCTAATAGTGTTACTTGCACAACATGTTTCCTTCTACAGAAATAAACAACTGTCATAATATCTTCTTTTACACCTACTGATTTTGTCATGAAAATTCAGCAGATTTCTATCTATTTTAATTATATGGGACAAATTTGTTAATGTTATACAGGTACACATCTCCAAGGGCAAATATTAAAAGGTAAAGGAAGTGGAAAATGAAATTGATGCATAACCTTCACTCAGTCCAATACAGAGGTGGTATTTCATGATCAGATTGATGCTGACTGGTCCACAGATTTCATGATCTTACATTGGTACCGTGAAGTGCTTGTGCTGTGTCAACGCAAATCAGTTAGTCGCAGCCTTGGACGTCATGGTTATATGGACACTGTAGAATGCCCTTGAAATAGCTGCTTATTTTCAGAAACTGTGTAGAGTACTAATGAAAGAATTTTTTTAAACAGTACTAAGTTACTTCTAAAAATGCAGTGTAGCTGAACTTCTGTGTAAGCATACTACAGCACAGATTGGTGTGTCAAGTGTTTACATGGGTTTCATGAGCTTCTCATTATCTCACGTCACAGGCTCCTTGGGATCATGTTTCTCATACCTATAGGCTTTGGTTTTACAGAAGGCTGATTTGTAAAATGTTTCCTTTCAGCTTTTTGTGCACATGGAAGAAAAAAATTGTTCTTTGACAAACCCCCTTGCCCTCCAAAATGTGTGTAATTTTAGAAAGATACGGTGCGTTTCCAACCCTGCACCTCTGTGATGCTCTATTAGCTGGATGCTTAGTACTGCCTGTTTTGATTCCTTTGGTGGAATAAAGCACAACTCAGAAATACTGGTAGAATCTGCGTGCAGGCTGCTTAATGCTAAGAATAACTCTCTACCGAATTTGGGGAAGCTTCCCAAGTGTTGTTGCACCTGTATGGCTACATTAGCAAAACTCTCCCAGTATGAAAGCAGGGACTCCAGTTTGAGGAGCTAGTCAGTGCTAAAGATGCCAGCAGAGTCTTTCTGATGTGGATACAACTACAGCAAAATAAACGATCAACAAAACTGACTATTAAAAGTATGGTTTTGCTAACATAACTGCAGCTGCAAACAATAACTGTGTTGGTCATGGGTCATGTGTCGATACCTTGTCTGATACTGATTGACATGTATGTCTGTAGTGTTTCCTTAGGCCTTATGAGGGGTTGATGTCAATAATGCCTACCAGTATAGGCACAATGATGGGAGTGTAGTTGGGGACTCATGGCAGTTAGAAAGGTACTGAATATAGTGTGCTTTCTCACCGCTAACTTTTATGGCATTTTTGAATTACAAAAGCAGAGAGCTTCAGGTTTGTTTTTATACTGGTTGCATCTTACGTTGATGTGCATTATGATGGTCTGAACTGCGGATGCTATAGAGAGGCACTTCAACCAAACCTTTTGCCAAAAAAAGTAGTATTTAAGTATCACTTATTTTTGTTAAAATCCTGGGTTGCAAAATTAATGTTCTCAACTCTCCCTGTGACTGATCCTTTCAGAATATTATTGTAACGTTTTAATATTGCATTGTACGTAATAAAGTGTAAAAATATAGATGGTATTGTCAGTGTTTGGACTTTTCCCTCAGTATCTACTTTCAAAAATCTGCTGATTAATTTGGACTATTTGCATTAGTTTTATATGTGTTTGAGGGTGTAGATACTGTATTTTATTTACAATGTGATAAGTTAATTTTTGTGGGTGTTTTTTTTTTTAAATTTTTGGGTTTGCTTATTGTTACCCTCAAAACATGATTCCCTGCTTTATTCAAAAGATATTTTCAGATTTAGTTTTAATTGTAACCGGCAAAGCATATTTTTTTACTTCTGAAGTAAAATAGCTTCCAAAAATGAATGTTGTTATTGGAGTTCAATATGGGAATGTCTTGACTTATTCACGGACTTTTTGTACAGGACAGTAATTGTTGCCTAAAAGGTTGTGGCTGAATTTCTGTGGTGTGTCAGGCAGGAAAAAAGGGGTGTGTCTAAAGAGTTAGTTTGGGGTGCAGTTCAAATTGAACTAGCCCAACCTAACTGCGCAGTGGACTGAAACATCTGGTCCTTCACCTGGGTGGTTCCCACCCCATCCTTTGCGTCTCATATAGGTGGAGTGTCACCATGCCTTCTGGTGGCAGCTGGCAGGTTTCACTCATTTTATCATGAAGTTGGACTCCTGGTAGCATAGTGCAGAATCTGTTTAACCACATCAGCTTCATTTGGTACAGTTGGGCCTAGTGTTCCTTTATAATAAGTTGATCAGTGTTAAGAACAGGTACCTTGTATTATTCTTTAGTACATCCATGCAGGGGGATCCCCATGCCTGTGCTGAGATGTACAAGGGGCTCTGTAGCTCCACATTATTCGTTTAGGTTGTGAAATGTATTAATGACAACTTGTAAACCTTTAATAGGAAAAATGGTTAAAAGAATATTATGAAGTCAAATTTACAGTATCACTTGAGAGATCTAAAACATGCTTTTATAAATCCCAAGACTGTTTAAAACAGGGTATTTTAAAATTACAATGCAGTATGAGATGGCTTTAAAAAAATCTTCCTTTTCAGGAATTTGTGATACAGATGAGTTAGCACTGTCATGAAAGTGAAACCAACTTCACTGAGTTTCTTTTCGGTTTTTGGTTTTGTTTTTGTGGAAGACATGGAAGATTACTAATGAACAAACAGTGACGACTCCATCTGTATTTTAAAAAGTCTGTCTAATTTCTTTTAATATGGGCATTTTCAAAAATCAGAGATTTTCAATTTACAAAGCTTGTTTATATTTTATTTTAGTAGTTACTGATATGCTTTCTTAACTTAATAGCACAACATTAAGCATTATATTCCTGTATATTTTTCCCCCTGCTCACAGCTGAAGTGCAGAGGTGGAACTCCAGAACCACCTTGTTTGTGCTTTGTTGTCTGTATTCTATGCATGAAGTAACTTCTTGTGGAATAAAAATTAATGATTTAAAAACAGTAGGCTGCAAGATTGCCAGTGTATCGAGAGGTCTGCACAGGTTGGGATTGCTTATGGTGATAGATGTCTATAGGATTTAAGTAACAATGGAACAGATTTAAAAAACAGTTTTGTTTAAAGTTGTTAATAATTTCAGGCAGGAAGAATTACTGTTTTACTGTATCTTACTTGAACATACACCAGCTGGTAACGGAAATGAAATGATGCTAGGGATTTATAGTACAGGATTTCTAGACTGCAATTACAAATTTACATTTTATATTTGAATGGTGGGAAAGAATTGCAGTGCTTTGCTCCGTAAGACCTTTGTCCCATAAGGCACATGGCATAGATCCTTATGCAAGTACATACCTCATTCTGAGTCACAACTGTGTTTTGTCCAGAACATTGAAATGTCAAAGCCTAAGTCTTGAAGTGCTCTTTGAATTTCAGATCTGTGGCGTGGAAATACGATGAGACCATCATGTTGTAAAATAATGACTGTCTGTCAGTAGGAAACTATATAATTAATGCATACTGGATTCTTGTGGATTTTTTCCCTCTCGGTGACATTTAAAATTCTCCTCATTTGAAAGGAAGCTATGAACGATGGAGTTGTAGTTAGCTGACAGCAGTCATTACACTGTTATTTTCAGTTATGTGCTATTTTCTCAAATTCAAACCAAAAATTTCTGCTTTTACAGATATATTTTTTCCTGCATGTTTCTGAGAAGATGAAAAGTCACTCAACTACAATGACGTGTACAATATACATCTTAAAAATTGTAACAGAGACAAACTGAGAGTAAATTTAAAAACAACTTGTTTGCATTTCACATGCCCTCTAGAGCCTCCAGTGAGGTCCTGGTTCCACTGTGTGTGGCTTTCTAGCTACTGTGATAAAAGTGGTTCCAGATACTCACTGCAGTAAAATTTGAGCTAAAATGCTGATGTTTTCTAGCAAGCACTGTGACATTGGTTTCAGTGAGGCCAGGCTTTCCCTGGCCAAATGCCTCTTCCTGGTCCTATTTTAAGTACTTTAAAATACCTTCTACTGGAAGATGGTCTTTTCTACATATAAACTTAATAATGATGTAAATAATCAGAGATGTGAAGAGTCACAAACTGTTTTAAAGCAGAATTTTTCAAGCTGCTGAATGTGTTTTACTCAGGCTGGCTGAGGAGTCCGATGGAATTTGAATTGTAGAGGTTCAGTTCAAGACATTGTGAGTCTTTTAAAATGCTAATTGTTTTAATATTCAGAAAGAACAACTGAAGTGCAGTTTATCCTATCTAAAATAATGTTGGGCACTAGAAACATTGTTGAGAACCACTTTGGAGGGGGATGTCTCCCAGTGTCCACCTTTGTTCTCTACAAATCAATGCTACAAAATCTTCCTTTTATTTGTTGGACTTATTAAATACTTGTTGAAAGGAATTTTATTCTATAAATTACTTCGCTCACTTCATTTGCTTTGCAAGTTGTTACTGATTTATATGTGGTTCAAGCTAAATTCAGCTGAGAAGTCGCGTTCCTCATTTTAAGGAAAGAAAAAAGATGCAAATTCCTGGATTTTGTAGATGAAAACCATACAAGATCTTATAATTGTCCCTAGAAGTTAAAAGATCAAGTGCTTATTTGTTTATACATGAAAATTTCCTAGAAGTCATGCCTTGTACTTTGTATGGTCTTATTGTAATGTTAAATAGAATAGCATTCTCAACTAAAGAAAGAAAATAAACTCCTGTGGTTTACAAATAAATCTCAAACATTTATTAATAATATTTAATTTTTTGTGTCAGTGTATTTTTTGTTGGGTTTTTTTTGTGTGCTCAGTGTTTAGACAGCACCTGAAAATAATTACTCAGTTTCACCTTTGCATCTAGCATATTTAGGTTTTAAATTTACTTGCGTGGAGCTAAGATAGCTTTGTTAACATGACTGTCCAGCAGTGTTCAAGTTCAGATTTTAAAAGTCAACAAATAATAGAAGTATTTGAAAAAGTTTAATTATATATACTTTTTTTTTCTGAACCTGAATTTTGAGCCAAGAGGGTTGAAAGTTTATTATCAGTCTCAATGCAAAATGTTAAAATGCAGGACAAAAATAATCATAATTAGTATATTTGTTTATGTTACTCAGTCTTTGTCTAGGATACATAAAGACTAGGAGTTGTGTAAACATACTTTTCCAACTAGGAGTGTATTTCAGCAAAATGAGGACAAGAAAGTAGTTTTAATTCAAATTTTTCTTTTATTATGTATTTAATTGGAGTTTTTGAAGCACTGACATTGACAATATTACACTCTTGGATGTGGCTGTTCTCATCACCTGGTCTGTTACAGTGGTGGTGCGACTTTCAGCTTTGCTCTGATGAACAATACGGTACATAGGAGTTTTATCCTGATGTATAAATTAACATTTCAAATATTACTTAACATTTCTTTGATGGTAGTCACAAGCTGTCCTTTTTGTATACTGTCCTCCATCTGTTTCTTTGTTTTTGCCTCTTTTCCCCTTCTGTCTTACTCTTTGAGTCATCATCCATAATGTCACATTGTGTTTTGCTGTCACATACTGCTGCTTTGCTTGCTTGTTTCTTTGTGTCATGCCTTGCATATATGGTGAAGAAAACTTCTGAAATAAGGCTTTTCATGGTCCTGCAGCTTGCGTGTTAGAGCCTGAGGTTGGTTGTCTTTACCAGTATCTTCTGTTGGGGGAAGGAGCAGACAGGAAAGGGACTGCAAGTCATACAGTAAACATTGCATGAAACACACAGTGTATTCCCTGTTCTGCGCTTTGGAGGTCAGGCTCCTGAAGAAAGAAGACTACATCATAGAAAGTGTTGAGAATTTGATTCAGTACATGTCTTTTTGCTCCTTTTGAGTTAGGGTTGAAGGTTTCAAGACAAGCTGATGCTTCATTCCTGCTAAAATGTCTGCCTACCGTAATAGGTAGACTTGATACCTGACGTCTGCCTGTCTGGCAGGTGAAGAAAGAGGATAGCATGATCCTCACAGAAGAGAGGCAAGGAAGACTGGGAGTAGGAATGAGCTAGGTGTGATCTTTGGAAGTTACTGTCAGACGATCTCTACTGTGGGTAGCTCTGGCTGTAGGTAGGCAGGAGGAGGTGGTGGAACAGCTGCTGTAGCTGTCAGCAGTCACATGACCGTATAGATGTCAAATGTACATCACTTATCTTAATGCTGTTGACATTCACAACCAGCCACAGAGCAACAGCTACTGAATTTAGCTCTTTTTCATTGTGCTGTTTATTAAGAGGCAAGGCAGGGAGGATTTCAGAGATGACTGTGCAGTTAGCTGTCCTTAAGAAGTAATTTTGTTAGAATGCCCGTTGTACATGAAGAAGATTTTTTTCATGGTTCTTTTCGTCTCTTTCCCACAGCAGGTTTATTTTCTATTGCGTATTTACTGTTACTTTTTAATTTCTGAAGAGACAATGTATTCCAGTTGGGTTGAGTAACTCTGAAGGAGTTATATTTTTCTTGCATTTAATTTAAAAATATTCTTTATTCATAGTTATGATTCTATTCCTTTATGTTTCTGATCTATGTGTGTCTTGTGAACAACAGTATTATTTGACCCATAATAATTTTTTAAAGGTGGGATGTACTTACCTGAATATTTTATTCTTTGTCTTAAGACAGTTCCTCTATTGTACTTTATTTATACTTTAGCAAGTTGGTGTTTTTCCTTACAAATACTCAAAGCAAGTATGTGACATTTTTAAAAAAAACCAAAACTTTTAAGTTATTAGTCAAAGTGAATTGATTTAAAGAGACTTCATTCCTGATCAATGCAAAGCTGGTGATACACTAAGTGAGGATACGCTATCCTCCTATATCTCCCTCCCTCTCCAAATACTTAAAATTACTTGTTTTTGATAAACCCTCTGGCCACTTATTTTCCTTTATCTACTAATCCCTTGCATTTAGTGTGTTTGTATTTTTTTTGGTATGATTCTCTTCTCCACTCACGTAGCAATTTGTCTTCCATTTTCTGTATGTTATTTTGCTTTTTCTTTCAGTCTGCTCTGAAGTGTAAGGACTAATTCACCAACACTGCTTCTAAGCAGAAATGCTCTCTGCATGGTGCTGCCTGCAGAATGAAACTGTCCAAGCGTATTGAAGAGATGTCACTCTGATCACTTCTAAATAGGAACATTTTACTAACTTCTTTAATGCATTGGGTATCAGCTGTTGAAAAAGAAGTAATTGTTAAAAAAAGTCTTGAAACTTTAAGCCATTTGTTGGCTATTTCTTAATTTAGTACATTGCCTCATGTTACCAAGCAGACCTGGAGCCTTTCCTATTGCTTGAGTGGAGATACATCATCTTATGTATGGATTTTGGTATGATTTGTTTATACTGTGTTTAACACATGGAAAAAAACCTGTCCTTAGAGGGCAATAGCTGTAGTTAGTGGTGTCTTTGGCCATAAATACTGTCTTTAGAGGAAAAGATGGTTAACCTTCTTGTGGGATTTTTTTTCTTTATGCTTGCTCCAGTAAATGATCTGAAATACAAACCCAGTTTTAAATTCCCCTTTTGCATCTATGTTTTTCTTTTTTCATTCTCTCTTGGTGGTCTGCGTTAAAGTATATTCCATCCTGAAGAAACTAGGAGAATCATGACCTTGCTTCCTCTGTATTGTCAAAAAAGAAAAATGCAGAACAGTTTTGCCCTCAGTTTTTGTATCTGCATATAGACATTGAAAATATTCCAGCATGGTTGTTTTAGATGTGGTTAAATATTTTGTAAACATTTGTTTGCCAACTTCAAATTTATTTTTATGTATTCAGTTACAATACATTTTCAGCTTGAGTGTGTATTATTCGGGCATAGGGAGAAAAAGGAAGTAGTTACATGTGTCCTAGAGGCAAAAAAAGAAAATGGTTTCCTTAAATCTATTGTCTGTTTTAGACTGGTGCCAGGATACTTTCAACTCTTATTGTCTGCAATGGGAGCTGAATACTCTGCATCAAAAAGGAATTATTTTGTGTATTTCCTTGGAAACTACACAGAACCATCCAGTGAGAGATTCTTGCAAATAAATAAATCTTTGTTTATATTTTGTAATCTATGTGTACTGATTTAAGATTGTGGTTTAAAAGCTAATGCACAGGTTTTCTATTGTAATGGTATTGTTCTTTAGAGGCCTCATGAATACTTTAGCATTCTTTTCTTTTTCTGTATTGGAGAGATCACTGTCCTGAAAGTTTCAGTTTGTAGCCTTAATTTGGGTGAAGAGTTCAAAATTTTAAAAGAAAAAATTCCTTCCATTTATGTTACATAAGTCTGTTTTGACATCCTTTCTGGGCACGTTTTGAGGAAAAGGATAAGTAAATATAAGAGCTTAATGCTTTTTTGCAAGTTAGACAAAAGCATGGGGCTTTGGAACAGTATGTGATTGCTTTGAACATGCCACAACTTGCTGTACGCACCTGGGCCAATGACTTGCATACACTCCAAGCAAGGAAAACACTCGATAAACATTTGGTATTACCTGGTAGGATTGGGACCCTATTATGTTTCAGCTCCCCCATTTGTAAATGGATGGTGTTTGCCTAGATTACTGGGATGCTGAGAACACAAACCTGGACAGGGATCAGTATAGTTTGCTGCTGTTTGCCTGTCCCTTTTCTTTTTACATAGCTTTCCTCCATCACTGTGCTTTTGAGAGGGTTGAATTGCATGTATTTGTAAGCGCGGAAAATGATTAACGCTTACTTTTCTCCGGTGTTTTACGTATTACATATTATGAACAATCCCCAAAGTGAAGTCTGTATTAAATATCATGAACACATTTGAATCGTGTTTGAATGAAAATGCAATAGTATCTTTATTTGTGCCTTACAGGAAGAAAAGGCTTCTCTCCTGCATCGTACTCAGGAAGAAAGGAGAAAACGAGAGGTAAAGTAGACTGTAAGCATTTGCATGCGCACTGGATTTTTCTTTGATGTATTAACATTTACAGTCCAAAGTACTTCTGCTGCAGTTGTACTTAGTTAAGGAATGTTTTGTTTCAGTTTGCAAGTTCTGTATAGTCTTCCAGTATACTAGAATTGATAAACTGTTTGACTGCTTTTAAGGTGCTTCCCAGAAGTGATTTTCATCTCAAAAGAAGGTAATTAAGCATGTGCTAGGTGCAAAGGGAATTTTTCCTTTTATTTTGGTACTCATTGATTCTAGTCTTTGTTGAGAAGAGATAGGTATTTGGCTAGCAAATTGCATTTTTTGGCTTGTCGATAATCTGTTACTATGGTTTGGTCTCAGCAAACTGTCTTCTCTTCCTGGTTCTGCTATGGTTTCTTGGATGACCTGCAGTAATTAACTTCCCCAATGTGTGCCTCAGTTCTGTGAAGGTAAAATCAGAAGAGTGATACTTGAATGCATCCTAAAGTGCTTTGAAATCACCTGATAATTGAGGACCAATGAGAAGCTGATGTGTGAGGCTTTAGGAAGCCTTATACTGGTTTGTGATGGAAGTTTACTGCCATGGATAATTCAGTCTGGAATAACGCAAAGGAGAAATAGGCAATGAAAGGAAAACACGCCAGTTTTGAAACTTGAATGTATGTGTCATCACGAAAACAAAATTTGGTAGTATGGATTTAAAGTGAATATGTTCATGTTGTCATTCCCTCCCAGATATGAGTTGAAAAAAAATTTTGGTCTTAAAAATGATGTAAAAAGTATAACTGTGTTAGAAAGCATAGCTATTTGGCCATTAAAGATGTGTTTGACCCTTGCTAGATTAACTAGAAGTTCTGCAGTGGCTCCTCTGTTTCTGAGGACAGATACTGCTTTTTTTTCCTTTCCAATCTGGATGTATAATTACAGACCAACTTTACTAGGAAGTTACTAGGATTTCACCAGTTAGTTCACAATGCTCTGTTACGAATCAAATTTATGATCAGTGAGTCCTTACCAACATATGCAAAAAGACTTTTTTGCGCTTGTCCTGGTTTCAGCTGGGATAGGGTTAATTTTCTTCCTAGTAGCTGGTACAGTGCTATGTTTTGAGTTCAGTATGAGCAGAATGTTGATAACACTGATGTTTTCAGTTGTTGCTCAGTAGTGTTTAGACTATAGTCAAGGATTTTTCAGCTTCTCATGCCCAGCGAGCAAGAAGGCTGGAGGGGCACAAGAAGTTGGGATGGGACATAGCCAGGGCAGCTGACCCAAACTGGCCAACGGGGTATTCCGTAACATGGGACATCACATCTAGTATGGGAACTGGGCGGAGTGGGGGCGGGGGGATCGCCGCTCGGGGACTAGCTGGGCATCGATCGATTGGCAGGTGGTGAGCGGTTGCACTGTGCGTCATTTGTATATTCCAGTCCTTTTATTACTACTGTTGTAATTTTATTAGTGTTACCATTATCATTATTAGTTTCTTCTTTTCTGTTCTATTAAACTGTTCTTATCTCAACCCATGAGTTTTACTTCTTTTCCTGATTTTCTCCCCCATCCCACTGGGTGGGGGGGAGGAGTGAGTGAGCGGCTGCATGTTGCTGAGTTGCTGGCTGGAGTTAAACCACGACAGCACTTCATAAACTTTTTGCCATATATCAAAATAACCCATTCAGTTGCTTAATTCTGTCTGCTGCAAAGCTGATGCAAAGTCATATACTCATATCTGTATATGTACACACATACACACAACAATTTTCTGTGACATATATCAGATTCTCACAAAATGAATGACTCCTCTGAGAATAAAATCAGTTATGGCTTTTAAAAAAATGCCTGTAGCAGAATCTTAGCAGTGACCTCAGACTTAAAACCTTGGCAATTAAGGGTCGCTAATTGACAGTTATGTATTCTAGGATAAAACCTGTACCTAGAGAAAAGGAGAAGATACCTACTTTTTAGTCAAGCATTACATTATGATTATGAAGAGGCAGTGCCTCTCTGTGATTGAAACTCTCTCTGGCTTGCCCCCATACTTTGCACTTTTACTGTTAGATACTTTGGAGAGAAAAATATCCTTTGGCCTATCAAAATTTTGATCTTGGTCCGCGCTCTAGAGGTAATCAGAGTCTTTCAAGTATATGCTTATTCAGAGAAATTGCTTTAGGAACTGGGGTTTCCAAGAAAAATAAAATAGACATTGGATAGCAATTTCATCTGGTGTTTCTCTGGTCAGTTCAGGTTAAGTTCTGAAGTTGGATGTGTCTTTATGGGACAATAAATTAGAAATCAAGGTTTTGTGAGTTGAACGTTTATGTGAACTTTCCCAAATGTATTTTAATGAAATTTATAAAAACATTTTGGTATTTTGTTTTGCTTGGTGGCCCTCAGAATTATGGGCTCGTTATAGTTCAAGGATTGATTAGGTTAAAGTTTCTCTTCTCAAAGCAGGCTTCTCTCATTTTTACTCTTGGTCTTCGTACTTTCCTTTCCTCAACGACTGCTTTGTAGCTGTAGGTTCATAAGCAACTATTTTATTTACTTCCCTCTTTCATCCCGTAAGAAACTATATGGACATTATTAGAAACCTAATTACAGTAGCCACTTCCCTTGGATGTTCATTGTGATGGGATATGCTGGGAGTGTGTGTTGTCAGGGGACTCAGAGTGCTCTTTCCATAGTACCTTAAGCAAGCTGGCTTTCAGTTCCTCAGAAAGTGAGCCATTGCAGAGGATGGTTTTAACTACTCTTTCTAGCTACTGAGGAAGACACCATAAAATGACTCGCTTTACATGTCTGTTTTGAAGGAGAGAGCAAGAATTCTTATTAATTTCCATATTGTGCTCCTGGGCTTAAAGCATTAAGGCTCATTTTCCTTTTACTGCAGTATTGTGTCCAAATAATGGATTTTTTTTTTGGTTTGTGGTTTTTTTTCCCACGTTTAAACTGCACCAGCCTCATAATACTGATATATTATTTGAATGGAAGCAAATAAGTGGGTCTTCAGTGTTAGCTGATCTGTGCAGAAAGAGGAAGGGTGTCATTGAGTTTGATGAATTCTTCAACATTTTAGTATTAAGACTTTGTCTAATAAAATGCGAATGTGTTTATTTTGATTTCTGTAGTATTACATACTTATTGAGTATTAAAAATTCTTTTGCAATATCTTAGTGGTAAATTTACACTTAAAAACATAAAAAGCTTGCTCCCTGATTTATGTGTATTGAATGCAAACCTTCAAACACTTTATTTTACTGATGATTAGTGCTTAATTCTAATTTAAAAAAATTCCTTTTGTATACAAATATATTTCATAAAACGGTAGAAATTAGAGTCAGTTCCACAATGTTGATTTCAGTTTTCTTTCTTTGTTTTACAGGAAGAAAGGCGGAGGCTGAAAAATGCAATAATAATCCAGTCATTTGTAAGAGGGTACAGAGACAGAAAACATCAAGTATGTACTTATTTATTTATTTAGAAAGATGTAAAACAGTTTTGCTGCAAATGAGACTTTCTAGTAATAAATAATTCCATTGAAAAAAATCTTCATCTTCTTGAGTACTGTGTGTGCCCACAAAGTGGAAGTTCTTTTTTCCTCTTGACATTTTCATTTGAACCTCAATATTTTAGTAGATGGACATTTATTCTGCAAAGCATGTCTGTGCCAGTGGACTTCAGTGGGATTACACAATGTTTTTTTGAGCTGACAAAGCAAATGAAAACAGTTAGGTATTAGCAGCTTTCACACACCAGTGGAACTTTTTTTTTTTGTTATGGCTAAGGTGGTAGTTTGAGTCAAAAAGATGTTCTTTCTAAGCTGCTGTTGGGTGGATTATTTTAAGAATGAGTTGTATCTGTTTACTTAATAAACATTAGCGATTTTAAACTAGGTGAAAATGTTTGATGTGATATTCTTTACTTGAAAAGCAACAAATTTGTTGCAATGTGTATTTCCTGAATTACAGAAAGCAGTTATGGCTCTAACTATGATATTGTGTGTATGTTTTGATCTCTTAACAAATATGTGTTATATCCATTTTACTACTTTGCAACCACCTCGGATGGGGAGCTGAAATGAAGTTTTTGAAATTTTGCATCTCTATTTTACATCATAACCATTATTGATATATTGATGCATGTCTTATTTTTAAGTACTCTATCCAAAGAAGTGAATTTGATCACTGTGCTGATTTGGCCCAGTCTGGAGGAACCTTTTCCACTACTAATGGAGCCAATTTGACTCTTTTAGTTCGTCAGTTGCTCTTTTTCTATAGACAGAATGAGGATTCTAAGCGTTTGGTGAGTACTGTTACCTACTTTGATCCATAGTACTTTTATTTCATGCACTTTTAAAGTACTCTTTCACTTAAAAGATTTTGAAGGGATGCAAAAAAGGCTTTGACCACTTCAGTAAATTAATTTAAGAATTCTGGCTTTTGCTGGCTTGCACTCTGCTGTTTTTCATTTAGGCAGAATAACTTAAAATTAGATTTTATATGTGCACACACACACACAAAATTTATGAAATGAAGCCTTGAAAAATCCTGTGTGTATTATTCACAGTAGTTTATTAAAAATAATATGCTTCTATTAGAATTTAATTTTTAAACAATATTTTCCACTTAGCTCTCTGGTCATTCTTAAGGTATTTGGGTTGTTTGTTTGTTTTTTTTTTTTTTTCATCACTGGTCAATAATGCTGGCATATCAATTGCAAAGTCACTGCAAACATCCCAAATGTGCAAGTAAATATGATTCATAGTGGGTATTAATGATAGACATTAAAGAATTATACCTATTTAAAACAAAAAAATTATCAGATAAATTTGTTGCAAGAGTAAAGTTATTTGTAAGTGTAATTCAGTCTTAACTTTGAAAGTTTAGTACAAGCAGTTGTTTAGTTTATCTTGTGTAAAAATTTCTTTTTTATCAGCTGAACATGATTGTCTTACTTTGTGTTTTGTAAGTCCTCCAAAGGCAACCAAACCAGGATTGAAATACTACTGTCTGTGTTGCAATAAATAATATAACTTGTTGTTACAAACAGTAAACTTGTGCATATCTTTTCCCAGGTATGGATGTGTCAGAATTTAATTAAACAGAGTTCTCAGTTTGTTAAGCAATTGGATGGTCCAGACAGACTTACTTGCTTATTCCAAATAAAAAGACTGTTGGGGCTGTGTTGCAGGTAAATTCTTTTTCCGATGTGCTACTGTCTAAAGTGGGTTGCGAAATTATGCTGGGCACTGGTTTGTTTCTTTTTGCAACAGGTGAAGTATTAAATGTGAATTTATTTTATGGAGAGAACTGTTTATGTTAAATACATGTTTAGGCCATGGTATAGGATACTTGTTCCTATGTAAGAACAGTGGAATGTTCTTAAGCTCTGTTGACTTTCAAGTTCAACATGGGCGTAAGGGATGCCCTGCCTAGAGATAGGCATAAGTATGTTCTTAACTGTTCGCATATAGCGGTATCATTAGCAATATTTGTGGAAACCAGAAGAACTGATAGTGATTAGACGATATTATCTGAGTTAGACTAATGTTCCAAGGATATACTTTGGATGTGTTTTGTTTTAAAACTAATATTATTTAAGATGCCTTTCCTCGCACTTTATTTTGAATTTAAGACATGTTAAGCAGTTACATTACTGGCTTCAGCAGTACATTTATTATCTATAGTGGGAGGATCCTTGGAGGATCACAGGAAGGTAAATCTATCAAGGTGACTTGAATAGCTGGCAGCTAAAGCCTAGTGTTAGAAAACAATATATTTGTTCTTATCAATAAGAGGAACCAGTTATACTCTCCAGAACTTTAAAATAGTTTTTTTTTCCTTTTAATTTTGAGGCTTTTTTAGAAAATTGTTTCATTCAAGTCACTGAACCTTGTGTTCTTACAATTATGTATACTGTATGTATGATAAACAGTGACACCAGATACTAAAGACTTGAGTGGTGGGCTTCAGAGTCCATGTACAGCGGAACACAGCTGTGGTGTCACTGGATTGAATTGTACCTTTTCACTACAGTTGAAATTGTGGTTTTGTAAATGCAGCTCTGTTAGTATTCCCACTCTCCCTTCCTGACTGGGTGATGTGGGAAAACAAAAGGAGTGGAAGAGCTGTCCCTGCCTATACATATAGATAGGGACAATGGAGGAAGAAGCTCTTCTTAACTTTACCTTGCCAGCATGATGATGGGTGTCTTTCTTGCTTTCTGAGCTACTTTGATTTTCTGCAGAAGCCCAGAAAGTGAGCAGTGGGACAGGTAGCCAAAAAAGTATTTCCCTGGGATAAGTTCAGATTCATGAGAAGTTGTAGCTTTTGATGCTATGGAAAAAAAGGTGACTGTGTAATATTGTAGCAAAAAATGTTAGTTTGATTGCAGCTACATCTGCAAAAAAGGTCTTGTTGTCAGAGTATCTTTTTTTCTGTTTAGTGAAATGTCTTAGCTATGGTGTCAAAACAATTTTTGCTGATAGGTCCCATTTTTCTGAATGGCTGGGAAGGAAAGCACATTGTTAGGGCAACTATGCCTATATACATCTCATACTAACAAATTCTTTTAATTCTAAACCGGCTCTTAATCTTCACCATTTCTGTGGTTACTGGTAGTTGTTTCGTAAGCAACTTGCTAAAAGGATGGGAATGGTTGTATTTTTAATATTTCAGTCTGTAATCAAAGACATATTGTTTTAGTTACACATATGACATTCCCCAGCACTTGTTCCCAGCCCATATTGCTCTGGGGCTTTCATGGCTTCATTTTTAATCTGAGTAGTAATACATGTTGGAAAAACATGTATTATTCTTTGCTTCTCTTCCAGTTTGTGCAATAGACTTCCAAACTTTGAAGTCATTGAAAGAAAGAATTTAGTAGGATTTAAAGAGAGCGCGCCATATTTGTAGAAATCCTAAAATCAGGAATTATTATTATAAAGGTGCCAACAAAAAGATGTAGCTAACCTACTGAGAGCACTTGGAAACCAAGTAGAAATAAGTTATTTTGAGCTGAACGTGAAAGGTTTTTTGTAGTTTTATTTTTAAACCATTGTACATATGCCTGTGGTGAAATAAGAGAAATATCTTGTTAAATAATTTTGATTTAATTTCATTTATAGGCTATTGCAAAATTGCAATGATGACAGTCTGAATGTTGCACTTCCTATGAGAATGCTTGAGGTATTTTCATCTGAGAATACGTATTTGCCTGTTTTACAAGATGTCAGCTATGTGACATCATTAATTGAACAAATTTTGCACTACATGATTCAAAAAGGTGAGTAGCTAGGATCTAGAAGTTCTGGGAAATACTCAAAAATTGAACAGAATGTGTAATACCTGAAGACCATGTTGTTTAATCACATTTTTGCCTTTACCACAGACATGATGAATTAAGTGCTGCATACACTAACCTATACATTAGATGGGTATTTTGCTTGTAATGAGATCACTGCTTGAGAAATTACTGTTTAATTTCTTTGGAAATTCTGTTTATAAATTGAATATTCTACCAAGTTACTTATACAGACTTTTACCACAGATTTTGAGAGTAGGTGGATATTTCCTAACAAAAGTTTTATTCCAGTAGTTGTGTGTACACACACACACCACACACACACACTGTGGCAGATACAAGCTTTAGTTGTGTAAAAGTTGGCTATTGTGTTGCAGTACTGTTCTCTGTAACTGTTAACTTTAATTATTATCGTAAATTGGCATTACCTTTTCATCCTGCTAACACTAGAGACACCTTAGCAAAGAGATGGTGACCTAGCTTTTATTTCCCTTGTACTGTCATCAGCAAAACTGTTTGCTAAACTGCCATCCGTTACACCTGTGCAAACATACCGAAAGTTAATGAATTGTGTAGTTATCACCAAAATTGTGTTTTGTCTCGAAGAAACTTTATTACTCTGGGAACGTGCGAAAAAATTAATTTGGCTTTCTGATACCATAGCTTGAGTTTGCAAGACTTGTGAGTGGGGAGAAAAGACAAAAACATTATGAAATAATCATCTTCGATCCAGCTTCATTGGTATAAAAAGCAAAAAGAGCACCTTCCAATTTGTTAGTTAATTGTTGTGATAATTCTATGTAAGTTTCAAATTACATTCAGTGGACTGGGCTATCTTATCCTGTTACTAAGGATTTGGTTTTAACTGCTACATGTCAAAGTCACTATGACAGAAAAAATTACTGTTACTGTAGCACATATATTTTACTTGCCTAGGTGTAGCTGAAACTATAGAAGTATTTGTGTTTGTCTCATTGCTTACTATATAATAAATATATATTCCAAAATACTTACATTTGTTCTTTTAGTGTAATATTCAGTCCTCACAACTGAATATGAAAGCTTATCAAGATGTTAGATCATATATTTTAGTAAAAGAATTCAGCTTTCTAGTCACTTAAAATAGGAAAAAAAAAATTGGTCATGTGCAACTACAAATTTTCTGTCTCCTAATCATTTATGATGGTTAATATGTAAAAAAATCTGTAATCAGCTTTTATTAGTATATGTTTTTGCATATAATCTGTCTTCCATGTGCATCTCGTCAGCATTGCTAAGTTATTTCTTTATGGTGACTTCCGCTTGTTGCATTGAATGTGAACTTGGGTAGTCCCTGACAAAGGGTCTTGGACTGGACCTCTCAATCATGCAACGCTATTTTGGCATTTACAGTGTTTCCTGTAGTTGTGGAACTTGCATCTTAGTTTAGGAGTTCATTGAGAAGGAGGAAGATGGTTTAAGAAGAGTGAAATCACGTGATTCCATTTGTACTTTAGTGAGACAAAAATAGATTACCCTCTAGACATGTCTTTATGGCTTGAGTGGTAATGCATTTTATTACTGAGAGATCCCTGTTTTGGAAACAGTAATTGTATTCTTCAGCCTGCTAAGGCAAGGTGTTTATAGAATTGAGACATCCTGCCAACAGGACTTTTACGTGTGTGATGCAGTCATGTTTTGGAGTAGAGGGGAAGATTCACCATTTCTGAAAGGGTGGAAGGACTGCTGTCAAAAACATGACTAGAGTCACTCAGAGGAGAAAAGAGAACATCTTTTTCATAGGTCATCATTTAAAAAAAGAGAAAATTATTCACTTCATCAGCAGGAGTGATCAATCTTTGAAAATCAAGCTGACTCTGAATGCAATTATCTACCTATGATTTTATAAAGCGATATTTCCAAAGAGATTGCTAGTGTATCCTCTTAGTCCAAGTCACATTCATATAACTATTGTAAAACGTCTTTGTAAGTAAAGCTTCATGGAATGAATTGTAAAGTATTTTTCAAGTTACTGTTAAGTATATAAGTTGTTTTGTATGGAAAAGAAGAAAAATAATACTGTATTTAAAAAGTGATATTTCTTATTTGCAGGCTACTACAAGTCGCTTTATTTGTTAATTAACAATAAGCTTCCCTCGAGTATTGAGTATTCTGATGTTTCTCGAGTCCCTATTGCAAAAATACTTCTGGAGAATGTTCTGAAGCCATTGCACTTTACATATAGCTCCTGTCCAGAAGGTGCAAGGTAAATAAAGATAATATTATATATTTATGTACTGATTTGTTATTGTCAGAGGTGTGCAGTTTGTTGTTGAATGTCTAGCTATTCTTTCAGTGCAGTTTGTTGATTTATTTGCAATAGTAGTGATTTTTTGGTAATGCTATACATCAGTGAAACAATGGAGTTTCAGGTGTGTTTAATAAAAAGGCAATAAAATGCTGAAGGCTACAGTAAACAGCACAGAGAATAGCAGGTATCACAATACATAGGAGTATAGGTGTGGGAAAAAATTAGATAAGGGCAGAGATGCAGCTAAGGGCAAATGAAAAGAATTTTAGAGTTAAAAAGAACTTTGTGACAGGAGCTGAGGTTTGTGGAGAGAAATAAGTCGTAGCTTACAAGCAGAAAGAGTCAGGGATGGAACAAAACTCAAACTGGTTATATCATGTGATAGTGTTCTGTGTTAAAGTAGTACTTTGGGAAAAAAGACTAATTGTGCTTTTTTAATTTACTTTTTAGTTCAAGATTATAAACAATGAATTTAACTTCAGAATAGTTTTCTGTGAGGTTATGAAAAGTTTAAAGGATAAAATATGTAAGATCATCAGGAAAATAATATATAAGTTCATTTTTGAGAAATCTGAGAAATTTGGTTTATTAGCACAGGATTAATGGAGCACAGCTTTGTGGTCTTTTTGATGGACATGTTCAAGCTTGTAAATTGATCTGTTATTCCATGGATATAATTGTGGGAAATTTTGCCTATATTTTCTATAAAGACAATTTTTCTTCATTTCAGGCAGCAGATTTTTGCAGCCTTCACAGAGGAGTTTCTGGCAGCACCTTTTACAGATCAGATATTCCATTTCATCATTCCAGCGCTTGCTGATGTGCAGACCATTTTCCCTTATGAACTCTTTCTGAATGCACTATTAGTAGCAGAAAGTGGATGTTCAAGAAGTGATCAAGCCCCATGGCTTTTTTACTTTGTGTTAACAGTTGGAGAGACATATTTGGGTGAGAAAGTTAAATAGCCAATTCATTGCTTTTTCATATTTGAGTTAATATGCTATGTATTTCCACAATGTGGTTCATTGCCAAGCAAAAAGGACAGTTTGTGCATAAAAGTATTGGAGAGAGCTGTTTTATTAGCTGTTCTTACACTCTTCAGTAAAAAATACACTTAATTTGGGAAGATTCGGCATAATGTGTTTTGGTCAGGTATTTCTGGTAAAATATATTTTATAGTACAGTGTGATCTGGCTAACGATCTTTTATTTCAATGTATGTGCTATAGGGTCCCTTTCAGAGGAAGGACTTCTTGTGTATTTGAGGGTACTCCAAACTTTTCTCTCTCAGCTGCCTGTGTCTACTGCTGGTACAAATTGTCAAGATGCAAACAGTGATTCTGAAGATGAGGATGAAGAGATCAGTAAAATGACAACTACACCAGTAAGCACTACAGAATTTCTTTGAATGGATTTGTATTATAGCAGCAGCAAATACAGGCAAAAATACGATCACCGTAGTCCAGTATTTTTCTAGCTACGTGTAGAAGGGAGCATGTTTACTTCTTAAAAATAGATGGCTGCTCACTATAAGCAAATGGAACCGGTTGCTTACATTAAAAACAAAACCCTTACTATAATAAGAAATCTTAAAGTACAGGTAGTGTGTCTGCTGAAGGACAGAGCTTTTATTTAACAAAAAAAGTTTAAACTTCTTTAGATTTTTGTATTTTACAGAGACTGTGTCACTCTGTATTCTTTAAGTCTGTGATGATGCTAAGGTATCATGAAAGATAAGAATCTGATCTTCCAAATTAGTATTTTATTTTCTTTTTTTTTTTTTTCTTGTGGAAATATTAAAAGTTCAACTACAGTCTTTACCCTGTAGAATTAGCTCTGTATTTAAATATATCCAGCACCTTGAAAGCCCTCAAAGGGGGCACACCTGTTTTCTATAATAATGTATAGAGACTGTATTATAAATAGAACTTTTCACTGTAGTTTAAACTTCCACCAGTAAAATGAATCTGCGCTAACTTTAACCTCCTAACACTTGGATCAAGGCTCTGCACAGCCAAAGTTGGAGAGACATAAATTCAACAGTTTCTCACTGGCCTTTGTATAATCTCTCAGAAGACACTACCATTCAAAGGACTTACACAGTGTGCCATCTTTCTTTGTGGAATGTGTGAAATTTCAACATATTTAGGGTTCATTAAAAAAAAAAAAGCCTCATAGATTATTTTGCCTCCCCACACTGAGCTGGGAATTCTGAATTTTTGTCTCGGGTGTTCTAAGGCTTCCTGGCATTTTCTTGGTTAAGTGTTGAAAGCAAAAGTGTACGAGCTTTTCTAAGAGTTACTGTTCCTATAATGCCTACTTATATTTAAAGTAAGGTGATGTACATTTCTGAAAGATGCAGCATTTTTAAGACATCGATATTGAGAGTAACCTCTTATAAAGAGCCATACTGCTGGGGAATACATGCAGCCTTTTACTTCTGCATTTTTAGATGCAGTGTGTTGCTGTTAACCCAAAATCTTTACCAAGATAGTGTGAATAAAATACTTAATTTGCCAGATAGACACACACTGTATGTGATGTAAATATTGGCAGATTCCACTTGTGGCTTAGAGATATCGGTGATGTTTAAGAGGTAATTAGGTAAAAACAAAGCATAAATTCCCGTTCACAGTTAACTTAGAGTAATTTGTAAATTAGAGAAGATCTGCTCTGTGTAGGCTTTAATACATAATACTATTTATTGCATTATGTTTTTCATGTGTTTTGCCTGTAAGTTTTTGTATTCCATATTTTTATGCATGCCTGTCTTACAAAAAAAACCCCAAAACAGTGGGGGGCTTGTTGGGGATCACCTCTTTCTTAAAAGTTCTTAATGGGATAACTTGGACCCTTCAATGAGCCAGACTGCTTTGCTCTGTTGGGGGCAAAATAGAGAGAATCAATAAGGAACAGAAAAGGTTGAACTCCACCTAGTTCTATACCAAGAGAAAGCATTCCCCTTCCTATGCTTCTGGTACCCCCCAAACATGTGTTAGCCCCCCTGAAGTTTTTTGTTGTATTTTAACCAATGGATTATGAATGTGAAAATACTGTTTGTAAAGGAACTTAGAGTAGGCATCAATTTCTGGATTTCACGTTCAGTGCTGACTGATGTCAGTGGGGAAGAGATGACTATTTGCATATTTTATGCAAGTAAATGATCTGGCCTTATTGTATCCAAGTTTTGCAGAACATGCTTACATGAAAGGGAGTCTTTCCCACTGGCCTTAGTGAAAAGATCAATACCACAACCCAACAGTTGCCCACCTAAGGATTTAAGTTGGCTCTTGGGTCTGATATTTTTAAGAATGCTACTGGGGTACACAGATATGATTACGTTTTAATTACTGTACAAGAAAAATTTATGCTCTAGTAAAATTCTGAAGTATTATTTTCTTTAAAAAGGGGATACTTGATCATTAAAAAGACTTAAAGCAAATTTTTCTTTGGTATGTTTGTAGGGTGATGGGAGAATATCAGTTCAGTACATAACTGAGGAGTGTCTAAAGAAATTAGATACAAAGCAGCAGACAAATACTCTACTGAATATGGTTTGGAGAGATTCAGCTAGTGAAGAGGTCTTTACCCTGATGGCATCAATCTGCCACACGCTAATGGTACAACACCGAATGATGGTGCCAAAAGTCAGGCAAGTATAAATAATAGTGATGTTGAGCTGTGATACATCTAAAATTGGTTTTAGTAGAGAGATGTGTTTTAAATACCCTGTGGGTTTTTTTTCTGTTTTCTTTTATGATCAGCTGAAATCAGTAAGAATTTCAGAAGTTAAATAATAATTCCAGGCAAACCAAAGAGTGGTTTCTTTCTGTTTCTTCTTTTTCTTCTTATTCATCGTGTTCTCTCTGGAGTAATCACTGAGTCCAGAAGTGTAAGCTCTTGGTTTGTTTAGTGAGTTGCAAATAAGTTAGCATTCTGTCACCACATTGAGGACTATGGAACAGGTAGCGTTTGTGAAAATCACACACAAATAGGGATTGCAAGGATTCTTGAAAGGAGTTTTATCTGTCCCCTTGCTCAGAAGCATTGTTAAGTGTCATTGTAGTAGAGGTTTGCCTAGCTTGCTTTTAAAACTTTCAGTGAAATGGATTCCATGGTCTCTCTAGCTAGCTGAGCACTGAAACCAACTTGTTCTCTACCCTCTTTAATATACAGCAAAATCTCTCTTGCTACAAGTTAAAGTGATTCCTAACTATTGAGAATCACTGTTGTTTGGGAAGGGCTTTGGCACCTGAGAAGGAGATAAAAGACTTGTTCATTTGTACAGGATTCTTTTACAGAGACTGCAAACAACGTCAGTAACAATGGAAGAAGATTTTTGACCTTTTTATTATCAGACTAAGACCCATAAGTATTAACACTGTTTTGTGCAAGTAGTTTTGAATAAGTATGTAGTTGCTGGTAGTAAAGTAAGTATTTAGGGAATGTTGTAAACATAATCAATTCAAACTGCATTGTAAACAGTGATACGGAAAACTAATTAGGTGCTATCTTAGCCCAGTGGTGTTTATAGCTGTTAGAGGAAGTAAGATGTCAGTGAAACTGTGATTGCTCGATTAGGGTAATTAGTTCTTTGTAGACTAATTGCGTTAGAGCAGGATGTGAGACCTGAAGATCATAGCAGCAGTTGAATTAGTATGCCTGCTTTATTGTTGCAAGTACTACATTGCCTTGGATAGTAATTACTGAGTTTAAATGCATCACTGCTTTGACTTCAGGTTTGCTGGTGAACTGTGTGGAAAAGGGTGTTTAATGAATAAAGAAGTCAGAACTTTAATTGTATGAGTATGGCATCTATTTCCTCTGAGAAGCCATACTGGGTCTTTGCAATTATTTGTGATAACAAGCTAGTTACACATTGGATAAATTCAGGAGTTATGAAAGCTCTACTCAACATCTTATAATGGAAAGCAATTTACAAATTTTAACTTTTGAATAGCTCCAAAATAGTTGAATGTACCAATTTTAGCAGTAAGTAGTAAAGATGCTAAGATTTGTGTCAGTAATACCAATGGCATTACTTTCATGGTCAAAATGAAATTAATTCATACAGGTATTTGGTAAATTAATGTAGACATTTAATTATGAGTTCTGACTTCCAAGTCAGTCATAAATGTTGGGTTTGCCAGGCGTCATCATATCAGGAGGTGTCAATTTTTTATCCTATTCTTAGTGCATTTTACACCTGGCCTAAGTTACCAAGCAGCTATTCTAAACATTATTTTTGAGGGTTTTTTCAAAGGACATTTGATGCTTGTTTTAAAGGTAGTAAACATTGTGCCATTTCAGAAGACAATTAAAAGATTTTTTTTGTCATTAATTTCCACTTTTTTTAATTGCCTGTGATTTTTTTATTGCCCAAATGATTTTGTCAAATTTAATGATGGTCTTTTGAAAGATGCTTCACTTGTTTTGAAACTAACTTTTGAATTATTTAATATTCAAAGTGTATCTATTTAATTAAACCATGTAGAAATAGTTAAGCAGAAATAATTTATTTAAAAATATTTTTAATATATTCTAAGAGCTCAAAAATGCTCTTTTATTTTCTGTTTGGAAACAGACTGGGTCAAATGGTTTGAAAGATTGAAAAGGTTGTTACAAAGACTCTGGTTATTTAAGAGTATTTACAACTGTAATAGAAAATTATAATTAAATATAAAGGCTGCAGATCTGCAAAGTGGGATGCTAAATAGAGAGAGTAGTAACTGAAAACTTTTGAATAGAGAAAATGAGGCTCAAGTTAACACAAGCTTTGGAAGGGAGGAAACAACAAGTATCTCTGTATTGTTTTAATACTTCTGAGGCTTTTTTCCTTCTTGAAAAAAGATAAGAAACTCATAGTATAGACATATCACTCCATTAAAGCTGAATGCTTTTTCTTCTTGTGGCTTCTTAGTACATCTTTGATTTGCCTGATGATGATACTGTGTGGCGTTAGGAACCTTGGTGTTGCTGCATTATCTCAGTGGTTTCTTTGGTTTTGCAGCAGAGACCAAGAGAGAACAGAACAAGATACCCAAAAGTGCAGTGTAGTTTTGAACTGTGGGAGCAAGCCTCTAAAGTTCCTTTCTGATTCTCTACAGAGAGTGGTGGGATCCAGAGGTGGATTACTGGAAAAGCACATTGCTTTGGGTTAGTCGTTAGGAATTTGGATAAATTCTGAACAAGTTCTGGAAAGATGCAGTCAAGCCCAGTTAAAGAAAAAGGCCGCAAGCCTGGAAAAACCTAGCTGTAGCTAGCGTTCAGTAAGCCAGATGAGAGGCGTAGGATAAAATCCTGATTGTAATGAAGTCATTGGGAATTGTAGTTGTTCTCAAAGGGCCAGGGCTTTCATCTTTTCACTGTGAAGTTGATACATATTATTGAATACAGTTATTAAAAAAAAATAAAAAAAAAAGAAAACTTGAGTCTTGGAGCATAGTTCTCATTATAAAGACATTTGTAAGACTTTGCTTATCAAAACTACACTTTAACTAACTAGTAAATTCTGTCTCTGCACAATATTTAGGGGCGTAATTTAATACCATAGACTTCAGGTCATCACTGTGGCTTAATATTAAATAGTGATGGAAACCGTGCTTGTACTGGGACTTCAGTTGCTATCAGCTGTCTGCTCAGTGCCCCAGAGTGATTCCTAACCTTGGTTTAAGAGTTTCATAGTGCCCGTACATTACTACTGTTTAATTAACATAACACTGCTAATCTTAGCCTCTGGTTGAAAATTGTTTGGAAAACTGACGTTCTGGTGTAATATGAGCAGCCTGTCTTTATACGTGTGTGCTGAAGATACTAAGGCTTTGCATGAGGCTATTTTAGTAGTTCTTTAGGGAATGTTCTTAAACTGTTGTTTTTTTCTTAAAACCAGAATCATTATATATGAAGTTTTAACTTTTTTTTTTTTAAGCTTCGCTTTCCATTCTTGGCCCAATACAAAGAGAGGCAGAAGCATAAAGCAGCCTAAAGTGCAGCATAGTTCATTTAACGATGGCTTTGCACGCTGTCTCATACCTGTGACACCTTGCAGTTCTGAAGTGTCAAAATCCACTGCCCTGGCAGCAGTGACCTTTCACAGACTGTATGAGCTCCTCTCATTCTAGTGTATTCTCTTCATTAACTTAAATGGTCTCAGTGGGAAACTGGGCCCAATTTATGACCTAGACTGAAAATCTTGCCTTTAACTAATTAACTTGTAGTGGTGCCTCAGCTAAATTAAGCTTAATGGGTCATTTAATCTGTCCCATTGCGCAGGAGGAATTTGACACTTTTTTTTAAACCAGGGGTGCCCAAAATACTGTTTTGACAAGTACACATAAATCATGTGGCCTTTGTGGACAATTAGATACCTACAGAGAGAAACAAGGTTCTAAATAAATGATTGTTATGTACTTACTTTTGGGAGCAGATAATATAATTTGGTATGATTAAAATAGGTACTTAACAGTAATCACTGGAGTGAATTTAACTCTATCATAGCCTGTGGCTGAGACAGTGTGCATTTTTCCACTTCAAAGGAGCTTACCCTTTCTGGTAGTAGAAAAATGGTTCTTCCAAATTACAGTGGTAAATCTAAATATTGAACTTTACAGAAAATCTATTAATGAATCCATTATATAAACCCATGTATAATGATCTCATAATAAAGAAGTTGGTGGTATGCAGTGAGATTTTCAAGAAAATGCAGATGGAAGGGGTAAAACCCCAATGTTTAAACTTTAGTTGCTTGGTTTGTTTTTAGAATAGTACAAATATTGGAAATGAAACCCCTGAGTTAGATTATAAAAATTTACATGAAAAGAAATAATGTCTAATCTTTTTGTTTTCTACTGTTTGTGTGTGTGTTTTTTTCTTTAAAGGAAAAGGTACTCCAAGACTGTATGGACACTCAGGCTTTACATTAACTGATCTCTAAACTTTGTGGGTTGATAATGCTTTGTCTTCAGGGTATATAAGCTATCCATGTAATGTTCTGTGGTTTATCAGGAATTATTATCTTGTGCTGCATCATTTTAATGTAGTTCTATCTGGAAATGCTGGTTTTTAGCAGATGCATGTCTTTTCTCTGCCAAAGAAAAAGACCAAATGAGGTAGATTTTGACCAATTTTAATTCTCAGTGTTTTTATTTTTTGTTTTTAATTTTTTATTTGAAAAGTTTTTAGGCTTTTTTTATGTTGTTGGGGTTTTTAGGGTTTGGTTTTTTTTTTTTTTTTAGTGGGAAGCCAAAAATTTTGAAACTCTTTAGTACACCTGATTTCGTGAACTTTTGCAGAGATGTGACTTTTCAAGGCTATCCTTGCATTGTGGATTTTTTAGGTTACAATTTTTAACTTCTACTTTGAAAGCCAATTTCTATACTTGGGGTGGGGGGGTGGTAGGCTGTTTCTGCTGTCATTCCTTTTGCATTGGATTATATTTCAGGTGAATCTAATGGTGTGAAATTTTTGTAACACAAGTCCTAATTCACCCTTCTGTGTTTAGTTTGCAGTTTCATGTTTATTTTCTGGTGACAGTACAGAAATGTTAGAAATTATGGACTCATCTGCTTCATATTTCATAGGTATTTCATATTGACAAAACAGGCTGTATGATAACATCTTCTGCCAAATTTGCATTTTTGTATTTAACCAGATTTTCAGGGAAGGGAAATGTGAATACATTGAGCATTTCTGGAATTGGGCCATGAAATAACAGCAGTTGGTACAATTGACTGCCTGAATCACGGATATGGAATAAAAGGTTATTAGACAAAGGTTATTATTATAAGCTCTTAAGGTTTGTCCTTTTTTTCCCTTCATTATTGCTGAATATTGCTAGAATGAAAAAATGGATTACATTATGATAGGTTCAGTGTCCATAATGTTTGTTCATTTCTGCTAAAACTATTACATAATTTCCAGGGATGATTGTAAAATTAACAAATTTTTACTTGGAAGCCCTATGAGACCTAACGGCACTGTGCCAAATTACTTTTCATTTCAAATATGAGGCTGAAAACTGAAGGTCACTGAGGAAATTTCTCATTTCAGAAACCAAGACATCTGAGCTATCATTCAGATATTTAAACATTAAAACACGAATCCTTATTCTAAATTAGCTAGATATAATAAGCCCTTCTTTACATGATATTGCATAATTCCACCCAAATGTCAAAATAATGTGATTTTAGAAGGAAGTGAAATTCCCATATATCAAATTCAGGTTGAATTTTTTTCAAAAATTACACATATTTAAAGTAGAACTTAATTTTACAGTAAAACTTATATTAAACTGGCATTAGCTGCAGTTGCTTCAAATTTGACTCAGACTTAGTAATCATCACCACAGTGCAACTTCTCTGGAATATGTGAAGCTCCCAACTCTTTTTAAAGGTACTGATCTATGTATTTAAAATTCAAAGTTTTTGAAACAAGAGGGGTGATATTTCAGCAAAGAAGCACCGCAAACCAGAGGTTGCTTGTATTTCATTTTCCCTTCTTCTGCATGCCCCCATTCTATTTCTGACACTCCCTGTACCTGTGAAATTCTGTCCTTTCTGATTAGTGAAGAGTTCTGCCCTTCCTCGTGCTGCTTCATCCTCGCACAGTTCCTTTCTGTGCAACTGGCTTTTGGTGAATGCATGTGTGAATTGAGAGCCCAAAGAAGGGACTAGCTGTGTGGATGCATGAGAGAGGCTGTACTTCTGCAAAGGCACCAAAAAGAGCCCTCAGGTCTTCAGCAGCCAGAAAGCGAGGACCCAGAGGCATATGGCACTATGCAGTATTTGTTTGTGAGTGGGCGTGTAGATTTTCTTGTGTTTTCTTTTGTTTTAATGTCTTTAAATGAATTGCCACTTAAACTATTCTCATATGTTTTTAAGTGTTTACCGATATTTTACTTTTTCCTTAATGAAATGTGTGCTTCCTTTCCTTTTGCCATCTGGCAAATTTTAATTTATCCATGTGGTCCATAGTAAATATTGTTTTTTCAAGCAGCAGCTAGTCTAACCTCCCTGCTCCCATTTCGCAGCCTCCTACCTCTTGTACGCATGGTCACAGGGAATTTTTGATATTAATGAGGTTATTGACCTCTGAGAGGAGATGTGGACCTGAGCATCTGTTTAACCTTATTTATTCTCATAGTAATTAGGAGACCTAGGAAAGTAGCATTTAGGATAACTAACTGAACATAGTTCTTCAATATCTGAAAAATGACAGTTCATTCAGTCAAATCCTGTTTGGTTTCCTAGAAGACGGTAATTGTTTCAAATTATATTTGTCACATATGTTGTTTCCTGCAGGGTTAAAAATAGGCTGGGGGAGACTTCTTAATTCCAAGAAGCTTTTTATTTCTTGTTTCTATAAAAAGTTCATCATGCTGTAATCATGTCTGAAATAATATGGTTAAAGTCAGTCCTGTATACAACTGACTTGTGAACATATATATTTAATTTTACAGGTATATAAACCATTCTCTGTCTGCAGATAAATTAGTGTATGTGTATGGGTACCTGTCCTGATAGACATTGTTCCATTGATGTTGTATATTTATATCTGTCATGCAGAATATACCAGTAAAATTGTTGCATAAATTTAAATCAATAGTTGCTTCTAGCATAAATTAACTTTAAGGTATTTTAATCTACTTTTTGCAAAAATTGCTATGTTTGTTAATGTCAGAAGAACCACAGAAGTGACCTCTTAACTAGTTGATGTGATTTTCTATATTAGAATTTTAAAAAATCCCAGATAAATAACTCAGAGTTTATGCTATTAATGTGTGTTTAATTCTGTGCAATACTGCAAACTTGGATTTATATTGTGTAGTTTGTTGCTGAGTTAATGAACTGTGTATTTTAGGTATAAGGATTTATAGGCTTGTTTTTCAGCTTGTGGGGCTTTCACCAGATTTGATTAGAATAAGAACCTCCATCTTGAAAGAATAAATCTAATTGTTAATGTTTGAGAAATGCTTGACAGAAAAGTTCTTATAGAAGCATTGTGTTCTGTGAATACAGTATTTTGGAAGACAATTTATTTGAACTTCCTCTTGCAGGCTTCTTTATAGTTTAGCCTTTAATGCCAGATTCCTGAGACATCTTTGGTATTTGATATCTTCAATGACTACACGAATGATTACAGGGTATGTATTATACCATTTCTGAAACTCAGTCTTTGTTAAAGTAGAGCATATCTAGTGAAAAGAGAATGAGACAATTAGTGGTATAACAGTGCTCGTGGAAGATGATTAAAAACAAAACTGTAATGGTTACTTAGCTCCTATGATTTCATAAAACTCAGCAAAATCTTGACGATTGGATAGTTGTAAATAATTACAGGTAAATAAATAAAATCTTTATTTAAAATAAGGTGGATGTTTTGTAGTTTTTGGAGTGCTTACTAGCATCAATATAACAAACACCGAAGCCCCAAGTACATGAGTTTTATCTCACATACTTTGACTAGTCCAGAAATTGATGGTGGCAAAAACACGTTCCCAGGAACTGAGGCATTGGACCCACAGATTTGTTCTGTGCTGACGTGCAGATTAATCACTCTTTGCTTCATCTCTCTGTTCTAAACTAGAATGTATCTGCATTCTGTAATAGTTAATGCCAGAGTTTATATATCATCAAGACGCTGAGATACTATAGTGACAAGAATTTACAAAGAGTAAACTTACTTTGCAAGAATGGGGAATAGTAGTTACTTAACTGAGAGCACCGTCCTTATTTTGCTGTAGGAACTACTACTAAATATTTTTACTAGAAAGCTGAAGTTTATACTTTTTTAGAGTATTTAATTAATCATCTCTTTAATTTTGCATTTTATATTTTAAGGTCTATGGTGCCACTCCTTCAAGTGATTTCAAGAGGCTCTCCAATGTCTTTAGAAGATTCCAGTCGAATTATCCCTCTCTTCTACCTTTTCAGTTCTTTGTTTAGTCATTCACTTATTTCTATTCATGATAATGAATTCTTTGGTGATCCAATAGAAGGTGAGTTTCAGGCATACTAAATAGCAGTGCTTTGCAAAATGTTTTTGTGTAAGGCTGCAGAGTTCCCTGGTAATGATTTGCTGACATCTATGGGGAAGGCTCTTCTAGACTGACTTGCTGATAGTCCCCTGAGCACTCAGCTGTCGGCTAGCTCTTTCATGGTGATTGCATTTAGAAAAAAGAGGAAAAAAAAATGATAGTCTGCACCTTGGGAACCCTAGCTTTACAGGGTCTGATATGGAAGTTCTTAATTGTGATATTTTTTAATGAGTTAGTGAAGAGAGTGAAGTTCTTCTGGACTGAACCTGTAGTCTAATGGAAAAATTTAACATAGCAAGAATCACGAAATAGAGTAAGAGAATATTGTAATTAAAATCATTGTGACTGCGAACAATTACAAGACCTGATCACCTTTATGAATGTATACTAAGTCTCTTTTTGGGTGATGTTTCTTTTCTGTACCTTCAGATTTTGTGTGTGAATATTAAAGTTTTAATGAAATAAATGATTTTTTTTTTTTTTTAATAACAAAGTATTAAGAAAAAGTCGTTTAAGGAAACTTGTGTTTATGTAGTTGTAGGTCAAAGACAATCATCAATGATGCCTTTTACACTAGAAGAGCTTGTAATATTATCACGCTGCCTTCGAGATGCATGTTTAGGAATCATAAAGTTGGCTTACCCAGAAACAAAACCAGAGGTTCGTGAGGAATATATTGCAGCATTTAGAAGTGTTGGAGTAACAAAAAATACGGAAATGCAGCAATGTATACAGACGGAACAAAAAAGGTGGATTCAGTTATTCAAGGTAAATTGTGTCAATTTTCAGAATATTCTTAAAAATTAAAGGCTTCTGCTGAAGATGTGAGATTAAGGGTTTGTTTGTTTTTTTTCTCTGATTATACTTTTAACACAATTATTACAAGGAATACGGATTTTGGAAGGTTGCTTTTTGGCATATATGCTAAACTTAATTAATTTCTGTAATTAAATTCTGATAACCGTAACAATTTATTTTTGCTTCTGGCAACTTTTAATTTATTTTCTTGCTTATCCTGTTTACAAAAAGTGACTGTGTACAATATAGGTTTTAACTTGGAACTCACATTCAGCAAGGTACTTAAGCATGTCATCATAACTTTATTTAGGTTTGAAATTCTGACTGAATCACGTGATTACTCGAGTACTGTGTTAGAGGCTTCACTTAATTGGTACCATGCTGTATTGTTGGTTTTCTGCTAAAATTTGTTGGTACTACTCCTTTTGGGTTTGCTGTAATACTAAAGGGATGGTGAATCCGGCTTGGCAAATGTAAACTTAATATATGTTCTTTCTGGATATCTACCAATGTATTTCTGTTAGTTTTATCCATGGTATCTACCTCTAAGACATGAGTTAAGAGAAGCTGAAAACGTTGGCAGGAAAAAACCTAATATAACTGTTGCCGAAAAAAAGGAGTGCTTGACTTGTCATGAAAATTCTGCAGCAAACACATCTAGTCAGCTAAAATTGCTCATTAAAGAAGTGGGAGCAGAAGAAATGCATTTTCCAAATTGAATGCTAGATTTACAGTCTGTTTAATACTGGCGACCTCTCGCACACTAATGTTCAGTTCGAGTCATCAGCTGTCCCTTCAGGTCTTTTTATCACTGCTTTTGTCAAGCTATCTATTTAATTGAAAGAAGTTAATTGAATGAAAATGATCAACTAAGCTTGTATTAATATTGCTAATGGAACTTTCTTCTTGGCCATGTTTGGAGAAAGATGTCATGCTAGACTTTAGGAAAGGCCCATTAAGGCTTGCACTTAACCTGATGGGCTAATTAAGGAATGCTTATTCATTCTACAAGTCTAAGATAGCCTCTCTCCAGCCTATTCTGCCTGATTTTACAACACATTTCACTTATGAGCATAAGCATTAATAGCTGTGAGAGTAACTGATAATGTTTTGATTGCATTGAATACAGTCCTAATGCACCACTGAATTTGTAATTTGCATGGATTGATCTAATATATGTTTGCACAATTTAATTTAATTACTTGTCTTTAAATTGTCAAATAAACTTTCGATTTAAAGGTCATGAGTGAAAACCCCAATATGTCTGTTTTTCTAAGAAGGAGGTTGTGCTAGGAGTATTTTTATGTATGCAGTTTATACCATGCCATCTTCTATTTCTTCTCTTTAGTTTGTCATATTTAATCATTTTTTTATAAGCTGCTTACATTTCAGGTGAATTTGTTCACATTTTGCTGTCATTCAGAGAGTTGTAAAATCCCGACTTAGTCTGTCCCACTTTGGCAGTCATGAATTAAACTCATAGTGGAACAGTCTAAACTTCGTGTATTGTTACTATTTTCAGGAACAAGGGTTGTCTTCCATTAGCTGAATTATGAATGTAAATCTTGAGGGTTTCTCAAAGGCCCTGGTTCTACCCAAAAAAGTAGCTGATAACAAAGCTTCCCTTGTTTACTCCTTCAGAAATACATTGTTACAGAGAAAAATTCAACACAGCTAAAGTTCATCTCATCAAGAAGACTACTGTACACAGCATTGAGTCTTTCCTGAGGGCAGCTTCAAAATAGCTTCTTGCCAGTAAGCAGGCAGCAATATCCTCTTCCAAATCGTTAAAATAAAGCTAAACTAGTTACTCATAAATTTAAGTAGAAAATACTTTTCTTTCTTTTACACTGTGTCAAATAAATGAGAGATTTATCTTTGCTAAAGCTTTTGCAAGCTGCCTGCAGAGAAGGCACGTTCCTTCCCTATCATCTATGTTTTTCTCTTTTTTCTTTTTTTAATTTCTCACACTTGTTTTGCGTATTTTCCGTGCCACTGGTGTCTAATGAAATACATTCCTGTGTATGTATATATATATATATATACACACACACACAAATACAGGCTTTACTTCTGCAAGGTAATGGTAGATCTGAAAACAGTGAGGCTGCTGACGATGTACTAATTTGCTGACAGATTGGAGGTCTTTGGTAAGATTTACATGTGAAAATGTCTTTATTCAGCAGGATTCCCCTTTTTTTGGCTTGGTACAATATTGAATAGTGTAGTCAACTGTTACAGATTCCATAGAAGCACTTAAGTTATGAGTACATGAAAATGGATTTTGTCAAGTAAAATAATTATTTCACTATCATGAGTTAATCCTATGACATTAAGTTGCTAATTTTGCTGAATTTTAGTTTTGAATGTTACTTGCATTTGGTGCTTTATTGGAAACGAATCCCCATTTTAATATTATTTATTGAAGTGGGTCTTCCCTTTCAATAAAATACATACTTATATGAAATTTTACAAAGGAGTCCTGATTTTAGATTGCTAGCGTTCTCAGTCCTCATTCATTATGTAGAAGAAACTCCAATCTCACCTAATTTGATTCAGCTTCCTTTAAGGAGTCTTCAGCTGTCTGTAAAGTATTTTATTAGCATGGTCTTCACGTGGATAATTTTTTCTTTTTTTTTTTTTCTCCTTTTTTTTATCTTTCTCTTATGTATAGTGGTAATGGGACCACAGAGCTTCAGTGACTCCTCTAACCTGCACTGAATTCTATAAGGGCAAGGTGATAAAAATTCCAGTGTAATCAGACAGTTCCCTTAATAGCGTTCTTTGTCTTTATTCAAGACATTACTTTACAAACTGGATCTTAAAAGGTCTTTTGTGTAGTATCTAGACACAGAATCCTTTAGAAGGCTCATTAAACAGTTTGTTACTTTTGACACCTGCCCATTAAGACTGTCTTTTAGCAAGATGACTTCAGAAGAGCTTTGTGTATGTTTTTTTCCCATTCATTTTTCAAGTGCTGTAGTTCTAAGTTGCAAAACAGATGGCTGTTCATTGTAGCAGTGATAACGTCTTTTTAGGCTAGTAATTTAATGTTCTATTGATTCCACTTAATTATGTTTTATGTAGTGTTGGGCTAAGTTGGTTCTGCTTTGGAGAGAAGGCATGCAACCAGGTATGACAATTGTGCTTGAGATGGAGTAGTTGTTAGCTTGATATCTCTACTCCTCCCCGCCCCACGCCGGATTGGAGGAAACTGCCAAGAAAAATACTAAAATTGCAAAGACACTGTAGTGACCATGATAACCATTTTTCTCAGCCTCCCAATTTTGTTGCGAAGATGTGCATAAACTAGTTATCTATTCAGTTTTCTCATTTTCTGACTGTATGGTTATAATAATGACAGAATTACCTTGTGAATTCCTTGTGAATAAAAATTAATTAAATGTAGTGGTTTAAACTAATGTGCCTGTGGTTGGGTGAAGTATGGGTGTATGCATCATCACCCACTATGGTTCAGCTGATAAGCAAAAATTTGTTAAACCACTGTGACTAGGTGGTTTTCAGGTAAATGTTTATACCTTCTGTTGGAAAAGGGCTTACTAACTTAACACACTAAAGGGCTTTTACCTAGCACATTGTAAGTAGCATTATGATAATACAGTGTATATGTGCATATTAAATGAAAATTACAACCAGCCACCACACACATGTATTTTTAGGACTGTGGGTGCTTTTTATGCTTCTTATGGTGATCAGCAGAAGAATATTTGGTGACCATCCTTCTTCTAGAAATGGTCATCTTCTAATCTGCTTTCAGGCATGTTTGGGCTAGGCTCTTCTCAGGAGTGATTTTTACTTTCTGAATCTGGTATGTTGAAGCCTTTAACAATCTTACGGTACGGTTTACTGTACGGTATAAACAACTGAGCTAGTCACACTAGGATCTGTTTTAATAGAGACGAGAACTTGGAGGGTACAGTTAATTTGATAAATTGTTAGCTACTTCTGGATGAGATGATAATTTTTTCTGTAGCCAGCTTTGAAAACACTTAAGAAGATATTAATTGACAAGAAAAGGAACCTGTAGTGTCTTTTCAGATGTAGACCTTTACCCTTAAAAATATCAGCATTTGTTTTTTCACATGCATAATTACCTCCGTGTCTGGTGAGGTGATATCATTGAAGATTCCTCTGAGGCACCGTTAGCTGGAAATGCTTTAGTTTGTTAATACAGCAACCAGAAGCAGTCAATCTTTCATGTACTTTAGAGATGTAACTTCTGCTGTTATGTTTTGCTGCCAATTTAATGCTTCTGCCCTCTCCTTCTCTACTTTCTGAAGTTGATGTTGGCTTTTGTACAGTTTGACCATTGAGAAGCACATCACATGATCTTTTGCTGGCTAGTTAGTTAAGTTTATCGACTATAGGCAGAAATACCCACTGTTTATTAGTTGGTCCTTCAGATTTGCCTAGTGTGGAGTGATATATGTGACCTTTGTCTTGAGACAGCAAGCAAAAGTTCCATTCTTCCATGGAGCATTTTCCTTAAAAAACCATGCACAGAAATTTAAGAATCTTCCTCTTTGTGGACAAAGAAAACCTACTAATCAGCCAAATTGTTCAGAATCTCAGGTTTGGAATGAGAGGTAGTAAAGAATAGTTATATAGCTCCCTCTTCTAAAACATACATCTATTCACACATTTCATTTCTGAAAACCTATATAAGCAAAAAAAGAAAAAAAAATTCTCTGTAAAAGGTCATTGTATAAATTACCTACTTAGGTGTTACTTTCTTCAAATAAATAATTTAATGCTGGTAATGATTTGTTTAGGCTTCCCTGAACTGGCGTACAACTTCTTAGGTGTGCAGGGTAGTCCTAGGATTACTTAGTACTAGGTAGTCCTGGTTCTTAGGTTTTGGAATGAGACTTTAATAAGCCAATTTTTTTGATGACTTACAAGTGAACCACAATTACTTACTCACATTCTAAGGTATTTAAAAGAGCAAGTTTTTGTAAGTTAAAAATACGTAATAATTTCATACATTACTGAAAGATTTTTCCTAAGCTTTTGCTTGTGGATTATACAATTTCATTCACAGTGTTAAATGTATATTCAGTGTCTGTGTTTCTGACACCTAGGTCATCACAAACTTAGTGAAAATGTTGAAATCGAGAGATACAAGGAGAAATTTCTGCCCACCAAATCACTGGCTCTCAGAACAAGAAAACATTAAAGCGGATAAGGTAAGAGTAATATCCTTTTTCCACATAGCCTTACAGGTGCCAAAGTTTCAATGGTAAAGTGTTTGATTCCTGACAGTATCAGTGATGTTGATGTTGCACAGATTTAGTGTGGTTTAAAACCTGGAGTAATGCTGCTTTTCTGTAATGTAAAAGTCTTGCGTCTGTTAATAAACTTCTACGCTAAATCACATTTCCAGTCCATAAAGTAGAACTTGCTCTACGGTGTGACAGTGTAAGTCATCTGCATTTATAGCAGGGGAGAATTGAAAATCTGGTAGCATGTTGTTGCATTTCATTTTCAAGTTATTTGAAGTACTTTTCATAATAAAAATTCTAAATAAAGAATTGCTCTAAAGTGGGGAAAAATCCCTCGAAATTCACTTCCAAATTAAAAGAAAATTCAGTAGCATTTTCTGTACTTACGTCACCGAGAAATTACTTTTTTTTTTAAGAACTTTTGAAAAAAATGACATTGAGCTTAAAAAGTGTGTATGAGCGTGCAAAAGAGAACGCTAACACGATGTGCAAGTACCTCCTTTGAATCATTGGAAACGTGGATCTTAAGAAGTTAGTTACAGCTCAGATAGACTACCTTGCACAATTAGATGTCTTAACTAGGAAGTTTTGCACGGAATAGTTAACAGTGAACTCTTCTGTTTATTTTTGGTGGTTGCACGTTTGCTTGCCTTGTGTTCAAGATTTCCATTTTTCTGTGTGACAGTTCTTTATAATTCTTAGGAAATAGTGCCTACACACCTTAGAGAAAGTATTAGTAGTCTTAAACCATGATGCTAACCTGATTCTCAACACAAAGTAAGCAGAATTTATTTGACACCTCGAAATTCAAACTCAGCTTCTCTAGTACCTTAAATACCAGAATTTAATGTAACACTGCATGGTATTTTTAAATGATACATGGACTTTGTATTACATTGCTGTTAATTTTGCAGCTGAGCTTTAAGGCACATGTATAAGGAAGAGTGATTAGAAATTAAGATACTTAGGCATTCAGACAATATTATGTATTTACTGTGTAATAGTAAATTGCAGTATGTAATTAGATAATGTTTAACTGTAAAATACTGTTAATTTATCAGGTTACACAGCTGTATGTGCCATCTGCTAGACATGTCTGGAGAGTCAGAAGAATGGGAAGAATAGGACCATTGCAATCTACTTTGGATGGTAAGATACTGTCTGTGCAATTTTTGCTTTACTGAGTCAAAATAACAGTTTGCCTTATGCAAAGAAAATCTACCTTTTATAGAGCTCAGTTGAGTATTTTGTATAAAAGTCTTAATGATAACCAAAATCAAGGCAATCTTTCATAATTTTGTTTCAGATATTTTAAAAAAAGTGTATTTGTATACGTGTGTGTATGTCTTTAGAATATTTAACGTATAACAGCTTTCCCCAAGCTTCTGCTGGCATTGATAAAGGGAAATGATGAGGTGGATAAATTATATGTGTTAAAAATATATGTATTAATATGTATAAAAGGCAGTTGCATAAGATACAAAATTAATAAAGTTGCAGAAGGTGTAAAGCATTGACGTTTTGCTTTTACTGTATACTCTAAAGAAACTTCCTTATTATATATTAGATTGTAGCAAACAAGCTTTAGGTACCATGGTAAGTATTAGTTACTGTTTGTAAATATTGTTTCTAATTAGAAAAGGCAGAAAATTAACCCCTTGAATTACTCAGAATATCTGGACTTTATGGAACTTCCAAAGAAAGATGAGAGAACTGGACCAACTTAGCGATCAGGGTAAATTTACACTAGTTTAGTTATGCCAGTATGCTTTCTCATGTAGACAGCCTGTTTTTTTCAGCTTTTCATACCTTTGTAGCTTCACTATTCTAGAATTTTACCTTGCTGTGCTCAGGTAAAATAATGATTAAATCACTAACACTTGTGCAGATTTAATAATGAATCAAAAACGGGGCCTTTAAGCAGCAAAATGATTCATCTATGAGAGTCTATACTCTGTTTCAAGATGGTGTAATTTGCTTGAGTATCTTAGCCAGATACAGTAGATCATTTAGAGAAGGCCATAGCCTTTGAATGCTGCCATAGAGTTGTACAGAATTAAGGGCTTTGTCCAAGGTTGAAGCCTAAGGACTTCTTATAATGATATTTTTTATATGAGTAGCTATGATGGTTTAAGTTTACTTTGATTACTTTATTAATCTAGTTGCCAGATAACAACTAGTTGGTCCAGTGTAAGTACTAAGAATTTTGAATCAAGTATTTTTTCAGTTTAGTTTCTCTCTTTGGAAATCACCTGTTTTAAGTAATAATACGAAATCTTAAAAACAGGTGTTTTAGCAAAAATTGCCAGGCTTCAACAGGTCTGTGTCCTGTATACCTTACAGACTCTACATCAGTAATCCCTGTTTCTTCCATTGACCTACATGGCTCTTGACAGCTATGCTGTCTTGGTATTTTTCACTGTGAGACCCGTTCCGTATTTATTACTTCAAGATTCTCCCACACGCTACTAGTCTACTAGTCTCCTTTCACTCATACATACAGTATCTTGAGCTCTCTCCCTTGTCTTCCTTCCCATAATAGCATCAGTTCCCTCTGTTTCATTAGTTGCCTTGGTCTGGGCAGTTGGTGGATAAGGAGTGCACGTGCTGTTGGTTGGTGCGGAGCAGCTACGTGCCCTCGTTTTGCTGGCTGGCTGTCAGACAAGCTGACACACTGAACAGAGCAGATAACTGAGCTCTCCTTGCTGTTTCTGTAATCAGGTCACTAAAGGTATTTCTCTTCTCTGTCCAGCTGAAAATTTTCACAAAACTTTATTTTTGAATCTCCTATTCTCTGTCAAAGTTAAAATTCAGATGATGAGCTCAAAAGTGTGTTGGAGGCAAGATGGTGAGGAAAGGTGGCACGATGTGTTTATGTAAGCCTCGTTTTCATATGAAATCAGGCTAAAAAAAGTGCAGTCAACAACATGAGCGTGTGAAAACAAGCAGGTAACAATGTGCACATGAGTTGTTTAATCCCTCTTGACTCCATATGGGTTAAAGCCAATTAGCATGAAAGTACTGCTGAATCACATATGGTCATGTTTATTTGTGCTTTTTCATTTACTTAAATGGCAGACTCGTGAGTTCTAAATGCCCTCTGTATTGATGACTCCATCCCATATTTGTCTTTAAAGAAAGAAGCTGTGATGGAGAAATGCAGATAAAATTGACTAATTGACTGGAATAATTGAACTGTTGAAGTCATGTAGTAGTTTACCTTTGCTGTACATGCACTTTTTATTTAAAATGCTTTTAACCGTTAGCTTAATAGGCTGCATACATTGACTTTAATTAAAAATGTTTACTGAGTAAACTAAGGGTAATCACAGATAAGCATTTTATCAGAAATTCCAAAGGCTTGCTATGTTGAAACCTGCCCCAAATGAATATACATCAAGTATAGTGGTGTTCTGGGGTAACATCATGTTAAATTGGTGCTTAAAATATCCCTACTGAAAGTGCTTTGAAGAGTGGAGAAAAACAAAACATTGAAGTGATGTCCAGTTGCAGAAGGGCAGCAAGATGCTGGTTGCCACAGGTAGGAGCCAAAGGCAAAAACTTGAAACTGTCATCATAAACTTCCAGGCTGGGTAGTAATGTGAAGCGTTTACTTCAGTTTTGTAATATGGTCTATAACTAGTCTAGACTCTGCAGTCTTTTTTTGGTAAGGTGGTTATTAAACATGAAAATGAAACAACTAAAGAGTTGTGGGTTTTGTTTCCTCTGTAGACTGAAGCTAGGTGGACCTTTAACCAAACTGTCTGGTCAGTGACCAATACCCCTTTTTTTTTTTTTTTTTTCCCTGCAGTTAATTAATTTACAGTCAGATATGTGCTCAGCAGCTGAGCTTCTTGCCATGAAATTAGAGCAGGACTGTCACTTCTACTGTGCATCACCCAAAGTTGAGCTGTTTCCTAAAAACATCCTCTGTGGGTATAAGAAGGTTCAAAGGAACTGCATGGTAGCTTGGGAACCGCATGCGATTGGGTCTCTCTGTTGCTGTGGCTTCTTGAATTCTTTTCTAATCTTTTTTTCTTAAGCACATTATACAATTTCTTGATGTTCTTTTCATTGTTTCTGCAGTGACTAGGATTTTATGTGATCACCGTGACCTTGCTGTTGGGAGAGAAAACCCATTGAAATAAATGTTCTCTTTCTGTTGGTTTCATTAGCTTCAGTTTAATTCCTAGTTTTTATGCCTCAAATGGTTTGATTGACAGTAGATAGTTGAAAGGACAATACCTTTAAACTATTTTGTTCATTTGGATGGGAATATTGTGTATTCCTGCGATGAAAATTCTAAGTACTTACAACTTCTTAATTGTCTTCTATCATGTATTTTTTCTTAATTGAAAAATTAAAATTTCAATCATAAGAAAATAACTTTTTTTGTTCTGAATAAAATTTAAATACAGGAGTACTTATTTTTATACATACTTCGTTTGCAGTGTGTTTTCACTACTTGTATTTCAGTTTGCTGTAGAAACTAGTGTTTAAAGAAAGGTAAGGCTTTGTGTGACTGTTTAGTAAATAAGCTATTTTAATGTATGTATTTTTATACAAAGTAAATTGAGTCACTTGGTACAAAATAAACTGTTTAAAAAAAATGTTCTTTCAAAAATTTTTAAAATTATTATTTCTATTTTAAGTGGGTTTGGAACCAGCACCTCTTTCTGTATCTGAAGAACGACAACTTGCAATTCTGACAGAGCTACCTTTTGTAGTTCCTTTTGAAGAAAGAGTAAAGGTACCTAATTTCTTATTTAATATGCAGTTGGTGTTTTTTTTGTTTTGTTTTCAATAAGTTTAAAAAGAGCACTTAGGTAAGTAGAAACTGGATCATTTCCTTACAGAAGGATATGACAGGCCATACTGGTTTTCTTCAGTACTCATGTGGCAACTGAACATTTGAAGTTAATTATTTTTCTTTTACTAGTTATATTACCCTTTACAATAATTGCATTAAAATTAGAAACATGTATTCCAGGATATATGAGACCAGTTGTATGTTTATAATAAACTGCAGTCCTGATTCAATGATTGATCTACATGATTACACCCTCTTGTGGTAAGCAGAGCACTAACTAGTTGTGTATCTAATAAACAGATGGCAAGGTCAAGACTGGATACTTTTTTGCAGTGGGTGGATTTACTCAGAATGAGATGATGGATGTCCGTTTTGGGAGAATAACACCCAGAGACTAAATTTCAGCATTCATAGCTGAGTAGCTGAACTTTATGTAGTTTAAAACTTGCAAGATTCTTGTACTATTGAATTTGCTCTTAAATGTTTTCTAGTTTTTAAATATGTAATTGTTAGTTCTATTACCGATTTCAGTTTGCATCATATATATTTTTTAAAGCTTTCACTGTTACAATTTCTTTTTGTCAACAGCATCAGTTACTTAAAAACTGCTCCCTGAATTGTCTTGGAAATACTAAGTTGCAAGACACCATCAAGGGAATGAAGAATAGTCCCACAGGGAAAGTAAAGCAGTATTTGTCAAAGACAGTGACAGCTTTAGTAGAAAAGGAGTGTTTTTTCCAGGCTTCTATGAAAACAGTTGTTCCAACGGAACATCTTAATACTGTATGGCAATATTGCACTTGGGTTATGGGGAAACAATTGGAAGTGACCTCAAGCAGGGATCTCTATGTCACGATTTAGTCACTATCTACAGCCTTTGGGCTTCTTAAAGCTATGTGGAGATGCATATATGTAAAGTTTCTGGAATTCCTAAAACCTTGTTTGGTTTTATCACAAAAACTGAAATACCAACTGGATGAGATCTTGGAGAGAAGGATAAAGCTATAGACTGAACTTTTATAGTTCAAAGAGGAGATCCTCCTATACTACTTTTCGGGCCATGTGTGGTTGTTTTTGTGTAATAGTGGGTGTCTACATCCTTTTGGAGACTCCCACTGCCCCTGGAAAACAACTTGCAATAAGGGAAGAAGATACCTTACCATGGTCTTGCTGGTTTGTTTGGTTTTTTGTTTGGTTTTTTTTTTTTACTCTTGACCAATTGCCATCTATTACGCTGTATTTTAATGTGGTAATACAGCTCAATGCTGTTTCCATGTGTGGGTTGTTCCATGTGTCCTTGTATTTTCTGACTTGTTCATGAGATTTTTACCTTGAATCACCAGATACTAGATACTCTTACAAGCAATTACCGAGTCCAGTTTCATGGTAGGCTCTTCAGCCTTCTGACCCTGGGGATGTTATCCTCTTTAGCCTTAAGGCACATTGGTGTACACCTTTTAATCTGATGTTTGCCTGTGGGAGGTAATGCATCCAATTTGTATCAGGTGCCTTGGTTCTAACTTACTTAAGCCATACTTTCGTCAGCTTGCCTGTGGTGATGTTACTTCCTGTGGTGTATATTTCAATCAGCATTGCTTACTTTTTCCATGTGTTAGTCTGAAGTCATTGCAAATTCTTCAGTTAGGTGTTAGGGTTCTTATTTTCAGGACTAACATATGCATGAACATTGGATTACGTAGGAGTCCAGACTCTGTATCAGGAAGAATTTTTCTATGAGATATACCTCCAAGCGATTCTTTCCATCTAGTGTTGTGTAACGATAGTTAATAAACTGTATCTAGCCATACTTCAGGAAAGAGAATGGTGGTGAACATGTTCTTATGCCGTGTACATAAAAAGAAGGTGTCTGTGGCTATGTGTCTTGATGTTGTAGAACTGTAGAAAAATTTAGATCAGAAGGGACCTCTGGAGGTACTCTAGTCCACATCCTTCCTCATACAGGAATAACTTCGGAGTTGGATCAGGATGTACAAGGACTTGTCCAGATGAGTTTTGACTATCTCCAAAGATGGAGATTTCAGACTCTCTGTGTAACCTCTTCTGATACTTAATCACTCTCATTATGAGTTGTTTTTTTTTCCTCTATGTCCATTCAGCTTTTCTTCTTCTGCAGCTTAGGACTATTTTCTCTTGCCTTCCTCCTATGTACCTTAGGAAAGAGTCTGGCTTTGTCTACACTATAATATTCCATCTTGTCCGCTAGCTACAGCTGTCCACAGAAACAGTAGATTTGAGACCTTACTCTAGCTTTGCCTGCTGTTGTCAGATTTTCCGCTTTCATGGTAAATTTGTTGGTTTTAAACGTCCCTGGAGACTCTTACTTAAGCAGTCTGTGATATTATTGGGAGATTACATCACATGGAAAAGGTAATAGACTATTTATTGAATATGGAAAAGATGCAAGAGAGGATGTAGTAAACAGACACTCCCTGGATTGAGGGTATATTGAACATTATTATACATTAGGCAACCCCCTCCCATGCTACATCTTGGAATAGGAACACAGTTAGCTACAGTTACTCTTCAGGTGAGCTGTAACGGCTTCCTGTTGTGAAGACTTGCAAAGGGACAATGTGAAATTCAGTTTGTACTTCAGCTGGTGTTATTTTTTTTTAATTGGTGTGATGCTCTGGTTCTTTGTTTAATATGGCAGTGCTGTCCACTATTTTGCTTTGAATTATTTGCTCACTGCTCCTGAGAGGAGAACTGATACCTAATTTCTTGTTACTGGGAATGTTCCTAAGCATTTCAAAAAATGACAAAAAGATTATTTACTAGTATTGAGGATAGACTCTGTGCATGCAAAATACTCATGTGACTTTTTCCCTTTGTTTTTGAATACTTTGCCTTTCAGAACTCTGAAAGTTAGGGAGAGAAAACTGGAATCAGTGGCACAATGTCTGTAGATGTGCCTCTTTATGTGGAAAGAACTGAGGATGATATCTTAGCATGAAAAAGTTTTTTACATGTCTCTCCCCTCTCCTTCCCTCCTTTGGGACATGGCTCTGTATTATGTTTCTGTAGCTCAATGAGAGAGAAGACAAATCACTTGAAAGTGAGTGCCGAGAAGCAACTCAAAGGACAGTAGTAGTAGTGAATAACCATCTTTCAGTCAATATTTAGATCTGCACAATGACATGATTTCTCTTTTCACTCATTTTAACAGATTTTTCAAAGACTGATCTATGCTGATAAACAAGAAGTTCAAGGAGATGGGCCCTTTTTGGATGGAATTAATGTCACTATCAGAAGAAATTATATTTATGAAGATGCTTATGATAAACTTTCTCCTGAAAATGGTAGGTTTATGATTAAGTTATCATCAGCTTGTTTATGACATTTAACCATTCTTACCATGTAGTTACATATTTGCTTACTTGAGTAGGATGTTGAAAGTGTATCAGCTCTGAGGTGTGAAAATTCTTTTAAAGTAAAATTTCCTTGTTTTTACATAAAGTAATTCTCATCCACATTCTTTCTGATTATTGCAGTCTCATTCTCCTTAACACACCCTTCCTTACTTCAGATCTATTTTTATGGAGCATTTCTTCCCATTTACTTGTCCAAATAACTCTACTTTGTATATTTATCTATGTAGTTCATTAGATATTATCTGCTTTGGTAATCTGTGTCAACAAATATATCTGGACTGCACAGGATTTGCTAGATACAGTGTGGCTCATAAGGATAATGCAGAGCACTTTGTAGTGATAGTATGTAGTAGTATATATTTTACCACATTGATTTAGATCATACCTGAATTTGTGTGAGAGTGGCTGCTCTAGAAGCCAAAATTCCAATGTAGATAAAGCCTGCCAAAATAAAGTCCTTATTAGTTATATGGTGGGTTTGCGTATAAAAAGAATATTTGCCAAATACTTGAGGTTTGCCATGTGAATCTCACTTGCTGTGCCACGTAAGTTCCCTCCTGGAGAACTGCCTAATTTAGAGAGGAAGAAGAAGAGGTGTTGGTATTCTTGGTTTGTATAAAATGACTGGAGATCATGCCTTTTCTTAATTTCCTTTACTCTGGTAGTATTAAAGATACTATTCTATTTATAAATAGGATTTTGTATTTCAATACCTGTGTTTAAAACTGCAGCTACCTAAAAGAGGTATATTTAGAGTAATTTTTTTTTTTTTAATTAAGTAAAAATTAAGTTCTCCTGGTTTTGGAAAGTTTTAAAGACTAATCAGGAGATGTCATTGTATAATTGTCTGGAAATTATATGTACAGTTGACTGCTTAGCCTCTTTCCTAGTGATTGTGAATAGTTTCATCATACTAAGTTTAATTTGACTCATTAACTGGTTTCTTAAAAAGAGAAAGATGAAATGAATTGGAAAGTAGAAAAAGTTGAGTCTGTTATGTTCACCTTCCCTTCCCCTGAAATGTATGAAAATACAATTCAGAAGCTGCAGACTAAGCTTTTGAATAGTGCAATGTCAAGTAACAAGCAAGTCAACCTACTTGTTTAATAAGAAGATAGGTTTAAATGAGAAGCACATTTTCTGTGAAGACTGCATTTCAACTTACTGTAGTTTTATTGAACTAAGAAAAAAAGTTTTAGAATGCATGTGTCCTAAACTTAATCTACAGTCTGACAATCTGGGTACTGGGATGTATTCCACCGTTAGCAAGGTCACAGGCAATATGAAATTGAGGGGAATATTCAATATACTGGAAGGTCAGGTTGCCACTCAGATGGCCCTTGATAGACTGAAGAAAAGGGCTTACAGAAGCCTCATGAAGTTTAGGAAGGACCAAAGCTAAATCCTGTACCTGGGCTGTAATAACCCTGTATAGCAGTACAGACTGAACACTGACCAGCTAGAAAGCTGTTTGCAATAAAGAACCGTGGGGTTCCTAGTGGACATCAAATGGAACAAATAACAAGTTCCCCTTGCTAAGACGAAAACTAACTGCATACTGGGCTGTATTAGCAAGAACATAGCTCACAGTTTCAGCACCGATGAACTCTGTCCAGCTTTGGGTTTCCCAGTACAAAAAAAGACATTAACGTACAAGAATGTGTCCTGCAGAAGGCCACTAAGGTGATGCAGGGGACTGAAGCACACAGCATGTGAGAGGAAGCTGTAACTTCGCTGCAACTGGGAGGTTACTAGAAGCCAGTTTGATAAGGTGCAGTGGTGACTTGTAGCAGCAAGGGAGATTTTTACTGGACATATATAGAAAAAACATTTCACAGTGAGATTTGTTAAACACTGAAGTGGGCTGTCCAGAGAGGCTGTGAAATCTTGATCATTGGAAAACTCAAATAGACCAAGGCACTGAGCATCCTGATCTAACTTGGAAATTGGCCTTGCTTTTGATGTGGGGATTTTGGGTCATATGAGGTCTTTTCCAACCTGAGCCATTCTGTGATTCTGTCAAGCCTTCTGTTCAGCAAAAAGAGCTTTTGTATTAACACAAAATTTATCTGCATATACATGTATATAGTTCCAGATAATGTTTTCAGCCTTTCCTTGGGAAGAAAATTACTTATAAGAGAGTGACAAGGCAGAACCCAATAAGCTTGTAGCAAGGGATTTGGAAGTAGACTAATGTCTAGGTGAAGATTTCTGTCTTGCTTACAGCTATAGAAAAGCCATAGTGGTAGTTGGCCATTGAAGTCTGAAAAATCTGTTCTTCTGCATGTGTGCATGACATACCATGTATATGCACACATATACACCCATGCATATATATATACAGTACTATCTAGTACCGTACTAGTGCTATTTAGAAATAAAGACTAAATTAGAAGGTTGGACTTCTTTTTTTTTTTTTTTTTAAGCCAGTATTCTGAGACAGTATAATTTTTTGAAATAATTTTGGTTCTGTAGTAGGTCAGGCATCATGTGGGATAGCAGGAAAAAAGAAATTCCTGAAAATTGCAAGAGACAATCTCAAGACTATAGACTGAATGGATTAAAATTGATCTGGGAGAATGAACAGGTGATAGATGAGGTCCTAGGATTGATCAGGAGAGCATGAAGAACATTGATTTGGAAGAGGCATCCAGTTTGTCTACTGGCCCTGAGAAGACACCTGCGCAAAGTCAATGTTTCTGTAGTACCTTAACTGAGATTATTAAGAAAACAAGCTTGGAATAGCAGAAATGTACTAGGTTGGTTCTTGTGGGTTTATATTTTCATTTGGTTGTCCTATGCTTAATAACGTGCAAGCATTTCTCAATTTTTTTTTTTTCCCCTCTGTGACTGGAATTTTCAGAATATTCCACAATAGCCTTCCAGTGGACTCCAGTAACAGTTTAGTTACATTCTGGCTGTATGAGTTATAAAACTGAACTCTTCTTTTCAGAGGTTGCACTAACTTGGGGTCCACCTCAACTGGTCACCTGTTTTGACATGTGAATTTGTTTTAGGAACATTTTTCCCTCCTTGCTGTAAATCTGGTTGCCAGTAAACAGAGCAAGAGGCAAACAACTGATTTTCTTTGCACGTCCCCAAAAAGCACTAAACCAACATTTTCCATATATAAGTGTTTTAACATTAATGCTCAATATCTCAGGAGTCTCCAGACAAAGCACGTCTGTATGTTTGAGACTCTCTTTTGCCAGTGTTCTGTTTTCTTGTTTTGAATGGTGATGAGTGGACCTATTACAGTGCCTGTGGCTAAAAATGGCCATCCTCTATTTCCAGCCAGCAGAATTTTTGTGCAGGAGAGCATTTCACTTAAATGAAGAACTAGTAGGTAATTTTTAAAAATAGATGAGTGTGAAATGGGAAGTTACTAGTAGATGTAGAGCCATTTGCTAATGGGAGAGCGTGACTAAGACACTCGGTAGTTCAGGAGAAATTCTGTTGCTACAAGGTACTGCAGATTCTTTTATGCACATTAGCTATCCATCCATAATGCGTGCATTTGTAGCACCTGGAAGCAGTAGAAAGTTTTATTGTTACTGGTTTATTACTGGTTGCTTTGCTGGGATGCATGTGTAGTCAATGCAAGGGTTTGCATAAAAACTGTGGATTTGGTTAGATCTTTGGAAGCCTTCAGTGATCCTCCTTCCCTGTTATGTATACATAGTTCAAGGACTGAATACTGCTTCCTTTCTCAAGTACCAGCCTTCTATGAAACAAGCAGAACACCTGCCTTCAGAACATGTCCATCTTTACCACACCTTGCTCACTGGAATTACATGACATAGAAAGTATCAAAAATATCAAGTTCAATTTCAAATAATATTTAGTGGTGTAACTTAACAGTCAGCCCCTCTAAGGGAATGCAGTGCTGATTGACGGTTCCTTGAGACAGGAGAAAGCTGAACCTTGAATTCACAATGTTTTATATAAGTAAAATTTTCAAATTATTCTCGGGCCTCTTTAAAATATTTTGTAGAATTTTTTTTTCTTCCTCTGTCTAGTGTCTGTCCACTCCATCTTTTGATGACTCTTAAAGCAATACCCCTTCTACAAAGCGAATTTCACATACCAAATATTCCAAAATTCAAGACAGTAATAGATTTTTGTTACTATTTACTAGTTCATTTTTTGTATAAAGTTAGTGTAGATATGTTTGTATGTGTAGTTACATGTTTTTTTATCCGAACATAGTTGTATTTGTATATAGATAGTTGTATTTGAGTTTGTCTCTCTCCTTTCTCTGCAGAACCTGACCTAAAAAAGCGCATTCGTGTTCACTTACTTAATGCACATGGTCTTGATGAAGCTGGTATTGATGGTGGTGGAATTTTCAGAGAATTTCTGAATGAACTACTTAAATCAGGATTTAACCCTAACCAGGGATTTTTTAAGACCACCAATGAGGGACTTCTTTACCCTAACCCTGCTGCACAGATGCTCGTTGGAGACTCTTACGCTCGACATTACTACTTTCTTGGAAGAATGCTTGGAAAGGTAAAAAGTGTCGTATAATAAAAAGCTATAGCAGTACTGAAATTAGTCAGTAAAGTTTTTTTTTTTCTTTTTAGATAAGGGTAGATGGGAAAAAATGATGATTTTTCTAGAGTTGAGGGAAAATAACTTTCAGATGTTGGATCTGAACATTATTTCAACATAACACCCAAATTTCTGGTTCATTTTAATAAGTTACATACTAGAGAAGAACAGAGAATTTGATACGCTGACTGTCAGTTGAGCAAAGGGTTCTGTGTTTATCCTGTTGCTTAAATTTGATTGAAGCTAACAGAAATGCTCCGCTTATGGTGATTTTTAACGTGGAGCTTATGGTGATTTTTAACCTGGAGCTTTCTGGAATTTTACTGCAGTTGCATTTTCATCATTTGGAATATATGAAATTAATATTTTCAGAAACAAACAGGAGTTACGAGGTGTACAATTCTTGCTGGCATTTAAAATTTGCCATGAGCATTTACCGTACTTAAGAGCCATATGCAAACTTCCACTTACTCTGCTTGTTTTTTCATACATTTTGCATCTCTGTCGAGTTTTAGTACTTGATATTTTGGTGTTGTGAATGTTCAAAGACTAATACACACTTGTTGAGCTAGATGAAAATGAAGTGGGGAAGAAAAGAAGAGAGAAACCATTACAAACAATCATTACATTCAATTTTCTTTTATGGTCAGGTTTAGTACTGAGGCTATTTCCTTCTAAGGCCTTGAAATAATTTTGGTAAAGCTAACAATTTTGAAACAAAGTTTGGAATACATTCCATTTCAGAAAAAAATGTATTGATTGCTACTTAGCTATCTAAAACTGAAGGTATTTAAAAGTCCCGTTTAATTGCCTGAATTATTTTGGAGGCTAAAATCCTGCTGATTTGCAGTGAGATTTAACATATAGTTGGATGTCCTTTTAGTGGAGCTGGAAGCAGTTTAAGAGGATGTTGTTGGCAAACTTGAGTTGTTGAAACAGAGTGCTCTTCTTTAAGTCAACTGATTTAGATTAAACTGCCACTTTGTAGGCAAATTCTCTGCTAATGCATCCTAGCTATTGCAATATCCAAACCTGTTAAATAATGAAAATTTCAAATCAGCCATTTCAATAAAATAATCTTTGAAGGATGTTCCTGCTTTTAATGGGAGATGGATTCAGTACTAATACAAAAGTTTGTAATTATGACCTATGTTACGTATCCAAGGCTTCATTTTCTTTCTGCATCTATTGATTTTTGGAGTGGGGAGACGGATACTGCTGTGGTATCGTGAGGAAGTTACTTCACTCCAAAAATGTTTAGTGTTTATCTAGGAATGGAGCAGGCCTCAGTCGTCAAGGGGAAGTTTGAAACATTATTTAAAAAAAAAGATTGTAGTTCTGAATCTTTAATTTCCTCTGTCAAAACAACACATTGCCTTCTGTAATTAGATTTCAAATATTATAAAGAGGGAAGTTGCAAAATGTGTTTTATCTCCCACAGAGTGCTAAAAGTATAGTTTTGTTTTTGTCTTTTTAAAATCAGGGGATCTATTATTTAACATTTTGAAAGCATAAATTGTTTTTGTATTTGCAGTATGTTTACATAAGGTAAGAATTGACAGTGTTACTTAATAATTACACCTACCCAGGTGCACAGACACCTTTTTAGTAGTGTATTTAGAGACTCGATGAATTAAACAGAAAGATAAGGCACGACCATACTATTCAAAACCTGCCAGTATTGTGATCTTGGTTAAGTTATTGAATACTCACTCACCCGTTTCCAAAATTGTGTCCATTTTATGCTTTGCACAGGGTTATTTGAGAGCAATAGTGGATTATTAAAAGCCCCTTTGTAAACAAAATAGATATAATGCAAAGGAAGCAATCAGGCATCCACAGCAATTTCTTATTTGTGGAAACCAATATGTAAAGAGTGCTGCCACCAAAAAGTCTCACGTAAGAAGTTTCAATGTTATCAAAAACCAAATACATTAAAATATAATAATTTATAGAAATTCTCTGTCTCTTGGTAACCATTTCATACTAATATCCAAATGCATTTAACTTCCAGTACCATAGATTTACACCTAATTCAGTTTTTCTTCTCATCAGGAAGTTTCTAACAGCTTGACATCTTCTGTGTTAATTGGTCAGTTCAGAAGTAGAAACATCTGAAAATTTAAAACTTACCTTTAAAAACGTTGTATCTAAAAACTTAGTAATTTATCTAGGGTTAAAATAATTTGACTATTTGGGGTGTGTTTTTGTAGTTAGTGAAGAAATTGAAGTCTATTTACTATACAAACTGCATGGCTGTCCATGCAACTGTTACTGATCACTGAATGAGCAAAAGGTCTTGTAGAAATAATACCATGTCATCATGTAATTGCATATGTTGTCTGAAATAATTCTTAAAAAAAACCAGAAATAAGTTTACTTAAACAACAGCTACTCAAACAATTCCAAAGTTTACATTTCTCAACTTTCAGTTACTTTACTCTGTAATGTAAATATTATTTTAACATTGGTGACTTTTAAGCATTTCCCTTTCTCTTCCTTGAAAGGTCAGCTTACCATGCACACCTCTGGTAGCAGTCTCCTGCCACTGGCATGGTTTGAAACTCGAACCTTTTAGTTTCGCCCACTGGAAGCATAGCAGTGACTTTCTGAGTCCCAAGCTTTGCTTGAGAGCTGAGGGTGTCCTGGGCTGTCGGGGATGTTCAGAGAGAGGTGTCCTAGCCCCAAATTCTTTTTGTTGTCCTCTCTAGAAAGTAAAGTCTTGTCCCGTGTCATGTCCCAGAAGTATGGATGCGATGTTGTAGTCCTTTTGCTCTCTTGGGAGGCAAGATTGGGCTGTGGGGAGGCACCTCATTTGTTTTAACTTTCTTTCCACATGCAGTAGTTATTCTGGCAGCACTAAAAATCTTCCCACGTGCAGACTTTCTTGTTGCAGTTTTGGCAATGTAGCGGACTTGGCTCAGGAGAACACAGAAGTTGCTGTTTTGATAGGCTGCCAAAACTTCAAGCAGCATAGCCAGAGAAGGGAAGCTTGGAAGCAACACCTGAGAGTCTTAAATGAGGATTTTCTCCATGCTGATTTTTTCTGCAAACCTGAAAAGAGGGAAAGACTGGTTAAAAATTTCAACAGAAGCAGTGATCAGTAGAACAGTGACAGAGAATTAAAATCTGAACTTCACCATGTTTGGACCTAAACTCAGTCTTGTATACCATATTATCTTTCTCCATTTCCAGTTTACATTTGCATTTATTCAATGATGTTAGTGTGACAGATGTTGTGGAAAGGACATTCTTTGCATTTGGAATTATTTGACATCAAGTAGCTAATTCCTATGATAATTTACTTAAATTTCATAAAGTATCAGCATTAGTTTAAGAATGTGGCGGGAAGTCCATAGAAAGATTAGAATGATAATTTTTATGGTTTCCTCTTCTTCCTTTTTGACATAAACCTGCTAGTTCTTGCACGTATTATGTTTTGCAATGATTGTCTTTGCACCTTTAACGAAGTGACTCTTTCTGACTCTTTCTCAGCATCTGTGGTTATGCTACTGAATTCTACCATCTCCATTTCTCTTCTCTTATTCCAGCATATTGAAGATCACTAGTGAGTCACGCATTCATGTTGCTGAAGAACATATGCACTATCTTTAAAATATAATATTGTCGTGGTTTAACCCCAGCCAGCAACTAAGTCTCTTTTTCTAAGCAGTCCTTGGAAGACACTGGGATTTTCTGAAAAGATTTAGATTTGTTTTGTCAAGTCTTAGTTTTGTCTTAAATGGTTGGGAAGGAAGTATAAAGAACAAAATGTGTTTTGAATTACTGTTGTTTTGAACTGAGTCCTTTTTTTGTGGATCCAAATAAGGAACTTTGATAGAAGAAGCAGCAAGACCTGAGCGAAAATAATGTTTATTTTAAATTTTAGCATTATTTTGATGGTGGCTAGATGAGACAATCTAGGTTTAGTCTTTGATCAGTAATATTTAATGTTATATAGGAGGTCAGTAATTTGCGTGGCCTGGTGGATATGATATTGATGAAGGTTTAAGTTGTTTATTTTCATATGACCTTTTATAGGTTACTATCCTGATTTAAGATATAATGGACTGTTCTGTGCACATATCTAAATGTTGTTAAACATATATAATTGGGAAAAAAGTTGTAAAATATGTCTTTTGGTAAAATTAAACATCAGAAGGGTAATAGTAGATCAAATACAAATTTTATTACTCTAGTAGTAAATGTGGGACCATTAATTATTGATTAGATTATTTCTCTATATCTTAGAGAGTGTGCCTTGTGGTTACTGTTTGTAACTTTGAATAGAGCTGTGATAGATCATTTGTTGTGTGAGATACTATTCCTGGCTGGAGGGTACAATTCTAAGATGAGCAGCGTCTATAGTATCCATTTTGCGGAAAAACTAAAGTTGTTCTTAATCATCCTTGGGCCTTATCTAAAAAGGACTGAATCAATGGCAGTCTTTTCACAGGAAGATCTGGATCAGATCCTAAACTCTTAAATCATTAGTAAGCTGCACATATGGAGTTAAAACCTTCAAGCAAATGTTTCTAATAACATATTTGTGTGCTCTTTTTGTGCCAAGAGCTTGTAGAGAGGAAACAAAGCAAGAAAACTCTACAATGAGAAGAACTGGGTTTCATATACTTGAATATTTGATAGGATGGTGCATCAGGCATTGTGCTGCTACTCCTCCTCTCTTTCTCTGACTGTTGAAGGGTGTTGTGGTTTTTGTATTTTTTGTCGTTCCCCCCCTTTCCCCCCCCTTCTGATTTTTAGGCTACCCTTTCCCTTTGCTTACTGTCCATTCAATTAAGACCCACTTTGGCTTAAATCAGTACACTCTTAATTGATCTGTGCTGCAGCCACAATTGATACTACTAGTACCTAGAAAGGTAGGTATGGAAATAGTGGTACTGATACAAAGTGGAGGTAATTTGTATAAACTTTTTGTTTTATTAATTTCAGTTACCCTGCACATGATTTTGTAGACTCAGCATTTTGCTTAAAAGCAAGTTAGCTGATGATCATTTGTCTTAGAAAATCCTGAATCATCTGAAATGGAATCAAAACAGGAATTTACCATGTAAAGTGGTATGCTCTTTTAATTATGCATTTACAGTGCAGAAACACAATCATAAGAGAGCAAAATTGATACCTTATGGAAGTTATTTCATGATTTATGAATGTAGATGTAAACTAATCTGAATCTATTTTCTGACACGGTTATTCAGCTTGACAATTCCTTTGTGTACTGGTTCATTTAACATAACCAATTATCTTTTGATTACAAATAGCTACGTTAGTACTAACCTTGTAAATATATGTCTTGCACTAAAAGACTACTGAAGTGTGGTATTTTAAATCTTTAGGAAGGAAAAGTGTGTACTGATGGATTGTGATATTTATTGGGTCATAATGTATTTAAATTTTCTTTAATGCATATGTTAGTGATTGTTTACCGTGATAAAGTGCATAGAGGTCTCTGCAAGGAGTTCTGCATGGAAAGAATTACCTCATGTCAGTGGTCGCTCCTCAATTAAAAGTTCCATTAGCAGATGATTCCTCCTTCTGGTTTGTGTACTGATTGCATTTTATTGCCTCTAAATCAGGTTCCTAGACAGGGAATAAATAAACAGTTAGAGTGTGTGGTAATGGTATCCTGATGTTTTTTCACAGTTGGGAACACCTACATCCATTTCAGTCAATTAGGTTTGGAATATTTACAGAAATTCTTTATTCTATTTGAACTGTCTTCAAAAATGACTAGTTTCACTGCTGTTAAAATACAGATTTATCTTAGAAGCATATCCAGAGGTTAGTTATATAGTAGTAAATGTTTCAGTTATTCAGAAGATTAGAACTTAAATAAGGAGATGTCTTCCTTTTATCTTCAATTCTTACTAAATTATGTTGAAGTTTGAGACAAGAAAAATCTATTAAGACTTTACTGGAACTTCAGTAGTGAATGATAACTATCAGTTATCCAGTGCATCCACAGGTATCTCTAGTACTTCCCTCTCCCATCCCTCAAAACCCCACAAATGACATTGATAGCAATTTATACCATGTACATGGCATAAGTTGCAGAGATAACTGTTCTATTAAAACAGAAAGTACCAAGCTGATGAAATGGTGGTTTTCTGCAAGTACCAACATTTCTGATGGACTCTGTTTTGGTAATAAAAATTCTTGTAATAAAATTAAATGTCCTAAATTCTTAGAATAAAAATCCTAGCATGACTTTCAATTTTTAAATTAAAAAGTAACTCAAGGTCATTAAACTTGATATTCTCCAATGGAGTCTTTGGAAGTGGATCCCTACATTTTTATGGTAATGTGTTCATGAGTCAGTCATGAGTTTGCTTTGTACTTATCACACACCTGCAACCCATTTCAGGTATTTACACTGACTGCAGCAAATTTGACAGGCAGGACCTTCGCATCCGAGTCTTGCTATCCCAAATCTCTGGAACTTCTATGAACTTGTACTTACTGACCTTCAAACTCCCAGTGAGTGGGAAATCAGAAGTAAAACTAATTTACAAAAGGCTTTATTTTTTCTGAAAAAAATATTTTTAAATCTGAAGATGCTAGCACTGCTGCAAGGGCTGTTAATAAAGCTTTGTCAGAAGCCTAATTACAGGCGTCTAGCTGTGGAATTCTGGACTCCTGCTTTTTTAAGAAACAGAAAAGGCATCCAGTATTTGAACAAAAAGTGCACTATGACTTTTCGCAGTTACATAGGGAAGATAATGTACCAGATTTTCCACTCCTGTGGTGATACGAATGCGTCTAGATGTCTCTGCTATTGTAGAGCTCAGAGAACTGAGAAACAGTGACTTAAAGCTACCAGGTAGCAGACATATTGCATTGTGACACACACCTGATAGAATTAGTTTTATTTTATCGTATTGGTGTTAGGAACAATATCAATTTCGTTTTGCTCACTTTAAAGCACCTTATTAAGTATATCTGTAAGAAATTATTTTATCTTAAAATTACTAAATGCTAGCTTTAAAAATGCTTCAAAAATACGAGTACATGTTAATTTTAATCTAACTTATATTTTTAGTTTTATCTTTTTCATTAGGATAGAAAAGGCTTTGCTGGTCCCAAAGGCTTTGTGAGTGTGACGAGATATTTCTAGGATATAAATAATAAGGTAGAAGGAAGTTATAATGGTTTTGCTATTTTTCTATCATTTTTATTAATGGTTCTGTACAGCTTTGAAGATCTATTGCACTCTGTAAGTACTAAGTATTATTTAATAGCAACTGTTTAAAATTGCTGAAATAGAAGGGGTTATGGTCTTGGGGCCTGATTAGGGAAATAACTGAATTTAAGCCCAGTCATTTACTTCCTCAACCCATAAGCTACTGTGTGTCTTTTTAGGGGTATGACTTTAGCATTGTATTGGTTTTAGAATACAGTTCTGGGTTGTAAAGGATTAATGGAAAGTAGGAGCAATGACTGATTAGTTATTTTTCTTAAGAAAGATTTTAGTTGAAATAATAAATGGGAGAATTAATTGTAGACCTGAAAGTGTAAGTAAAGGCACTAAAGCTGCCTTACAGTCAGGGAGGTTTATTTGGTTCATGTGTAAATTTGTTTACATAATTTGAACCTTATTCAGCATGTTGTAATGCTCATGTAAGCTCTACTATATATAGGTAATTGGTCTGAAATGACTAGACCAGCTTAAACTTTGTCCAGTTTTAAAACAAGGCACAAAGTCCTTTCTTTCTGAAGAGCGGTTTCCTTAATCTTGGAGTCATACCTGAACAGTACCTCGTGTGACCATGTAGTGCTTAAATAATATTGTGATAGTTACCATGTATAGTCCCAGTGGGATAGTATTCTCGTTATGTTGAAAACAAGAAAAAAGTCCTCCTTGCCCAGAGAACTGTGTCATTCTTCTTCCTTTCTTACTGTGTACTGTATACATCTGTCCTTCCAGCTGAGATCCTTCTTCCATAATATATTAAAGCTACTAATTACATGCATATATTCTGAAGGTTGCTTGCCTTAAGGAACCATTCCTTGTTCCCCCACATCACAGGTGTTTAATGAATGCATTCTGTATATTCGTAAGTATCTGAACATAGTATTTTTCACTTTAGGTGATGAAGTTGTGATCTGTGTCGCTGAAGTGAGTTGAAGGCTTTTGTAGTTAGACCATGTTGCAATCAATTATAGTTGAACTGTACTGTAATTGCAACCAGCTAATATTATTTAACAGAGAAACAATAGACTTCAGCCTGTGTGCTTTGTGTGTGAAGTCAGAACCTATTAACCACAGTAGGCTTTCTGTTGTTTTGCTCGTTTTTAATATTCTGGTGTGTTCTACAGGAATTCACACACAAAGGGGGGAGGTTAGTGTATGAAGTTCCCTTTACTGAATGCTATTTCTTCCATAGTGAAATAATTGCTCTCAGCCTTTTCACCAGAAGAAAACTTCTTTTAACCATTTATTAAGGGGAAAAAGGAAAAAAAAGGCTAGCAAGGCATCTTGAGATAATTGGGAAAACACTGGGGTGGAGTACCAAAAATAATTCATTACTGATAAACAGATTTGTTTGCTTTGTTTTGTTTAGTTGTTTCAGAAGCTTTTAAGTTATTTTAATGGTTATCTAGAGATGTCAAAACTTTGCCTAGAGAGCATCCCTAACCTACATGAGTTTGAAATAGTGCTGGGAAATCCAGGTTGGCCCTTTCAGCAGACATAACCTTTTAGCTACGGGGAATACATCACCCTATGAGCGTTACAGTGCTTGTGTGATTGCCCTTGGTGTAGACATTGCTGTCTCTGCTTCAGACTAGCCTCTTGCCCCAAGCTTGCATCTGCAAATTGCACTTCCATGAAAGTGGAATGCTAATACTCCCAGCCTTTCGAGGAGGCAGAGATATATAGGCTATTACGGTGTTTGCTGTCCTCCCCAGCCCCCATCTAAACATTAGAAACTAGAAGTCTAATGTCATATTTGACCACCAGTTGCTCCTTTCATGACTTCCTATCTGGGATTTGTTGCTTTATGTAAGTCAATTGGAGTTTATGGGACTGCAGGATAGAGACAATGAAGTCAAGTAAGTGGCTCGTTAGTTAGGAAATTTGGGATCGTGAACTCTCAGAATTCATCATAGAATGGCATTGGTCCCATAGGTGACGACCATAAGCGTTAAAGGAAACTTGCCAAATACTTGAAGTTTGAGAAGAGATTAGTTTTAAAATACATACTGGTTGAGCTTGCTGACTTTGATCTCTTGAAGCAGTGAATGAACCGTAACTTCTGACTTAGTCAAACAGAAGTCACCTCCCTCCAAGAACAAGCCAGTTTCTTCCATCAGCATTGTTGCTCATTGGCTGCTGGAAGGAAAAAAGAGGACTGCTGCTGTGGGGAGACCGTGACCTTATGTTGTATTAAAGTACATATATAAGTGTATCCTAACAGTGCAGCTTCATATTGCAGATAATTAATATGACAGCTCTGTAAGAGGTGGTCACTGTTCCCTTGCCTGTCACTGATGCTGGGTTCCTGGCTCCTTTGTGTTGATGTTGCAGAAGGCCAGTTCAGTGGGCAGAAACCTAAACTTAAAATCAGGTAACTTAGAGCTCCCCAAGACAATTCACTAAGGGAAAAAAGGGAAGGAGTGAATCTCCCCTTTTGGCCATTAGAGTAGCTGCAGTAAGAAAAATACCCATCAGGGTGGGCTTCCATGAGCCACTGACAGTGCTAAGGTTGTGCTCCCATTGAAACTGGGTATGTTCCTATCCACTTTCAGCCATAGCTGTGAGCTGGATCTGATTCTGATTTGAATGAAAGCTCAACTTCAGTGTCTGTGCCGTGTCCACCAACACCCACCCCACCCCCTCAAACCCAAAATGCAACGCTCCAAACAAAGCACAACTCATATAATCTGTAAATTTTGAACCTTATTCAGCATGTTGTAATGCTCGTGTAACCTTTTCTATACAACTACTCTACTTGCAACCAAACCCAGTTGAATCAGCAAGCTGATTTGTTACATTGCTCCGGCAGGAATGGGTGGAATCGCATCTTTTGGCAGCAACAGGTAGTTTGATCAGTTTATGCTGACTGAGAAACAGGGAAGTTAGGTGGAAACCGAAAAATAAAGTTTCAGTTTATTTAGTCCTGTTCAGTCGTACGCAGCATTTCTCAGCGTCTCTGTACAATACTGAAGCTGTAATGGTGTAATTTACCTCTTTGAAACAAAACCAAAGTTTATCATGATTTTATTTCCACAGTTTTAGTGCATTTTTTTCTTACACTTTATTAGGATAGCTTGACTTTCAAACTAATTAAAACGCTACTGTTCGTCTTGTTTCCAAAAATACTTTGGTTTTAATATTGCAATCACTTAGCTAAGAGAAGAAGGAGTAATTAAAGTTATTCTGAAGTTGCACAGTTTATTTACAAATGCATTATATAGTTTTTAGATGAAGTTATAAATGTTCACTTTGGAACTACCTGAAGATTAATAGTGATGCATTTGAAATGCATTATTTTTTTATTGATTCTTAATGTAGTAAATTACTGAAGTTATTTGGCAGCAAACAGAAATAGCCAGTGATGTTGTTCACATTTATTTTCCTGATAGCGTCACAATTTGCATTAATTGCATTGCAGCTGCACTCACTTATATTAAAAAGCTTCTACTATAATTAATCCTTTTTATTTCAAATCATTTTGGCACAATTTCTAGCAATAAACACTCATAAAAGACAGACACTTGAAAAATAACATACAAGTTTCTTCAATATACCTATTGCTGTTTTTTCCTGACAAGGAATTATTGATAGGCTTCTAGGATCAAGTGTTGCAAGTGGCTAAGACTTAAGACCAGTTTGAAAAATGCTAAGTGGATTATTTTGCATAAAAAATAGACAGGTTTTGAATTTGTGTAATTAACCTGTGTTTAGAAAATACCTTGATTTATGTCTACATTTGTATTTCAGTTGCATACATTATGGAAATTTAATTTATAATCCATTTAGCTGATGTGATCATAGTTTTTAGTGCTATCATTTATTAGTCCTTGTATATTAAATGCTCTAAAGGCTTAAACCTGCCTTGTGTAAAAAATTACACCTCTGCATTTACATTTTATGAGTCATAGATGGAATTCCATTTTAAATTCGGGTAGCTTTGATATATTTAAGGAATTACAATGGCTTTATTGTTACTAATGCAGGAACAGCAAACACTGACCTTATACATTGCAAATTAATGATTTATCCCTCTAGTTTGCTTTTAAAGTCAACTATACAAATGAGGATTTTGACTTCTACACCTTGAATAAATCATACAGCTCTAAATATAATGCACCCTTTGGCTTTGAACTCGTTATTCTCAATTCTTTCTGCAAGGTCTAACTCACCTCGTAGAAATGTTCTTTCAGAAGTTTAAGGAATTGTGTATATTTTTCTTAACATCTTTGTTGGAACACCGTTGAGTGGTTACAGCTACATTTATTATTCTTTCTTCCTTTTTTTGCTCATTGTGCTTCCTTTTCTAAGTTTGCAGCAGATTATGGAGGAATTCAGTAATGCCAAAACACTGCACTTGAAGAGTAAAAAGAGAACAAACGATGTTATGTTGATGATGCCTTTTCTGATCAGCCTGGCAGTGATATTAATGATACTATAAAGATTTGCTTGTCATTGTTAGAGATGCTGATGGGGCAAACAAACTGGATAATAGGAAAGGCTGTGCACAGACAGCATGTTTCAGGAATGTTTTCCTAAAGGCAACGGTCTTTTATTTTTCCTTTATTCATGTAAGCTTTCTTTAAATGATGTCATACTTTCTCTTTTTAGCTCTTAAATTTCCATCTCTCCTTTTGAGAGCTACCATAAGTACTTTTTTTCTTCCAATCAACAAGAAGTTCTTATTATATGAAAAATATACAAAGTTGCTTTGCCTTACATTGAAATGTGGTCATGCAGTAGGTCAACTGAGAGTGGTATTGCTGGAGTTTGTGCATTTTTGTAATTCTTGAGGAAACTCTCAGTTTACAGTAAATATATGTTTTTCAGGAGTGCTGCATATTCAGGTCAGGTTCATTTTTGGTTCAGTAATCTTTTGACAGGTTTAACAGTGTCAGGCATAGGAAGGATTGGACATGATACACATGTCCATACCAGTCATAAGTGGTAAGCTCTTGGCTTGGAAATTAGGATGGTTTGATGATGCCATTAAGCTGTAGAATTCACCAAAAATATGCAGCAGTGAATCTGTATAACATGCAAGAGAACCAGTTTCTTTGGATTAGTTTAAAATGTACTGGGTTTACATAGCTATTTTTAAGGGGCAGACTATTTTACATGTAGCAATTGACATGAATGGAAAAATATTGCTTGTGACAATGCTAATGGAGGTAGAGATGCAAACTTTTTTTGGAAGATGTTCTTGATGCAGTTGCATTGTCCTTTGGCAAACCTTGCTCTTCTTGCTAATCTACGCAATTGATACACTTCCTGTTTGCTATCATACTTCGGACAAGAAGATTAATGACAGATAAGCAGTGACCTTATATTTTAAATCACCACATAATTAATTTGTAAAATTTGGGAGCTTGGTATTTCACAAGGATATTCAAATTTCAAACTTTGGATGAATATTTTTAAATTCATGCAGTAGCTGGGCTATTGCCACACCAGAAGATCGTATTTAAGCACCAAATTAAGAAGGAATTACCAAAAAGTTGAGAAATAGACAATAGTGTTCAGAATTCCTGCAGGTACAACAATAAAATCTAATGTGCTTTTAACTGCTTTGTTTTTCAGGCTCTTTATGAAAATATGCTGGTGGAGCTGCCATTTGCTAGTTTTTTCCTCTCAAAATTACTGGGGACAAGTGCTGATGTTGACATTCATCATTTAGCTTCATTAGATCCAGAAATGTACAAAAACTTGCTTTTTCTCAAGAGCTATGAAGGGGATGTGGAAGAACTTGGACTAAACTTCACTGTGGTAAATAATGACCTTGGGGAAGCACAGGTAAGAATGGTTTCCGCTTTTTTTTTCTTTTATGTATGACTGATGAATCATTATTACCCCTACTAACTCATTTTTTAATTTAAAAGTGATAGGAAACAACTGTTAAAGGTGCTGTGTGTTGTGAGGCATCATAGGGTTTCTGAGTTAATATTTGGAGTAGACAATAACTAATTGTGTACTTAAAAAAATAACTTTTGATGATGACTTATAGGTCTGGTCTTTTAAGTACTAAACTACAGTGATTATTTTCTAACAGTCATACATGAAAAGTTCTATTGCCCAAGATAATTTCTTGAATAAAATATTTTACATTGTTTCTTTGATTGCACTTCAAATAATTGCAGAAGTTAGATGATACGTAAAATATAGAAGTACTGCCTGGTTTTGGAATCAGAGTTACGAATCAGAATGGTTTTAAATAGTAATGATGCTTTATTGTGCAATAAACATTGTCTCCTTTAGCTGTAACTTTCAAAGTAGAGGGCCTGAAGTTAGACCTTAATTTTTTTTTTTTTTTTTTTTTTTTGAGGGGCTGAGACACCAGGTGAGTCAGAGGGGAGAAATGGGTGTTCAGTGCTTCTAAAAAGCAGTTAGCTAGGTCCTTAAGTATAAGTTTTTAATGCAATTGTACTGTATAATTTGATTATGGCTTTTATTTGCTCTGTTGTCAGTACTAAAGATCACTTATGCTCATAGTAGAAAATAAATGTCACAAGAGCTTGAAAAGTGTGCCTTTATGTGCTGATACAGTTAACTTCCCTTAGTTAAAGTCTTTTGTATTGCTTCCTCTCTCATTTTTTGAGGATTTAAAATTGTGTACTACTTATGGTCTACTTATACTTGATTATGGTATTTAATTAATAATTGCATCAAAAAAGTAGACTTGACCGCATTGTGACATGCAGCAGCATCTGAATTCAGCCTTGTTCCTTGTGGAAGAAACAGACTATAAAAGGGAGTAAGCAGTTCTCTTGGGTTTGCGTGTTGGTCAGAGAAGCCTGGGACTGTGCACATCTACATCTCACAGAGGCAGCAGCACCACTGAGATGCAGCAGCTAGTCCTCGAAACTGTTATGTTGAGTTCTCTACTGCTGCTTAAATCATAGCAAGTTTGGTGTCCAAGACTTTGTCTTTAACAGCATCAGGCTCGGACTTTATCTTTACTATTCTGTCATCCATTTCCTGTCATTCTGGAAGATCCCAAAACCTGGATTGTATTACAATTTTAAAATAGTATTCTCAGATTTGGGGTTCCTGAGTCATGCTGAAAGAGAGAGTCAACAATTGCCTGATATAAGTAATGTTTCATGTTAAACATATGCCATGTGTCATTTTTTTCCCCTGGGTTACACTCCCTATATGAAAACTTCTGACCTAAACTGTCTTCAGAAAAACACTCAAAAACTTTAAATATAGGCATGTGATACAGATGTATCAAAAAAGCATGTTCTTAGAGCGCCTACTGTATCGTACAATACTGTACAGTAGAGCACCTGCTCTGTTGTACCATGTGCTGTAAGTGACTGATACTGAATTGAGTTCTGTAGGATCCATGTGTTTGGTTAGTAGGTTACAGAGCACACAAGATGGCAGTTTCCAATACAACCTAGGATTTTCTAGGGAGAAAAAAAAAAAGTTTGTTGTTTGTATTCCAAAGCCATTCATTTAAATGCACTTAAAGTAATAGTTTTGTTGATTGCACCTAATACAAATCCTGTTTAGTCTCTAATTAAAAACAAAAAGGAGCTACTATTTTCTGGAGAGGTTTTGGTTTCCATACTTTACACATCTACTGTGTATGTCCTTAAAAATTAGCCACACAAGTTAGAACCTGCCTCAACAAGTAAGGTAGAAGGACATAGAAAAGCGAAATAGCTTAGAAATAACACAAAAGGATATCCAAGTTAGAGATGTTGCCAGCTCTACCTGCTGCAACAAAAGCTTGTGAAAAGTGCATTCTTGCCAAGAAGCCTAATTTGTTTGTTAAAATTCTCTAAGGGCTATGGCTAGTATTATCAAGACTTTTGATTTTTAATTGCTCTGCATAACTTCAAAAGGAAGATCAAATATAATAGTCAGTTTCTGAGTAACTAAATGAAATGTAAGTTAAATTAAATATTCTGATGCTGTTTTGCTTTGTTTATACTTGGAGAGAACACTATCTGTAAAGTATTAACCATATTTTAATGAGACTGCATGTTAGTGTAGTTCAGCAGAACTAATTGGTTCTTGTCACTGTCTTCTGTGTTTTAATGCAACAAGTTACTTTTTATATTTCATTTCATTACCTTAATAAACCTCATATGGATAAATACATTTTGTCTGGTATTGGACTCATGTAACCATTGCATACTAATTAATTGTGTCAAGGTAAGGCTAATTCACTTTGGGAAAAGAGCTTAATTTGCACTCCTTATGTTGAATGTACATTATCTGTAGTTTTCAGCTAAACAACCACTTTAGTGTCTAATAAATTAGTGCCCAATAAATGCATCATAAATCTATCATTGTAAATAGCTATCCTCATGACAGTGTCCATCCAGCAATTGTGGCACAAAAGCATTATCTGCAATGAAAGACACATTCAAAAGGGGCTCTATTGCCTCTGTCAGTAGCAGAAGGTAGAAATTCTATTATCAGCGTATTGATTCCAATCCTGTAATGTGCTTTTAGATCCCATTAAACTATTGTCAAAGTGCATTCACCAGAAGTTGAAAAAGGTACTTAATAATTTGCACATTAGACCTGCTAATTAGGGGAGCTGTGCCATCAACCTTATCTTCCAACCCCAAATAGCTTTAGCTTTTGATAAAGAATTATCTAATGCAGTGCTACCAGCCTACATTTCAACTGTTGGATCTGCTGCATAAAATGGTGGCCAATAAAAAGTCTCAGAAGAATGTTAGCCTATAGTTACAGGTGCCTTCAAGTAGCTGTGTATATTGATTTTACTTTTCCTTTTATCTTGTAGATTAGATGGTGATAAAATGGTTATAAAATGCTAATAATATGTGTAAGGTTAACAAATTCAGAAAATACCTCCTCTTTTCAGACCTCCCTCCCCCGTGCCCCCTCTCTCTCAATGAGGAAGGTGAGTTGTGTGGCTGTGCAAGGGAAGAGAGGAAGATTGAAATATGTACTCCTCTTCCTTCAAAAATGTTAGATTCTGTACTCTAGCAAGTCTTCTCAAACATTGAGTCTTGTGATTACATGGATTGGAAAAGTTTAATATGATCAGAAGACTCCACAGTCAGAAGGCTCCATAAATCAAGTGTAGAAGCACAAATCCACAGAAAAGCACTATGATATATATGGCAGCAGTTTCTGTGAAATTGGTATAGTACACCTTCTTTGGCTTTTTAAACAGATGTGAATGCCATTGCTGTTACTGAAAATACGTTGACTCACTAAAGGAGAGTTCTTTGCCTTGAAATTTCCCTGAGAGAAAATTTTGAAGCCTTAAAAATAGTTCTGAAAGTTCCTGTCTTGGCAGCTTCTTTACTAGGATACAGTGGCTTACCTGAATTATTTTGGAGGTTTTTCAGAAGCAAAATTTTTAATTTGAGGCTGATCATTCTCAGGCAGATTTATAACACTTACGGCAAATGCATTCTTAGGCATTCAAATGCAATCTTCTACCTGGAACTCCTGCCTGAACATCTGGAAGGCAGATGACAGGGAAAGAAAGAAAACCTTTATCGACTTACTTTCAGAATGGGGAAAAACTTCAGGGGTGATGTGAACAGAAGTGATCAGAGTTCAGGAGAAAAGATGGAATATTTTCATCTGTCCTAAAACCAGTTTGTAAGAGTTCTTGACTATCTATAAAAGTGCTTTTTGAAATTGCACTGGAGATATATGTCTTAAATCTTCATACACAAAAAAAGAATACCTAGATGACAGGTCCCTTATTCTTTCCTAAAGTATTTCCCACTTTACCCTCTAAATATTACCTTTTTTTCCATTAACTTGGGAAGGAGCTGCTACTGCCAGATCTGTGTGAGCAGCAGCTAGCATTAAGTTTGTCTACCAACAGGCACTTGCTGTTTTCACATTGCTGTAATCACTTTACAGATAGACTTTGTGTGACTGATGATTATCAGTAAGCCAGAAGAGAAGTCTCCTGAATTCTGCTTGACAAATACTATGTTATTCACTGTTTTGCTGATTTTTAGTGTGTATTTATTTCATTATTATGCTAATGTTCAAAATAGTAGATATAATAACTCAAAATGATTGTTTGAACTGTTCACTTGAACTGCAACCATATATAAAATAGATGTAAATTTTTATTTATTTTTTTTTTTACAAACTGTTGTGGTTTTCTTAAATGAGAATATAAATTTAAGTTGATCACATTTTTTTTTAGTATGTACCTGCAGAAACATATAATTGAATTTATAGCCAAGAAGACCCGAAGTGCATGCAACTGTGGTTCCGAGTGTACTTAACCTTCAGTCAGAGGCCTAATGCAATACTTCTGTCCACAGTACTAAAAAATGCAAAGCACCTTTTCTTGCAGATTTTTAAAAACATGAGACTTTTTGATCCCATTTTGGTATTTCCCCTTCATTTTGAAGACATATTCTGTGAGTGTGGAATCAAATTCAGTTTTCTATGGTATTGTCTGAATGATCTGAATACTTACATAAATAATATGTATGATTTGATTTCTTTTAAAATATGTGATTTTGATAATGAACCAAGTTAAAATTATTTTTTCGTTTGTTTAAACTTAGATCTACAAAATAGAAAATAAGGTGATGGCACAAGTCTGCACGTTTTGGGTAACTTTCTGTTCTTGCCCATCCTGTGTAACCTGTGTTGTTATCTTGCACCATCTAGTGGCAAAAATTGGATGGATAAAAATAAAAGTGCAATCTGATAAATCTTTTAAGATGTAATAAATTGTGTTGTGGCCTTTTTGAAAAGGAACTCTTCCAACAATTATTCCTGACATTTAGAATTAAGTGGGAGTTGTACAATAGTTACTTTAAAACGCCATGAAAACACTGAATGAGTAAAAAGTGAACTCCATTGACATTTACTATAGTTTTACTGCTACCAAGTGTTACTGTTTTCTGTCTTCTGTTTTACATCCATCTTAGCCTTTATGGCATAATATATTTATTATTCCGGCTACATTAGCCCTTTTGTTTCAGACTGTGATGATACTTTGACAAAATGGTGATCTCACATTGATAAACTCTGAAAATGGATAGTTAGATCACTGGAAAACCCCAGGAAATTGGGTTAACTGAATGCTGTAGTCTTACTTGTGGCAATGCAGGGTTGTGGGGAGGAAGGAGGCCTACAGAAGTGTTGCTGGATCAGAAATCAAGGTTTGCTACTTAAAAACATAAAAATAAAAGGAACAATAGGATTTAAAAAAACATTTTTTCCTATTTTCTAAAAGCAGTGGTCAAGAAGAGTACAACACATTCTTCCTGCAAATCAGAGAAAAAAATTATAGGGAGAGAGAATAGCTTTTATTATACAATGAATACAGCTTTCCCGACATCTTTAAACCACTGTGGAGACAGTACTATTATAATGCAAACATAAGCATAAATTAATCTATGTCCTGATCTTTGTTTGCTGACCTGCAGGGAAAGTTAGACGTTTTACTTGACCCAGTGCTGGGATGAATCTTAAAACACAGCGGTTTTCTAGAACACCCTGCCAGTAGTTCCCTTTTGCTATTTTAGGAAGTCAGTTCAAGCATCTTTTTGTGTAAATACTGAGCTCACAGAAATTATTGTACACAAATGGAGTAATACCTATTAGTTAGTTGATTGTTGGTGTCTGTATTCTTAAGAGAAGCTCGATGAGTTAGGTGATATAAATATGCTTTAATATGGCCAAATTCAGTGTGTCCGTGCCTCAAAGAGAGGAATTGTATTTGGTGAAGTAGTGACAAAAGAACAAGTAATTATGCAGTTCAAAGAAAATTTGTAAGTGAGCAGATAGCAAAGTATTAATAGTGTTGAGGTTTCAGCAGCGATCTGTTCATGTGGAACATCATTGGTAGCTCTGATCCTGTAACACCGAAGAGGACAGGAATTTAAATAATAAGTAAGAGAAAGCTTTCTGATCTTGTTAGGTTTTGTAAAAGGGTATTTTATAGGAGGAAATTAAAGGAACTTATTTTAGTTCAGTGAAAAAGTCTCTGGGAAGATTAATAAGGTTGCTGGCCGTAAGTAATACATCATGGATATCATTGAGGAGGAAAGAAAGAGCTGGTTAAGCTATCGGACAATATTGAAATAAGAGCAATGGGTATGAACAAACTTTACCCATTAGACTTGAAGTGGAAATTAGAATGTTTCTAATCATTAGATGAATCCAATTATTGACTAACTTTCCAGTAACAATAGTAAAACTACTATAGGGGGATGAAACAGTACATTCCTAGACCGCATTGTTGCCTGCAGTAGCAGAGGAGAAAGCTTAGCAGCGCAGGGGCCCCTTCTCGTCAGGTGTTTCCACTGTGGTATGGATCACGTCCATACTCTATTAATGCTCCTTGTGGACTTCATCAGTAAAAATATCCTCACCCTTGGGCCAGTCAGTGGCACCAGGTACTACCTGGTACTACTGGCAGTCAGTACTACCGGCACACAGACATGGTGGAGGATTGATGAGTTTTTGTTACTGTAGGCGTAACAAAAGCAAGAAGCTTGCAGCTGAAGGATTAAAGTGGGAAGTAAGACATATTTTTAACACCTGTTGTAATTCAGGTTGTTGTAGCTTATCAAGGAATACTTCATCACATGGAGTCTTTACGCCAGGATTGCCTGTCTCTCTAAAAAATGTGCTCTAACTCATCTATGGATTTATTGAGTTAAATACAGGAATCTCTAGACAGAATCCACTGGCCTGTGTTATCTGGGAGGTCAGATTCACCAATCTTAATGTTCTCTTTTGGCCTTAAAAAGCTATGAATCAAGTAAAAATCAGAATGCTCAAAAGCACTGTGAATTTTTAATCTTACCATCTTGTATTTTGCTTAGTACTAGAACAGTTCACATATTAGGTAGCATGTTACAAAAGAAGCTATTCACGTGTTTAATTCTCTGTGCTTTAAAGATGTGGTCGTTACCACAGACTGAAATGCACAGTTGTTTAAAAAAAAATAAAATAAAAATTGCTGACTCCACTGTAGAAAAGCAAACGTTTTTTGGAATGGTTCAGAAGGTGTCATTATCTCAGCTTCTCAGGTTTTTTAATCGTCTTCTTAGTACTCTAATAATCCCTTCCAATTGGGCTGCTACTCATCAAAATTAACCTCATGCAGTAGAAAATGTAAAGGTCTTTAGTGTTTTAATAACAACTACCTTTGATCCTAGTTTATATATTAATGCAATTACAGTATCTTTGGTTTTGGGGTTTTTCATTACAAATTCTTCCATGATGAGGTATCTTGGTGTACTCGAAGGACAAAAGTTAAGCTTCTCAGTAGAAAAACAAGGTTTAGGCTTGATTTTTTTGTTTGTCTGTTTTTTTTTTTTTTTTTTACTTTTGTTGAAAGTACTGAGCATGTATAACTTGGATTTTCAACAGTAAGAATTGTGAATGCTTATCATTCTGTAAATTAGGCTTGTATCAGAATCTTAATTTTGACTCAGCAGACATTGCTTTTACCCTAATGTTGATCCTGCAGAATTCACCATCACCAGTTAAAGAAGAGCCTAGCCAGTCAAGCCCAGCTTTTCTGATCCAACTGGAAGGAGCGCGCTCTGTGTGAGCGTGGTGCTTATACAGGCTACTCTCTCCTCCAGGGCATTTAATAGCATCAGTGAAGCTAGGGGCGAGCTTGCCAAGGGGAAGATTTTCACCTCAGTTTCTGTCTGACTTGCAGTGGTGAATTTAGTATTACATGCTGTCTCCTATAAAAGAACTCTGACTTTGCTGAATCTGCTTTCTGGTAATAAACCACAGGGGCATGCGGTCAGCTGCATTAGCAGCTGGAGGTCTAGGTCTAAAAACTGGATGTCTAGAGTGTGCTTTTATGGGTAAACAGAAAAAACCCTACCTTTATAACTTGTCATAATATTTTATCTTATTTTGAGGTGAATATTCTTCACTATATTCTAGTAAACTTCAAATATATACCTCACTTACTAGAATGTTTTGCAGTTCAATTTTATGGTTACAGCACACAATTAAAGTTTACCAAGGTGATGAAAATTGTTATGTTTATAGGTGGTTGAGCTGAAGCCAGGTGGAAAAGATATTCCTGTTACCAGCGCTAACCGAATCGCATACATCCATCTGGTGGCAGACTACAGGTTAAACAAACAAATTCGACAGCATTGCCTTGCCTTCCGTCAGGGACTGGCCAATGTTGTGAATCTTGAATGGCTTCGAATGTTTGATCAACAGGAAATACAGGTATTTCTGCTTAAAACTGCAGAAAACAATTGCTTTAAACAGAAATAAATGCTAATTTCTCCCTGTAATGTAACTGTCTAATTTCCTTCACTATTAGGTTCTGATTTCTGGTGCCCAGGTTCCTATTAGTTTGGATGACCTTAAATCTTTCACAAACTATTCAGGTAAGCATATTTTACTTAAACAAAAAAATGTGTTATGACTGACTCAGAAGTAAATAAACTTGCTTTTTATCGTAGCTTTTAGAACAAAGTTGTAGGGTCATTCTTGTTAACTTTGGTTGTTAACTTTGGCCAAACTCTCTAGACAGGCCTGAATTTTGGAAGATTGGGTAAAATTGCAACCTAATTTTATAAATGCTGGGAAATATAGGTATACAGTTTATTTTATTCACACACTTAAGTACAAGTTTATAGCTGGATAATTAGAGAACATGTAATTCCTTTTCTAAATGGGTGTTAGTCAATGTTTATGTCTGGTTGCCCTGAAAATAAGTCTGCAAATGACTTTGGGATAGTTGTTTCTACCACCTCATTCAGGTACTTAACCATTTCTCAGATGGCCTGAAGAGAGAGCTTGTATTTTTTCCTTGTGAGGAATGTAAGGTATCTTGCTTCATTTTTCCCTGCATTTATCATGAATGTAATCAAAAAGTAGCTACTATATCATCAGTTCACATCCGAACTTATCTCAAGGTAAGTTGATGCATTAAATAACATCCTGAGTCTTGCAGATTTTGCAGACTCTTGGCGTAAAGGTAGTAATCCAAAGTTACTAGGTAAATGCTAAACTAAATATAATTAATTTAAAATAAATAGGATTAGGTGAAGAAAACTGCAGTTAAGAAGCTGAGGGAGATAGTAGCCATAGGTAAGCAATGAATGAGAAACTGAAAATGCAGTGATCAAAGAGATCTATAGATACTGGAAGTCAGCAGCATAAGCCTGCTGGTTATATTTTCCCCAAGCTTTTCAAGATTGATACTAGGTTTTCTGAAGAATTTATTTCTTACATAAAACTATTCTACCTATAAATCATTTAAATCTCATTATAGGTGGTTACACAGCAGACCATCCTGTAATTAAAATATTCTGGAGAGTTGTAGAAAGCTTCACTGATGAAGAGAAACGCAAACTACTCAAGTTTGTAACAAGCTGCTCTCGACCGCCTCTTCTGGGGTTTAAGGTATATATCTTCCTGACTTCCTGGCAAGTTTCTGTAAATATTACAGGTTATGATACAAGCTTTTCTTGTCTGTAGGACTTTACAATTTGAGAAGAATGTTCCTCTGTGACTACAGAAACAGTTTTGATGTTTGCATTTGTGTGTATAATGAGTATAGTTTTAAAATATTTAATGAAATGTTGTTCTCTTGTTTTCTATTTTAACTGCAAAATCTGATAAGCCTACAAACACATTGGTTAGAGCGCTTACTCTTTCTCATGGAAGATCCTTGCTACCATTTCATGTTACTGAACCCAAGCAGTATTGCTACCAGTTTCAAGGTAGAGTTAAGAATAATGTCTTTTAAATCAGGCGAAAGAGGATTTGGGATATAAAAGCAGCTATTAAATTTGAACCTCTTAAATTAACCATTTGAAGTGGGAGATGCATTGTGTTACCTTCTAATTACCATTTATCTGCTTATAGGGTCACAGGTCATTACCCTTTGTATCTAAATATTTTGCTGCTGTTTTTAGATTGCTATTGACAGTGAAGCTTAAGTATGAAGAAAACTTTTGTCTACTGCTTATAAAACTAAAGAGAGGCTGAGGTAAATTGAAAACATTTTGAAACTAAATTCTGAGGATATTCTACCCATGAGTTTCAGCTGGGCTGCAAAATTCTGACTAAGAACTGGCCATGGACTTAATTGCCTCTAAAATGTGGGAACTTTCAATGCTTTTCTGTAAGAAAATAAAAGAATAAATTGCTTCACAGCAACACCATCACCTTTAGTGCAGTGGTCAACATTATATTTACTGTTGTACTATTTAGTAAAATTAATACAACGGTGGGCTTATGTGGAACAAATAGAGGCATTGCGTCATCCAGTTCCTTACAAGTAAGAATAAGATTTGTTGCCAAACAAAATTTGAGTACGTGTACTTAATAAATTCTCACATTATAAGGTACTGTGGTACAATATTTAATTAACAGTAGATAGTAACTAATTTCCTACATTTATTAGGTAAAACAGGTAGATGCACCCATAAGAAATGAATGCAGGTATTGTGTAAGTCCTGAAGGTTTATTAGCTGTTCTGTAAAATAAGTGGTGTTGAATGAACATTTTCTCATTATAAAAATACTTCAGGGACAGATACTAACATTTTATATAGGAACAAGGAATTCAGATACACTTAATAGTCTGGAGGTGGAAACAACACACTTGGAATTTTGCACAAGTTTTTCTTGAATCTTACTGTGGAAGTTCATTCTGGTGGGGTTTTTGGGGGGTTTTTGTTTGGGTTTTTTTATCAGCATTTAAAAAATACTTGAAAGGCAAATGCTAGAGGAATTTCTTCTCAGCTCTAGGAATTGGGCCCTTTCTTGTGATGTGGCCTGGGGGTGACACATGATAAAGATGTCAGAAGTAAAAAATGAAACAAAAACCCCCACCTTCCTCTTCCATGCACACAGCTTAGATTTTTGTAGTACTTATCACTGTTTTTTTCATATTAAATTAAACAAAATTAATTCTAGAATTTTCAAACTTCCGATTAATTTTTTCAAAAATACAGTTTTCCTCTGCAAAACAAACAAGAAGACACTCCAGTATTGAAATCACAGTGGTCTCAGACACAGACCTCTGACACTTGAATGATTTAAAATACCTAAAAGCATACATGGGTTGTGATACAGTAGTATGTGGATCACTTGCTAGGGGTGATGAAAGAATGCTCCCAGTAGTTTAAACGGTGGTTTTTTTCCAGGCTGCAGAGCGATTTTGGAGTGGAAGAGTTGTTTCTAGTGCCACATTCTGCAGGGAAGCACGGCCCTTTTCCCTTGACTTCCACCTATCCCGTTATACTGCAACTTCACGTTCTCTTCCCTCTTCAATCCTTTTATTTTCCTATTTCTTTGTAAGCTGATATGGGTATGCGGCACTGCCATTGCAGCGTGTGATCATTTAAACCTCCCTTTGGTACAGTTGTTCTGTAACCCTCTGTGCAGTCTTAGCCTCTGCACAGTCCCTTCAGCTGCTGTAGCAAGTGCTGTGTGGTGCTGTTAGCTGGTGGATAGGCAACGTATCTTCAATATCTATAACATATAGCTCAGTTACACTCCTTTTATAGGCACCTAGGAGAGGAATTGGCACTTTCAGTCGATAATTTGTCTGCTCCACGTGTCTACTTCAGGATGAAATGAATCATGTCTTAGGCTCCACAAAACGTACTTACTAGATCCCCTTCAACAGAAAAGAGTGTCTGGTGTGACTAGATTTGGATATGGAGACAATGGAGATGGCTGTTTAAACACATGAATCCTACCTAGGGTATTCATTGATTGATTTGTGTGATCGATTATTTAAAAGCCTGCAAGCATTTCTCTTGAACTCTCCAAGTCCATGTGAGTATCACTGTACCATACTCTTAGCAACAAGCAGGATTTTATAGGACAGTGGGAAGGACAATTAGAAAACTGTGGGGTGAGACCAAGCTAGAACAGTGCGCATCAGTCATGTAATAAAGGGAGAATTGGGAAACAATTGTATGGAAACAAAGTAAACAGAAGTCTCCATTTGTTGTCATCCTTTTTAATTACAAGGGGAGAGGAAGAAATGCAGATGTAGCTACCCAGCTTTGAGGTGGCCAGCGTGACATTTGAAGAGATGGAGGAAGTGAATCAAAAGTCTAAAAATACTAAGGCTGACCATGACACATTAAAAAAGAAGCCAAATGTGGAAAGCTGAAGTCTGTGTGTGTACTTGGGAGATAGGCCCCAACCTGACTTTAAAATACTTGGCTTGGAAAAAATGGAAGTTAAATAGTCATCAAATTTTCAGCATGATAGCAGTAAGTTAAAAGATTAATTCACTGTACAATGGACTTGCGAGCTCAGCCACATGTAACAGTCTTGGCAACAGAAAGCAGAGTGAGAAGGCATTACTGCTGCTTTGCTGGGCAGCACTGAGCGGGAGTTCAGTCAATACTTGGATGGTGCTTGCAGTAGCATCTTGTTAACATGGATTTACCAACAAACCAGGGTTTTGCCAAAAAAGGAAGTAGGTAACTGGTATTGTCATCGGCAGTAATGTCTTGGTAGCCTGTGACAGTGTGGTGTTTAGAGCTTTGAAGGCGAAGCGTGTGAATCTGCAGGAGTGCTGAATATTATTGGCCAAATAACTGTCTGAATATATTTATGTTGATGGTAGACATTCACACAAGGTATCTTCAAAATCTATTTACAGTTTTAATATGTGTACTGTATTTTGCTGAGGGGAACACATTTTCTGTTTCTCGCTCTGCAATGTTCTGTACACTTTATATTGTGGAACCTTCACATTTCCTTAAAGTTGGTGCCTGTTAATTTAAGATAAGGAAATGTCTTGACACTCGTAGCTTATCGATAGCACAGTCTAACTTTGCATCATTTAAAAATCTTAAACTCTCACTGCCAGATTCAGACTCAGAATAACATTTACTAAAGCTAATTAAAGTTTAATAAGTTTAATAAATGTGATTGTTACGGACAAAAAAAAAAAAATCATTAAAGCGTGGTTGAAAATTGTTAAGTTCCAATCAGGTCACATAATAAATTGATGATACTTTTCACTTCCAAACTATTGCAGTTTCCTGCTGTACAGTATTTAATTATGCAACAAATGGTGCCCTTGGCATGACATTTCAATTTAGAACTTCATTTTTCCATTTTTAAAGCTAAAGTAGGGGAATTCAATTAGCATTTTGAAAGGAACACTAAAAATGCAGCATTTTAGCCATGAAATACTTTTAAGGCCTCCATTTGAACAATAATTTAGCTTAGAATCTCATTGACCTTTTGCCTTTGGAGCTGGGATTTTTTTCCAGTTTCTAAAATCAGAACTGCTTTACCTCAGGCAAGCATTTGATAAAATGAATACTTTCTTGCCAGCAAAAGCAGTGCTTTAGAGGTAACAAATAAATATATTTTTCACTATACCCTTTCTCAGAAGAAGAAAAAATCAGATATTATTAAAACAATTAAATATTACATACAAAATGTCTTAAAAGTCTGTTCCTCAGATCAATAGCTATCACATCAGAGGAATAATCAGGGTTTAACAAGTTTATATCATTACAGACTCACTATGCACATCAATATCATCCCAGTAACAGCTGAGTGACTTTATAATCACTCTGTGAAGAAATACAAAGTATAATTGTTTTAAATAAAATTAGATTTTTATTTGGAGAATATAAATTACCTCTTGATTCAGAGTTCTAGACCATGGTAGTGTAAATACTTGCTTAATCTTACATGTGAACAGATCCACTGAAGTCATTAGTACTGTTCGTCTTGAAATTCATGAATTGTAGGCTTGCTGAAAGATTAATTTAGACAGAAATCCCTTTAGGGCAAGAAATGCCTTTAACATTGTATCAGATGATATTAAAGAATATATGAAATATACGATCGTATATGGTGGTGAGTAGAAGGAAAATGATGGCTTGATACTCATCCACTTGAACTTATTTTGTATATCTGGGGTATGCTAACAAACTAAAGCTCTAGAAGGAAAACACTGAAAGGGTATGTTTGATCATAGTTTTTTTATTTGTTTGGGATTTTTTTTTGATGTCAGAGAAAGAAACTGATGTAGTACTGTAGCTTTATAAAATTTGTTCTTAGGTCTGGTCACTTACTCATGCTCTCCTCAGAGCATCACTTTAACATGACAAATAAATGCTCGTGTAGAATTTGTGCGTAAAACTGGAATACTTTTGAACTTGTAACAGAAGAATGTTGTAACTGGCATAGCACATCACTTCATTAGCTAGAGCGAAATTGCCTTTATTGGGATTTTTGTGTATATGGAAACAACATCTTCCCTGCTTGGAAGGAAGAAAACAACTCAGAAGAAGCTGTGTCATTATACAATGACAAATACTATATGTCATTCAAACATGATAGAACATCCTTCTCCATTTACCTCCATTACTGCTAGTGGTCTGTTGTTCCCCGTGTTCGGCATGTATTTCACTGTCAGAAAACTTCAGTGTAGCAGGAAGCCATCATTTTCCTGTTCTTACAGAATAAACAGTATCCATGGGCATTTGGGAGGCTTTGTAAGGAGGAGAGTCTGAAGTTGAGAGTCCCAGTTGTTTATCCCAAACACAGCAAAAAAATTCTTGCATGCTGCTGTATTATTTTTTCCATTTCGTGTTTCACCGTTTTTGTAGTATCATTAATTTGCAGAGTAGAGTGTATGAACAATAACAAATAATTATTTTTTCCTTAGAACCAAATAAATTGCTTTGTGTTTTGCAAATTAATGGATCTTGGTAGGACAAGGTAGAGGGAGGCACTACACAACTCAGGAGTGCTTTTGGGACCACCAGGAATGAAAGAAAATGCCATTTGAGTATGTCATTGTGACAGGTTTTAATGTAATGATTTATTTTCTAGAAATCTGTGCCAGCTGTTACAGGGTAGGTTTTGCCTTGCATGTATTTTTTGATGTTTTTTTCTGTTGCATTTTTCAGGAGTTATATCCTGCATTTTGCATTCACAATGGAGGATCTGATTTAGACAGACTACCTACTGCCAGTACCTGCATGAACTTGTTGAAGCTTCCTGAGTTTTATGACGAAAATCTTATGCGAAGCAAGCTTCTTTATGCCATTGAATGTGCTGCTGGATTTGAATTAAGCTGAGTCAAACTGATGCTTATTTGGATGATCTGCAGAGGAACTAACCAGTGCCTACTCTATAAGCAGCACCCATACCCAAGCAGTTTTAAGGGAATTCTATCTAGATTTCTGCAGCTCTTGTGTCTTATCAAATGCCCTCAAATAGGTTTCATTTTTAAACATGGTTTCTTAGTTAGCTTTCATTGAATAATACTACATTGACACTGCTTTATGATTCAAAACAATGAATGCTGTGTGCAGCGTGGCTGTTGTCTGTGTTTATGCGAGGAAAGAGCACATTTAAAGAACAGTGACATCTCAGTGAAATTAACCAAAGATGAAGCTTTGGCTTTGTGCTGTTCAAACATAAATAATTTCACAAACTGGCAATAAAGTTGTGTACCATGCAGCGCATTGGGATGAGACAGGGCTAACATCCTGTAATTAATCTTTTAGATGGAAGTGAAGCAGATGTTTGCAGATATCCCAGAACTGAGAGGATGGAAGTGCTCGTTACTGATAACCTAACATCTTTACTTACGTTGTAGAATTGTTTACAAATCATAGTTGTTGCAGAACTGATTTTGTTTTATACTACCTTCCCTCAAGATGGTAGGCACTGAGATAAAACTTTTCTAATATTCCATTTGTGCTTTCTGAAATACCTTGGAGAAATTTTAAGTTCAATCTTCGGCTGCGTCATTATCACTTGAACACTGTCGTGAATGGGTGTGACTATCCATGTTTTCTCTGTTCTGTTTCTGTCTTTTGTGCCTGTACAGATTTTTTTTTTTCAATGTATCAGACTCCTATTGCATACACAGTACATACAAAAGTCATCACTTTGGAAAAATATACATGTAACAACTATTAAAATTATTTGAACCAAAGTTACCAGGCTTTATCTTTTATATTTGAAGCCTGTGGTGTTCACATTCCTTTTCCCTATCATTTCTTTCCATCTTAAATACCATATCTGTGCCGCAGACACTAGTCAAATTCATTATTTTTTTGTGATTAAACAGCTTTTATATCCATCTGCCTGCAGTATTTCTGCTAAGAAAAGTGGGTGGGAATATGCTGCTTAATATAATTTGATATCTGGGAAAAAATTTGCTTTCATATGGAAGGAACTGATCCCCTGGTAGTAGGCACATTGTTGGGTATTCATATGCAAACTGCAGTCAATTTAAAAAAGGAATTATAGTTCAAACTGTAAGATTCATAAGAGCATCCCTCTGAACTTTAGTTTTATATTTTAAATCATCAAAATTTACAATCAAATTTGTATTCATCTCTTATGCAAAAAAATACTTTGCTGTTACTGGAAGCCTCTGTTTGATTTCATATTTAATAAGCAGTAACCAGCAATATCCTTTTACATGTGGGGAAACTGAGTGATTTTAAGATGTTTACTAGTAACCATATAAAAATGTATAATTTCTTAATTTGGGTAAGAAATGAAGTGTTAAAATACTATTTGTAGTCTTGATGTACAGAAATAAAACGATTGGTTTTCTTTTTGGTTTTGCTTTAGGCTTTTTATTTATGTTAAATGTTACATACCCAACCTATTCTTTATCCCAAAATTCTTTTCTTGTATATTTTTCTACATAAATTATGGAACTTGTAAAGAAGTTGAAAAAGAGATCAGTAATAGTGGAACTGCCTCCTAATCACAAAACCTGAACACTTCTTTTAGATAGCATTATTTATTTTAGAACCTAATGCTTTAAATATTTTGAAATTATTTTTCAATTCCATTGTTTTGCTACATTGGGTAGTGTTGTGTCTGTATTTTGTAAAATTAAATTTAAATTTTCTATTAAATGCTCATATTTTGAAGATTGTGTTGGAGTCATGCCAAGTAATCATGACTGGTAATGTACGCTTTCTGCTTTTGTAAAAGGAGACAGTGCACACTATTCCTGTCTGTTACCATGAGTGCAAGTTCAACAGAGAGGGTAGGCTGGGGGCAGGTGTGAGTTGCAGATAGGTGTGGTCATGTAATGGCAAGACTCACACCGCTGCAGAAAACTTCAGTAGAGAATTTGAGTTTGCTGAAAATACTCTTGACTTTTTATTTTTTCAGTATGTAGTACTCTGTGATCTTGTTTTATATATTCTGTACATTAAGTATGAAATTCTGACATACTCAAGTCAGTGGGATTGTAGCCTAGTTTTCAGTCTGCAGGTAGTCAGTTGAAAATCTATGCTGCAACAGCTTACACTTTCAGTATCCAGACTGCAATAAGAAGAGGGTAGGGCTTTCCTTTGGCAACGACTGCTTTAAATTCTGACTGTCAACTGTTTTTGTATAGTCAGAATGAAGCACGAGTCCCTGCTTTTCAATGATCTATTGCTGGATATTTTAAGGAACAGGAGATAAAGGTATGAGAAATAATACAGGTATAGTTAGTCACGTCCTGAGGAGCTAGGTGGTCTAAATGATCTCTTGTAGCTCTTCCGTAGCAAGAATTGTTTATATATGAAAATGGGTTTTCTGTTTTTTAAAAGAAGAGTGAACTCTCTCCCAGTTGTGATGCTGCCAGAGTTTAGGTAGGCAGAGGCAGGAAGCACTTGCATGCAAGTAACCTGAAATATTATTGTAGATTTTGATCATCAGAATTATAGCAGTAATAATTACGGGTTTGGAGTTGTTTTTTGTGCAAGACAACCCTTCCTTAAAGTCAATTTCAGTGCTTCAGTGTTTTGTCCTCCTACTTCAGTACTTGCATTTTGAAAAATGACAGCATTTTCTGTTTGGTTTTTGTTTTCAAATGATTTTTGTTTTATAATTTTGTAACCTGTTTTAAAAACATTTTTGTCAAGGTTTATCTTTATAATGGAAGAGGTTGCAAATTCTTCATCTCTCCAAAGTTAAAAGGCATAAAAGTGAATAAAAAAATAAAATTAGGACTTGGTCTGTTTAACTCTGAGAATTTTTCTGGATGTGGGTTTAGTCTTACTAGCTGGAAATAAAAAACAACAACAAACCAAACCAAACCAGAAATGAGTGGCCTTGTTCCTTAATCTCGGCTGTCTTCTGTCATGGTCCTGAAAGCCGGACTTGTATAAATTTCACAAAACTCACTCATGATTTCTACGGAGAATTTATGTCTACAGAAGGGGAAAGATTTGGCTCCAGTTTCATGTGTAAACACTGAGCTGACAGAAGTTTGATTTGAACAACAAGGATTTCTTCAGTTATTTTTGTGTGTGGTGCTCCATAACTAAAAAAAAAGAGCTTCCTGATGCTATTAGTAGCAACGTGGACAGGTTTTTTTGGCATTACTTGAGTAATCTAGCACAAACATCCTAATTTGATCTGTGAAGTGCTTTGGAATTCAAAGAAAACACTTTAAGGAGTGCAGTGAGCTCATGCTAAATTTCAGGTTAAACCAAAACCTGTTTGTTAAATGCCAGTGAGACAGCACATACTCTTTTTACCACTGAAAAATAGTACAGCACAGAAACAAAAAGGAAAAAACACGAGAGCTGTTTTTCTTGGAATGTTTTGTTGGAGCTGTAATTTTTTTTGTATTTATAATTATATGCAAAAACTTTAAAACATTTGCTCATATACAAGAATCTGTGTTAATAATGGTTTGTGATGTAAATGCTTGTTACTAATTTTTTTCATGATGCTTTGCCTGTCAGTGAAGGAGAGAAGAAATGAACATGGTCTGTAAAACTGATCAGGATATCTATATTTTTATTGACTTCTGCTTTTGTGAATAAAATAATTTGAGTTTTCTTGAAACTTTGCAGAAACACTCTTTTCTTTCGGTTCCCCCCCTCTCCCCAGTAAATTTGGCATTCTCTTGCTAAAGATTGATAATACTGAATAGGTTCTAAGAGAAGCTAATACTAACTGTTTGTTGGTCTTGAGGTTACTACTGTTGGAACAGGCTGCCCAGGGAAGTGGTGGAGTCACCATCCCTGGAGGCATTTAAAAGACGTGTAGATGCGGCCCTTAGTGGTGAACTTGGCAGTGTTAGGTTAACGGTTGGACTCAATCTTAAAGGTCCTTTCCAACCGAAGTGATTCTATGATTTTACTGCTTCAGGATGATTTGTAACTTCAGTTTTCGAGCTGTGAAGTTCCCACTCTTGTCAGTCAAACTGCAGCTGTAAGGTTTAGCTTTGTTTCAGTGCGTCTTTCAAACAATGTAGCTAAGATCACTGATGTGCTTTGAAAAAAATTCTTCAGAATCTTTGGAAAGAAAACTCATTCCTTGGATAAAAAGATGAGAAGCTGTAATTCATAGTGAAGAATGCTACTCTGTTAGCAAACACGTACAAAAACATCTCTTTCAGCTTCCTCTGGAATTTTAGCACATGTGTAGGCCCCTCTGAATGTGTAATTTGATTTTTATCTCCTTTGGTAATTGTAATTATCTGCTTCCCTTTGCTTTTTTATTATTTTCATTGCTAAATACATTTTTAGTTCCACGATAGCATTTATATAGTATTGTGCATGTGTATTTTGGAATGCTTACAAATAGCACCATATATTCTTCAGCTTACCTGCCACTAAAAATGTGGTAAACAGAAAATGACAGAAAATTTCTCTTGTAGGGCAGTTCATAATTCATAGCATGAATAGAACACAAATGCCCAGATATCTTGCCTGTTTTTCAGTATGTATCTGGTAGTCTGGAAAGCTCATAATATTTCTGATGTGTGTAGAGAGACAACACAAGGCAAAAAGTGATTATGAAGTTGTACCAGTTGAACGCATTTCAAAGAACACGGAACCTGGTTGAGGTCAGCAGGAGTGTCTGAAGATGACCTAGTCCAACCCCTCTATTCAAAGCAGGGTCAGCTGGAGCAGGTTGCTCAGGATGTTGCCCTGTGGAGTTCTGGATGTCTCTGTGGATGGAGACTCCACAACTTCTCTGGGCAAACTGTTCCAGTGTTAACTACCTTTACAATAAAACATTTTTAATCAGGTTTAAACACAATTTCTTTTATTCCAGTTTGTGCCCATTGCCTCTTGTCCTGTCACTGGGCAGTACTAAGAGGAATCTGAGCCTTCTCCAGGCTAAACCAAGCCCAGCTCTCTCAGCCTCCCCTCATATGACACGTGCTCCAAAACCTTAATCATCTTTCTCTCTGACTTGCTTGTTAGTGAACACAGCGGCATCTTCAAAATACCTTTGTGGACGTGATGTGACTGGGGACAGAGTAGACTACACTAATTCTCTTCCTTGACAGATGCCTGTAGATGTCTGTAGTTAATAGATAGCACTTACCAGGTAAGGTTAGATTTAAGGTTTTGTGGCTTTGCTTTTTCAACTTCCAGTCCTGCTTTGTCTTTTCAAGGATTTTGCAAATCTGTTATCAATTGCGAAATAACAGACTTAGTAAAAAGTGAGGTCTCAATTATTTTCACAACTTTTTATGGATACAATGCTAAACATTGATGCAGAAACCATAGGACTAATGCTAAATGTTAAATAATCTGTGTATTCATTTGTTCTGCCACCAACAGAATCAAACATGTAGAAGTGCAACTTCCTGGACAAACTCCTGTAATTTGGCTGTCTTCTGCAAAGACTGGGTAGCTCAGCGCTAGGTGCAATCCAGCAAAGCACATCAGACAGTCAAACAGGAGAAACATGGGAATTCTGACTGGCACCAGCGGGACTGCTTATACATAAAGGCAGGCACAGATGTCCTGCAGGCTTGCTTTCATGCTGTCAAGGGATGAACTTGTGTGATGGTTAAATCATTGCTACGTTTCATTGCTAGAATAGTTGCTCTCCAGCCTGGGACTAAGTTTGCATGTCCACATCTCTGTAGAAAACCTACATTCTGTTTGCAGTGTTTGTTAATGTATTTATAGGAACAGCTTGCTCAAATGTCCTACTATATTTAAGATCATTCTTTTTTGCATTCCCAGAGCAGCTGTTAGTTCATTCTGTGTAACATTTGACTGAAAAGTAGTTTTGCATTATTTCTATTTTATTCTCTGTTTATAGTTAACACAAAACTCTTGATTGCTGAAGAAGGAAACGGGCATTTACCAGATGGTGTAGTTTCAGATCATCTTGATACTTCTGCTTACCCTAATGTTCAGTCTAGGAAAAGCATCTCAGCAGTTGCTGTGTAGTTTTGCTGTGTGTTGTCAAACACACCTTCTAAAGAAATTAGTTCCGTCTAGCCCTTGTATCTTTAATTAAGAAGAATTCTTTTCCTTACAGCTCTGCTTACTGTTTTTCCCGTCTGCACTTTCAGGCAAACGGCAGCAGAGCCCGAAGTTCTGCAGAGATACTTTAGGTCTAATTATGTGTTCGATCTATCTGGCTATTGATGAAAAATTACATAGAATTAACCAATATTTGGCATTGGTATATGAACATAAATGCTGATCAGGCTGTCCTTGCAAGGAATAAGCATTTGCCTTAAGCTGTGAGATCTTCTGACTGCCCACAACAGTTCTTCGGTTGTTGTCTACACACCTCAAATAATCAGCAGAATACACCTGATACTTCAGGAGGAATTGAAAAAAACACCAGCTATCCTGAAATGTTTTAATCACTTTCAAAAGCATCCACTCGGCTCAAGCTTTTGGTTACAAAGAGGAGTCCAGATAAACTTGCAGTAAGAAGCACTGTACCAATGAAAATTGAGGTTGTGCTCAGCAGAAAAAGCTCTGGAGAATGCTAATGAAAATTGGTTATTTTGTGCTTTTAATGCTTCTACTTAAAGTTTTAAACATTAGGTGTATTGCCCATATTTCAAACCTAATTGTTTCTGATAAGCTATCAGCAAAAAGTTAATGCTTATATTTAATTAAGTGGCACTTTCCAGAATTACTTTGCCAGTAGTACTATAATTAAATGATGTGAGAACAGTCTTTGATACATATGCTCATGTTCTTTGCTAATACCAAAAATAGAATCTGTAAATCTGTAAATAGAAAAACTGGATGCATTAAGCAGCAGGCCAGAGCAGCAGGCCGAGAAGGCTGCAGCCATTACCACATCAAGCGGACTAATATTAATATCTCTCTAATGCAGCATTTTTAAGCATTTCTTGTGTTCTGATGGGCTTTTCATAATTGACCTCCATAAGTCATAAAAAATGATTAAAAAAAAGAATCTGGGAACTATGTGAATTGCTAATACCTCCTGGAATGCTGCCATATTATTTCCATCATTAGGTTATAGCTACCAGTTAGGCCTGAATTCATCTCACTTAACTTCAGCCATCTGTAAGGTGGCTGTCGAGGCACTTCCGATGAAAGAAAGGCAACCCAGAGACAGCGCTCCAGAGGGCAGTTCTTTCTTTAATAAAACACATCTCCAAAGTGGGTGGAATAGATCGTGCCCTGGAGGTGCCCCCTCTTTCTCTCGCTCTTCATAGCTGGAGGCCTTAAACTAGATGCTTAACTTTTAGACAGCTGAAGTTAGTTGAAGTGAACCAGACCTCTCCCTCATGTTCCCAGGTGAGAGTTGAAAATTCTTGAACAATGAAGATCCTTTCATAACAGAGTTTATTCGGACTTATGACTCAGTACTTGGATACCAGCCCGGGTCTGCCTGGATCTTTGGTACCGGCTTCAACAGACCCAGCAGAATTTATCAGCTTTTGCTATTGGAATGTTGATCCTCTGCCAGCAACATCAAATTTAATGCTCTTTAACACAATATTCCAGGCTTTTGCTGCAAGCCGCTAGCCATAAAAACATAGAATGCTTTTACTTTGTACTTTTGCAAATACCTTCGAAGAAGGTTTTCTGAATCTAAAAGCTTTTCTGTTTTATTAGTCCTGTTTTATTAGTTGTCTGGGCTAAGGCAACAAGTGCACTGGGCAGAGCAGCATCAAAGCAGCGTTTCCTTCGCTGCTCACCAGCAAGCAACGTTCTTCTGGTCAGAAAACAAACAGAAGCCAGGAAAACAAGACCATGAATGTTTTTGAAACTACTCTTTATGTTTCTCTGATAAATTTTACAGGAAGCTGATCAAAAGGGATAAAAATCTGTCACTGTTAACGTTTTTATAGATTCATCCTGTTAGTCTTGCGCTCCCCAAATTACTGTTAACTTGTAACCCACTTCTGTGCATGAAAAAATGTGTAAGGTTAAACCTTGTCAGATGACTTCGGATGGAACGCTTGGTCATTTACCAACACGGGAAGCTTGAACCACAGGTGGGATGTAGAGACTTTCTTCCTTTGGTAGAAGCTGAGCAGTCTGATGGACGCTGTGTTAGAGGCAACCTCAGCCTGGAGTCTCTGGAGTTACTTCCCCTGCTCCTAAGACCTTGAGATACAAATAGAAATCCCTCAGCTGCTACCTCTGTCCCATTGTTTCTGAATGTCACCAAGTCCATGGAGGTCCAGTAGCACTCTGTGCCAGCTTGCCAGACTGAGCTGCCTCCTGCAGAGTCCAGTAAGATTGGCTCTTGCCTGGGTGCAGCTCCAGAGCTGACCAAGCTGTATGCTTACAAGCATAAGGTAGTGAAATCTCTCAGAACTGGGGCACTGGAGACAATCATGTAAGCGGCTCTGCAGAAGCCAGCTCAGGTCTGGTGAAGACAAACTGGGGTCACATTGTTTCACTACGGGAGTTTTGGGGATACTGACTTTGCACGCTCACCTGGATCTCTGCAGTGTTCTTCAGTATACCCAACAGTACCCCTTCTGGCTGGCTGTGCCATGTGCTGTATTTATTGCAATCCTCTGCCCTTCCCTGTAAACCAGAGAACAGAAAATTAAATATCAAGTGCACAATATAAACCAACTTAAAAAAAATTAAATACTTCTCGTTACTGTTCAGTGTTAGATAATCTCAGCTATCAAAGATAATAAGTTAAAAAAAAAGATGCCATAATAAATTATATTTGTAATTGGTGGCTGTGCAAACTACCCGTTCTGCAAAGTCTCGGGAAATGTGTTCATATCCCACTTCTAAGACAAAGACAAACATAAACCAATTAAAATACATTTTGGATTTTTTTTTTTTTTATAATTACATAATCTTTGGTTTCTTTCTGTAACTTTGGAAACATTTATTTACATTCTCTGTGTTTTGCTGTAGAAAATGCGAAACTGGATCTCATGGTGCTAGCCTTGCCCTCAGCTGTGAGCAAGGCACTTTTACCTTCTCATATTTTACTTTCTCTAAGTGCAAAATTGGTCTCTAAGCCTTCCCAAACATTATTCCTATATCTGAAGAGTGTTAATGGAGAGCTACGCAGTCTAGAGTCAGAATAGTGTTAGAAAAATCTATGGGCAAACTACTGTAAGGCTGTCACCCATAAAACAGTTGTGTTAAAGCGCAGGGTCCCGGTTGCACTGGTGTAGACAGTGTTGCGATTTCAACACTGTAATTCCATAAGGAATTACGCTTCTTTGCCACTGTTCTGCTTGTGTGGATAAATAGAAAAATTTACGGTTGGCATCCATTGCACCATAACTTTAATATAAAAATCTACTCTGTAAAGAATTAGAGCGAAGTAACTGCCTCATGCGCTACTTCTAGCTTGTTTAATGCAGGTGAGATTTTTTAAAAGACTGAAGACTTTTCATACTTTCTCACCTGTCATTGGTTACACCTCTTTATTTCCACATCAAGAAATGTTTAAAGCATTAAATCAAAGTCTCCTCCCAAACTACACAGCACTGACCTGCTGCTTACCTTTGCACTTGCTAGGCTGGGAATCCTCTGAGGTTTGCAACCATACCTTTTAGAAAGAGCCAGTCTAACCTACTAGTTGTCTTTTTTTTTTTATTCCAAGTGGATCAACAACTTGGACTTCACAGCTACTTGCTGATGAGAAACTAACAATGGTACTGGGTGTCTCTTTGATCTAATTTTCAAGACTTGTTTCCATGACCACAGTTTAGCATCAAATCTTACACGCAATATTTCTTCTGAAGCTTCCATTTCCCCCAAAGCACCAAGCGTATACTTCTCTTAGGGTTGTCCTACTACTTGCCTTGCTGATTTGTATTAGGTTCTCCTCTGTCTTATTCTAAGTTTGCTTTTTTCCTTTTGGACTGATCCTACTCCCTTAACATAAACACCCCCAAAACGATGAGTAGCCTTTTAATTGACTTTATTTGTGGAGCAGACATTTTAGGCGTGGAAACTCTCTAATTTCACTTTGGTGATCTATAAATCAATGCCGCCTCCAACTTTTTAAATAAAGGGCGAGAAATGTAATTTTACAGCAATTTAAATAATGGATAAAGTCCAAATTTTTAAAATAGAATAATAACTTGGCTGCTTATACTTTGCTCTCAGCCATGACACTGGGAAAACCACATACTCAAATATAACCCGAAGGATGCTTAAATATATTCAAGCAGCACGAGGAATCTGTCCAGGTGCCAGCTGGAAAACGATGAACCGCAGGCCTCAAAGCAGAAACGGAGGCCTCACGAGGACGACGATTTTCGAGACTGAAAGGAAGATGCGCACGAGGGAAGAAACTTTGTCTGCTCACTTCTAGCAGCCAAACTCACCTATTCAGAGAGTGCTTTTTTAAACTGTTACTACTTTTGTTCTCCTTTTCCCTCAGCAACACACCTGGACATCACTTTCTTCCCCTCAGAGAAGCCCAGAGGGGTCTCCCACCCAACCGCCTGCCTCGGGGAGAGGGGGGGTCTTACGAACCCCGGGGCAGGAATACCGACGATGCCGTGAGGGGAAACCAGCGCCGGGGAAGGCCGCTCGCCCGCCCCGCGGCAGGCGAGCCCGATGATGGCGGCTGTCCCCGCCGGGGCGGGGGGAAACGGTCCGGCACGCGCTGACGGCGCCCCGGCGGCGGCTCCGTGACGCGGAAGGCGACCCGCCCTCGAGGCGCGAAGCCCCGCCCCCGAGGCGCGAA